>NC_138216.1:2668919-3061079 GCF_964194415.1 Vipera berus | reverse complement strand
GGATCTGATTTGATCAATGGTTTTAAACAGATTTCTCTCTCTCTCTCATCATACGAAGAATGTCAGCAGCTGTATTTGTAGCTGCAGGGAAAACTAAAATGCCAAACACTAGTTTGATCAAATGAACACATCTATCAAATTGTGGGAGAGTTTGAATATTAACACAGTGTAGGAAGAGCAGATAAAGATGTAATTTTAATCAACATTAAACTTAAACAAAGTCTTTGGAATCCTCTCTTTGTCTTCTATCTTTCCTTTCAAACTCACTTCGGCTAAAGGAAACTATATTTTGCCAGAAAAAAAAAATTCAAAGTTTGAAACTGACGCTAAGGTTAATAAACCGTAGACAAGATTAGTTATAGTTTTTATTTATTTATTTATTTATTTTTATTCCATTTATATCCCGCCCTTCTCCGAAGACTCAGGGCGGCTTACAAGCTTAGCAGTAGCCTTCATTCTATGTATATGCCTGCTTATTAGGGCTTTCACACACACCCCAAGCGGCATTATTACAAAGTCAGCTTAATTGCCCCCAACAATCTGGGTCCTCATTTTACCTACCTCGGAAGGATGGAAGGCTGAGTCAACCTTGAGCCTGGTGGGATGCGAACCTGCACTAATTGCAGGCAGCTGGTGTTACTTAAGGAGGCATTAGCCCACTGCTCCACCAAGGAGCATATAACGTTATATTGGAAGGGTGACCAATTTAAAAGAGAAGCATTTTTTAATCTCCTTGGGACTCTGTTCTAGGAGGCATGTGTGAAGAGCAAGAGAACTTAAAAGAGGTTTGAATTTAAAGTTGAACTCCTTCTGCATTGTAGTGACCTAACGTAGACAGGTAAGCTGCAAATTCAAGGTGATAATCAGTCGAAGGGATGATGTAGGTGTCTCGTCCATCTATTGTCGCCTATCTCCTTATCTTTCAGGCACAGCCTTCTCTGTAATCAACATTCTCAGGGCTTTTTTTCTCATAGAACGGTCAGAATGGAGTTCCGGCACCTTTTTTGGATGGAACCTTGTAGGGTAGGCAAGGCGGGTTGACATGTGTGAGTTCCGGCACCTTTTTCTTTTACAAAAAAAGCACTGAACATTCTGATCCCATTTCAGTAAAGCTGGCCTTTGTGCATAGCATCCGACCTACAACATATTTCATTCATCCTTTCTCCCAGTGCCTTGTGGCTTCTGCATAATTTGCTAATATTTATTTTGAGTTCATCCATGCACATCAATATGCCCCAAGCAACCTTGTGTGTGTGTTGTTTTTTCCCCAAAAGCGAGATCTGTAACTTTACCTTTCTCTGAATTTGCCTCCCCGGAGGTGTTGGCTGCAGCTTGAGAGTCCACCATGAGCTGCAGAAAATCAACCCGCTTCTGAAATGGCAGGCAAAGAGATGAAAAACTGTCATTAAGGAGATACAACTAGCACTGGTGGCTCCGATGGCCCATTGTAGACTTCAAAGGTATTTGAGGTGCTTGTTTTTCTTGCAGATGTTTCCTTGCCCACCCAAACTAGGTAACATCATCAGGGCTAGACGGGAGTGAGGTTCCATCATCATAGCACTGATGATGTTACCTTGTTGGGTCATGAAAGGTCTGCAAGAAAACCGCCAAGTTCAGAGAGAACCAAGGATCCCACTTGTCCACCCTGAGCTACAAATATTCTCCGTTATTAGAAGGTGTTTGAAACTCACTGGTCAGTTCTGTAACATGCACGGACAGCCATAAAATCCAGCTCGCCAAGGCCACAGAACAAGAGCAAGAATGAGAGAAATAGTCTAGACTGACCGTGCGATTCTCCTTTTGTCGATCAGCTTTGATTTTTTTGAAGACATCAAAGAGGAAGTTTATCGAAGACTTGGGAAACATACTAAAGTTGAGCTTTTCCAGCACTGGAGTAAGAAATGGGAAAAGAACTGGGGGAAGGGTGGGGGAGGGGGAAAAAAACCAGGTCATTGGCCTGCTGCAACACAGTGAGAAAGACACAGCAGCAAGCTCCCATTAGCTTTTTTTGTTTGTTTCCTTGTTTTAGGAGAAAGACTCTAGCAAAGTTGGAGGTCTATTGTGAGAGAGTTGCAATACTGATCGAGGCAGCCTAAAATTGATTGAGTAAAACAACAACAACAACAACAACAACAACGATGATGATGATGATAGAGTTGGGAGGGACCTTGAAGGCCTTCTAATCTAGTCCAACCCCTTACTTAGGCAGGAAACCCTATACCATTCCAGACAAATGGCTGTCCAAGCCTCCAACGATGGAACACCCACATCTGGTTAATTGTTCTCCATGTCAAGAAATTTCTCCTTAGTTCTAGGTTGCTTCTCTCCATGACTAGTTTCCATCCGTTGCTTCTTGTCCTGCCTTCAGGAGCTTTGGAGAATAGCTTGACTCCCTCTTCTTTGGGGCAGCCCCTGAGATATTGGAACACTGCTGTCGTGTCACCCCTCGTCCTTCTCTTCGTTAAACTAGAAATTTAATAAAGCTAAAGCTTGAATAGCTATTGCAAAAGTTTTCTTCTACCGTACTTTTCCCATTATTTACCAACCAACACAGGTTGGGATGATAGCCAATGAAGACTTTAGGGTAATGCTAGTTTAGGGAAAGAAGGTCTAAAGTTCTAGTGAAGGATCTCAGGTGCTGAACAATTAGTGGCAAAACAATTTTTTCTCAGCCATGAAACACTCAGCCTGATTATTCTTTTCTCCTCTCAACTAATTTTTATGGAAAGATGAAAAGTGCAAGACATGCGGGAAACACAGGAATTTTACTCAGATATCATTGGAATCAAGCATGAAGTGCAGCCTAGAATGAGTGCCTTTCCAGCAAGCAACCGAGATGCAGAGCAGAGATGTCCACCTCTGGGGCCTACAAAGATATCTTACCAGCTAAGATTAAAATAGGATCGAGGAATCTAAATTTGAGGAACTTCTTGACGTTCACAACAACAGGATCGTCGGGATGGTTGAGGGAGTCAACATTGACACCGAATGAAGTGCTGCTTACCACATCCAAACTGTAGGCTGAAAAGATCCTGGAGGGAAGAAGGAGAAGCATAGCGTGGAGGTTCGACCACTAGAAGCAACCTTCTGATATATTCAATTGGTCATTTCAGGAATCCTTTAATAGTTGCACGAGAGATTTCACGTATTATGGAAATTACAAACCCTCAGGTCCAACATCATTTTTATATGCTTGGGTTACGAACTCTCCTTTTGTAAATTTCTGCTAGAAAAGGGAAACTCTCCACCAAATTCTCATAGATACTACTTACAGCCTCATATCTATCACTTCATCATCCTCCACTTTCTTCTGAAGGTTCTTTACCAAGATTTCATTATAATGGTTGATGATGGGCAGCATCTGAGAGGAAGACCAAGGTATGACATGCAGTAGACACTTTGACCATTTATAGACTGAAACCAACAAGACGGTTCAGATAGCCATTGGCAAACCACTCGGTGTGAAGCAACTTCAACCTGGGTTACTTTCTTCTGTGTGAATCTTCTCATGCTTAGAAACAACCACTGATGATGTTTAATGGCGGGCACGAATCGCTGAGAAGTCTGAAAGGCATCCAACCCACATCGCTTACCTCCTTCAGCCTCCCACTGGTGAAACTGGGAGACCAGGCATTACGAATCCTCTTCCACTGTTCATTGACAACGAAGAATAAGGCTGCGTCCAGATCGCCATTCAAAGCAAAATCCTGAATCATGGGAAATATAAAGAAAATGAAAGCAGAAAAGCAGAAAAGTTTCATGCTGTTCTTCTCAGTCCTTTCAATTTGCTCTTCTATTAGCTAAGTGTGTCATCTCTCTCATGTCTCCTATCTATCTATCTATCTATCTATCTATCTATCTATCTATCTATCTATCTATCTATCTATCTATCTATCTATCTATCTATCTATCTATCTCTATCTCTATCTATCTATCTATCTATCTATCTATCTATCTATCTATCTATCATCTATCTATCTATCTCTATCTATCTATCTATCTATCTCTATCTATCATATCAGTCTATCTATCTATCTATCTATCTATCTATCTATCTATCTATCTATCCATATCTATCTATCCATATCTATCTATCTATCTATCTATCTATCTATCTATCTATCTATCTATCTATCTATCTATCTATCTATCTATCTATCTATCTATCTATCTATCTATCTATCATCTATCTATCTACTCTATCATATCAGTCTGTCTATCTATCTATCTATCTATCTATCTATCTATCTATCTATCTATCTATCTATCTATCTATCATCTATCTATCTACTCTATCATATCAGTCTGTCTATCTATCTATCTATCTATCTATCTATCTATCTATCTATCTATCTATCATCTCTATCATATCATTCTGTCTGTCTGTCTATCTATCTATCTATCTATCTATCTATCTATCTATCTATCTATCTATCTACTTACATAACTACTTAGCTATCTCTCTGAACTCAAGACGGCATATTGTTCCACCTCCAATCTCTTTCACAACTTCATGAGTTTGGGTTGAGAAAGAGTGACTGGCCCAAAGTCACTTGGGAGGCTTCCAGGATCGAGGGACCCAGGTCTCCCCATTGCCAGCCCCCCCCATAAACCACAACACTAGACTTGCTCTTCCAAGGTCCCTTATTGGGCTTCTATTTCTCAGCCCCAGTGAAGTTCTAACAGCCTCACGTTTGGATACCTACCCGGTGATTGGTGAAATAAGTATGGAATTCTTTGACCAGGACAGTTTTAATGAGGGCAGGATCCAGAATGGCCATCACAGGTTGCCGGCCTTCAAACAGTCTGATTGTCAAAAAAAGATGTTTTGAAATGTAGGGTTTATCTTTATAAAGAGACAGGATCAAGGCTTCCTATTTTCCAGCTGAGCAGACAGTCAAGTAGAGAACGTTGTCCTGAATTCTAGTTTTCAGCTCAAAAGGGATGGGGGGGGAGGTCTTTGGTACTCTCTGAGCGGGGTTGTTTTCTTGTAGTACTAGTTGAAGTTACCTAGTTTGGGTCATGAAACACCTGCAAGAAAACAAGCAAGCTCAGAGAGCACCAAGGACCCCTCATTTTACCCCTGAGCTACGGATGTTCTCCTTTATTGCTAGTGTTGTGATTCAGGGTCAGCCTGTGGGTTCGGCAGTTGGGTCGGACGACTCAGAGGAGGAGGGGGGTGTTGAAGACCTTGCTGAGGGGGTTGAAGATCTTGCTGATGAGAGCCCTCAGGCAGGCCCCTCCCACTTGGTCACCATGGAGACCCAGCTGTGTGAGCCTGACAGTGTGGATGAAGATGACCCACAGCTGGCCCTGTTCAAGGACGCCCGATGCAGGAGGCAGTCAAGTAGGAGTAAACAGAGGAAGGCTGTGGGGCTTCTCGGAAGGAGGCAGAGAGAAGCCACGCCCTGAACTCTTTATAAAGGGAATGTGTGGGGAGGGCTGGTTTGCTGAAAGCAACCGCTCAGATAGTGTTTCAAAGCTCCGGTATCTTGGTTCGTGTCTTGTTTGTTTTTTGTAGTAATAAATTTGGCAGACGTTATTCCAGCCTCTTGCCGTTTGTAAAGGGGTTGCCTTTTCTGCAGGGCCGGTAGCAGGCTGGTACAGAACAGCTATCAAAAGGGATGTGTTTGTTGCAAATGTGATTCTACACAATTGTCTACCCCTTAAGGGTTTGAGGAGGGGAGGAAATAAGGACGAGAATCTCAGTAATTACAGAGAGGCTGTCCAAGCTATAGCTCTGCTCGGACAGCAAAAGTAAATTATATCATGCAGACCGATTAAATGCACCTTCCCTTATAAAGGTGACATTCTGACAGGTGACTCACCCCCAGAGTTTGCCGTATCTCTCAAAGCATATCTGGTCAAACTGCAGAACACCCTGTCAAATTAAAGAGGGACGCGAGTGAAAACAAGGCAGTGCAATCCTTTCTTCAACAGAGAGTGGAAGAGTATAAACAGCCATTAAAAGTCCTTCAACTAGTAAGCCTTGAATCCCCATGGATGATATGGTTAGACCGACACAGGGACAATAGTTTCAGAATGAAGACCAAGAGATTCTAACAGAAGTGCAAAGAAAGTCAGATGGCTGTAGTGGTAGTCCTCAACTTACGACTGCAAAGAAGGGTCATAAGCTGAGGGCTACCTGTACTCCAGTAGCCTTTATTCTCTCGGCTCTTCTTCTGAGGAGGCCAAGAAGAAGTGACACAAGTCACAAGGTCCCCCTTGGGAGGTGGGGGGAGACCACAATCCCTTTTCACCATCGGGTTTGTCTACAGGTTACTGGGATGTGAAGCAGGACAATATACTCACGTGCCGATATTTGTGGAAACTTCCAATAAAAGGCAGCGGTCTTGGGCCAGGAATTCCCAACTTCTTGAAGAAATTATACGGCCAGATCCCATAACTGGGGGGGGGGGGGAAGAAAGAATGTCAGCAGGATAATGTCACTGGGTTCCCAAGAAAGAAGGCTTGGCAGGTGGAGAAGGTCAGAAGGTCCATCAACCCCACCTTGGGAGGACAGCAAAGATGTCCTAGATGCAGAGAATGGGGAAGATGACTTTGACCAAGGTGCGCAGAAGCGCTTTCCCAGGTAAAAGGGGCTGAAACTTTTTTTTTAAGTCCAGAAACAGGAGAAAGGAAGTTGCTCAAGCAGACACTCCCTAATTCACTGCTCAATAAGGAGGAGGAGGAGGAGGAGGAGGAGGAGGAGAGGAGGAGGAGGAGGAGGAGGCTGTGCAGCACAATAAGACAATGACCTGTTACTATAACAAACTCCGTAAAAGTAAATCTAGCCTTGATTTCCTGCTCTAGTCTTGCTACTAAGGTTGACATAGTGAGAATGGCATTGATAGCCATCGATAGGGCGGATCCGCTTGGATTGTGCCACCACCACAATTAACCGCAGTGTTAATTCCTGTGGTTTTTCACCTCCAGTTCTCTTCCACGCAGCAGCTCCAAGTCGCTTGGAGCAGAGCAACGGGACAATGCCAGGAAGACGAAGTGAGGGGAGAGAAGCGGAGCGAAGCATGGAGAAGAGAAGAGAGGAACGGAGAAGAGAGAAGAACAGAGGAGATAAAAGAAGACAAGAGGAGAAGAAAGGAAAGGGGAAGAGAGAAGAGGAGAGGAGAAGAGAAGAGAAGAGAAGAGAAGAGAAGAGGAGAGGAGAGGAGAGGAGAGGAGAGGAGAGGAGAGGAGAGGAGAGGAGAGGAGAGGAGAGGAGAAGAGAAGAGAAGAGAAGAGAAGAGAAGAGAAGAGAAGAGAAGAGAAGAGAAGAGAAGAGAAGAGAAGAGAAGAGAAGAGAAGATAAATTATCAGGGAAAGAGAAACTAAAATCAACTCAAGTCACAAGTTCACAGAACTTCGACCCAATAACCGGCTCCACCTCCCGCGTTTCCGCCACCCAAAGCCCCAATCTCACCCTGCAACTCCGGGAGGGGCTTCCCCCCCCCCGTTTCCCCCTCCAACCCCCCCCCCGGCCTCGGGCAGCCCCCACCTACAGCAGCCCCAGGGCCAGGAGCAGCAGGAGCAGCGCCCAGCTTCCCAGCGCCCAGCCCAGGACCGGCTCGCCCATGGCCAGCGCTTCTTCGGCGGACCCCCGGGGCGAGCTCGGCGGCTTCTGCAAGTTCCCGGGGTTTTTATAGCTGCAGCGACTACTAGCTCTAGTTCGGGTGTCGGAACAGGGTGGAAAGTTCGTTCTCCGGGCTTGTGGGGGTTGTTTGCCAACGTTATGTAACTGTCCTCGGGAAGGAGCCAAGTCCACCTGAGGCCGCTCCAAGTTAGGATTAGAAGCCCGGGAATGTCCGGCCAGCCCTGGGATACGTAGTCCTAAAAGATGGAGAGGGTCGCTCTTGTCCCTTCTCTTTCACCTCGTCTTCCACCTTGTCCTTCCCCTCCACCTTCTCCTTCTCCTTCCCCTCCTTCTCCTCCACCTTCTCCTCCACCATAATAATAATAATAATAATAATAAAGTTGGAAGGGACCTTGGAGGTCATCTAGTCCAACCCCCTGCTCAGGCAGGAAACCTTATACCATTTCAGGCAAATGGCTGTCCAGTCTCTTCTTAAAAACCTCCAGTGTTGGAGCATTCACCGCTTCTGGAGGCAGGTTGTTCCACTGGTTAATTGTTCTAACTGTCAGGAAGTTTCTCATTACATTCCTTTTCGTTCTCCTCCTATTTCATCTGCTGTCTTGTTTGACCACCAGCTCAGGCACGTTTGGACTCCGTTAGCCCCCAGCTTGAGGGAGGCCTCAGGTCTTTTCCCCCTTCCTGGGATCTCCTTGCACCCAAGCAGGTGCCCCCCTCCTTTGCACCCCATCTGAGCAATGCAGCCCTCGGTGCTTGTGCTTCTCTTCTCATCCCGGAAGGTCCCAGATGTTTCTCCCGACCCAGTTTCACTCTCCCAACGTGGCTGCTGGAGAGTCAGGTCTTCCATCTAGGAGCTAGATTCCGGTTGCCTGTGCTTGTAGCAGAGTTTCCCACGCTTTGCGCCTTCCCCACTGCTGGAGTTCCCAACATCTGGCTTGGTGGGAAGCAGCTTGCGAAGCAGAGGGAGGGGGATCTCCTCGGAAGGGTGGTTTGGGACAGGGGTCTGCAACCTTGGCCACTTTAAGACTTGTGGACTTCAGCTCCCAGAATTCCTCAGCCAGCTATGTCCTGGTTTAGGATGATCCCTTCCTCCACTGATTGGGGTCATTCTCCTTGGGCACTATCTGTCCACTTACATACAGCATTTCTTTTTCTTTTTTTTCCCTTTCTTTTCTTTTTGATTTTTCTTTCTATTTTTCCCCTCTTCTGCACGTTTCCTTTTTATTGTTCATTCATTTATTCACTTCAGTTTGTATTACTTTTTATCTTTTTAATTGTAAGTTCCAATGCAACGACTATTTAAAAAAGAACATGTCAGATACTTGCAAGGTATCCAAATGACGCCTGTTTTTTTTTAATCTTCGCATTTCTGTGACAGTGTAAGAAATTTTGAACAAGAGGGCCTCTTTGTTTTTACTCAACATTTCTAGGAATCTCGCGCAAGAAGAAGAAGAAGAAGAAGAAGAAGAAGAAGAAGAAGAAGAAGAAGAAGAAGAAGAAGAAGAAGAAGAAGAACGCTGCATTAGCTTATTTTTTGTTCCGTAGACACCAAAACAGCCTTCTTATCGCCATGGGTGTTCATTCCCAAGGCTCAATAGGAAAAAAATAATAATAAAAATATGTAATAATAATAATATGTAATAATAATAATAATAATAAATATGTAATAATAATAATAAGCAGGCATATACATAGAATGAAGGCTACTGCTAAGCTTGTAAGCCGCCCTGAGTCTTCGGAGAAGGGCGGGATATAAATGGAATTAAAATAAAAATAAATACATAAATAAAAATATTCTGCACCCTTTATAAATTACGCAAATTAGACAGTTGGGATGATCTATTTTGGACAATCTGTTCTGCAGTGATGGATCTTCCACACAATTTCCTACGGATTTGCTGGGGATGAGAAAGAATACTGAACAGCCATTCATAACCAAAGAATGATTGATTGATTTCTCTTCTTGCCTTTTTTCTCTGAAATTTTGATGGCCGGCAGCCAGCCTTGGCCACTCTGGATCCCCTCGTCATTAAAAACTCCTCAGTCAAAGATTCCAGACCCCTTTTACTAACTGCCAGGGCGATTCCACCAGGGAAGATGCTGTGAATTATGCACTGTCACGTTAAGAGCGCTTTCATAAACTTAGGCTCCCTTTAGACCATGGTTAGAGGTGCACTGGAAAAAAAAAACTGTATGGAAATGCCTGGATTGAGAACTACAGTTACAGAAAAGTCCCCGTTTTACCAATATTGTTATACCAAGATTATTACCAATACCAATGAGCCGTGGTGGCATAGAGGTTAGAATGCAGTATTGCAGGCTGACTCTGCCCACTGCCAGCAGTTCGATCCTGACCGGCTGAACGTTGACTTAGCCTTCCAATCCTTCCAAAGTTGGCAAAATGAGGACCCAGATTGTTGGGGACAACAGGCCGACTCTGTAAACCACTTAGAGAGGGCTGTAAAGTCTAAGGTCTGTTGCTATTACCATCGTGGGTGCCTTAGAGCTTTGGTATGAGCCGAGAGCGGGACATTTCAATAATTTGGGCCAAGGAGGCCAGAACTGAATCCAGCTAAGGCTGCATCCCAACTTCATCTTTGAAAAGCAAATGGATGACCTGATTACCTATCCAAAAGTGAGGGTCAAAGTTATATTGAGTAGGAACAGGTTCCTAGTAAGACCCAATGGTGACTTTTCAATAGGCAAATGGATTTTCCTGGTTTTTTTTTTTCTTTGAAGACGTTTCACTTACAACCATACTCTGCAGTTCGTTGACCACGGTTGCTTTGCTTTAGGACAAGCAGGCTTTTCTGAGTAGGATTCTGCTTCTTGACCGAAGCTCCTTATAGATCCTCATTGTTGGGTTTTCCTCCTGGGTCGTGGCTTTCTTCCACACTTACCAAATTTCTTTCTTTCTTTCTTTCTTTCTTTCTTTCTTTCTTTCTTTCTTTCTTTCTTTCTTTCTTTCTTTCTTTCTTTCTTTCTTTCTTTCTTTCTTTCTTTCTCTTTTCTTTCCTTCCTTCCTTCCTTATAAATTTAATAAATTCAATTCAATTCAATTCCTTCCTTCCTTCCTTCCTTCCTTCCTTCCTTCCTTCTAAATTTAATAAATTCAATTCAATTCCTTCCTTCCTTCCTTCCTTCCTTCCTTCCTTCCTTCCTTCCTTCCTTCCTTCCTTCCTTCCTTCTAAATTTAATAAATTCAATTCAATTCCTTCCTTCCTTCCTTCCTTCCTTCCTTCCTTCCTTCCTTCCTTCCTTCTAAATTTAATAAATTCAATTCAATTCCTTCCTTCCTTCCTTCCTTCCTTCCTTCCTTCCTTCCTTCCTTCCTTCCTTCCTTCCTTCCTTCCTTCTAAATTTAATAAATTCAATTCAATTCCTTCCTTCCTTCCTTCCTTCCTTCCTTCCTTCCTTCCTTCCTTCCTTCCTTCCTTCCTTCCTTTCTTTCTTTCTTTCTTTCTTTCTTTCTTTCTTTCTTTCTTTCTTTCTTTCTTTCTTTCTTTCTTTCTTTCTTTCTTTCTTTCTTTCTTCCTCTTTCACAGTCCCTTTCCCACGGCTTAGCAAAGTCCTGGGTAAGCCTTAGGCACAGGCTATTATCTTAATTGTGGACGTTAATGAGCCGGGGAAGTGTTTGGACAAGGCTGGCTCCCTTGGCTAAGAAACAGGGATAAGCCCCGCCCCCTGGAGTCAGGCACAGCTGGAGGTTGGGAAGCCTTCACCAGTTTAGTATCTTTACCGTTAACATGTGTGAGGCCTTGAGCACCACCTTCAGGCTTCTCTCTTTCTGCCTGTGTAGATTCTCAGCAGAGCCAGCTGGAAAAGAGAGACGAAGCTCCAAGGAAAAGTCTTGAACGTTGTACTTCTTCTGGAAAAACTGCAACAAAGCTTTAATGCCCAACAGATTCGTTTGATAAGAGAGCTGTGTCTGTGTGAGCATCACCAACAAAGATCAGTTTCATCTTATGCGGAGATATAAAACCTTTTAAAACGGGGATACTTTTATCTTTGTGGTTTCACGCCCCCCCACCTCCCTGTTTCTCTTTGGTCCCTCTTTTAAAAGCAATAAAAAGACTCAATTAAAAAAAAACGTTATGACCTGGCTATCATAAAGGACATCGTTTGGGATACCAGGAGTAAAAATCTGTCATCACTTTTAAGGCAGGAAACATGATATTTGATGGGACGGAAAAAATGAATGGTGAACTGTTTTGGCTTTGATGCTCAAGCTTGAAGAGATATACAAGAGGCTAAAATGGCTCCAATTAAACTTTACCAAAACATTAATTTTCACCCCAGTATGACTTCCTCATGCAAGAGATTATACCGTGCATCCGAATGAAGAGTGCCAAATGGGATAGGCTAGCCCTGATTTTAAATAATGTAGTTTTATTATGTATTTTAATTTTCTTCCTTGCTGCCCGAGGGGCCCTTTTTCCTAAAAAAAAGAAAGCACTAAATTAATATTAAAATAAGCATTAAAATTATGCCCTCTCAAATGAATATAGTCATTTAAATTAAAAAAAACACCTTCTTTTGTCTGTTGTATTCCTTTACCTCTGCTTACCATAAACTGAGTAAATTAATGTTATTGTAGAACTTTTGAGACAGAAATGTTCTGGATTTTCCTTCAAAACATTTATAATGCTGAGTTTCCATACACAGCGATTAGTTTTAAAGTCCCATGGCAAGTGCATTGGTGCAAATTTGCAAATTCGGGCGAGATGTTCCTTTGCAAGCGACATTGGATTGGACGGCTGTGACTCCCAGTTTGCTCTATGCGATCACATTCTCGAAGATCCCACTGGCTTTCCTGCTAGGATCAGGGGATCTCCCGCCAGACACGTTTAATCTCAAACTGAAGATCCCTCCCATTAGTAGCAGCAGTTTTAGGGGGTTTTGAACAAGGATGTTGGATTCTAACTGAGCACCTGTGAGATTAAATTTAATACTCTCCACTTGTTTTTTGGGTGTTTTTTTTAAATAAAATGTTTGTGTTCCATATTTGTGTGGCTTGGTGCCAGGGTCTTTTTTTTTTTAAAGAAAAAGTCTGGATGTAAAACTAGGCCAGCGCTGCAGTCAGTAAGCTATTTTAAATTGTCATTTTCCCCAGAATAGTTAATGCAGATTATGAGCGTAGATCATAAAAGGCTGAGCACAGGGCTGCAGACCCTGAATGTCAAACAATGATAAATGGGCTATTTAATCATCGGCGCGCACACTCACCTGCTTCCCAAGCCGTGATTTGCATGCAGCGGGATAGCCTCCTTGCCAAGGAAATTTTCCTGGGCCTGAACGGTTCTGCTGCCTAAAATATGGTGTCTCACGAAAGGGGTGATTGTAGGTCCAGTTCCTCTTGGATGCTAACTTCGTTGACATCCCGTTCTCTTTCTCTTTCTCCTCCTCCACCATTCTTTCTCTTTCTCCTTCTCCTTCTCTTCCTCCTCCACCACAGTTCCTTGTCCTTCTCCTCCACCATCATGCCTTCTCCTCCTCCACCATCTCCTCCTCCTCCTTCTCCACCATCGTTCCTTGTCCTTCTCTACCACCATCTCTATCTCCTCTACCATCTTCTCTTTCTCCTTCTCCTTCTCTTCCTCCTCCACCACAATTCTTTGTCCTTCTCCTCCACCATCATGCCTTCTCCTCCTCCACCATCTTTTCCTTCTCCTTCTCCACCATCGTTCCTTGTCCTTCTCTACCACCATCTCTATCTCTGACTCCTCTACCATCTTCTCTTTCTCCTTCTCCTTCTCTTCCTCCTCCACCACAATTCCTTGTCCTTCTCCTCCACCACCATGCCTTCTCCTCCTCCACCATCTTCTCCTTCTCCTTCTCCACCATCGTTCCTTGTCCTTCTCTACCACCATCTCTATCTCTGACTCCTCTACCATCTTCTCTTTCTCCTTCT
The DNA here is from genome assembly GCF_964194415.1 of Vipera berus. Lineage (NCBI taxonomy): Eukaryota > Metazoa > Chordata > Lepidosauria > Squamata > Viperidae > Vipera > Vipera berus. The sequence goes on along the minus strand of NC_138216.1, from coordinate 3,047,580 downwards.
CCTTCTCTTCCTCCTCCACCACAATTCCTTGTCCTTCTCCTCCACCATCATGCCTTCTCCTTCTCCACCATCTTCTCCTTCTCCTTCTCCACCATCGTTCCTTGTCCTTCTCTACCACCATCTCTATCTCCATCTCCTCTACCATCTTCTCTTTCTCCTTCCTCCTCCTCCTCCTCCTCCTCCTCCTCCTCCTCCTCCTCCTCTTTTCTTTGTTTTACTTGGTTTCCTTCGTTCTGAAGGTAAAAATCAAAATGAGAAGTCTGCTCATTTTGTCCCGTGACTCATGTCCTGTTATTTTACAGACTGGGGCTCAACCAAGCAGGATTCATACGTAGAGAGAAACTTTGGAGAACTCTTAAAAAGTTAAATGGGCCCAAAGTGACCCAGCCAACTTTCATGCCCGGACTAGAACTCACCGTCTCCTGGTTTCTAGGCCAGCACCTTCACCACTACAGCAAACTGGCTTACTACACCTGATAAGGTAATGCATGAAACTGGGCTGTCCCCTGCATTTTTGCACCTGCCTATTCTGGTTTATGTTTCATCTCTCCGGGCTGCCCTTGAGTCAAGCCTTCGAACTCGGGAGAAGCAACAATTTGCCTTGTAGAATCTGTGGTCAATCAGGGAAGGTGACCTGCCTTACCGTGAACGCAGCTTCCAATTAAGGAAGGGCCCAGGAGGCTTGCTTTAAGCAGACAGCATGATGTAACCTCACAGCAATTAAGCCCAAGTCCTTTCTTTTGATTTCGCTGAAAGGATTAGCAATTGCCACCCTGCGGGGAATTGGGTTAGGACGCTGAGCGTGTCGATCAGAAGGTCGGCAGTTTGGCGGGTCGAATCCCGAGTGCCGCGTAGCAGAGCGAGCGCCTGTTACGCGTCCCAGCTTCTGCCAACCTAGCAGTTCGAAAGCACGTAAAAATGCAAGTAGAAAAATAGGGACCACTATGGTGGGAAGGTAACAGCGTTCCGTGTGCCTTTGGCATCTAGTCATGCCGGCCACATGACCACGGAGACGTCCTCGGACAAGCGCTGGCTCTTCGGCTTTGAAACGGAGATGAGCACCGGCCCCTAGAGTCGGAAACGACTAGCACGCATGTGCGGGGGAACCTTTACCTTTACCTTACCCTGTGGGGAATTATTTCACAGTGGAGTGTATTTATTTATTTGTCGGTGTCTCGTCTTCTCCAGTTTTCAAGGAACATCCAAAACATGAGAGAAAGAGATGGCTCTACCATAGTATATGACCCAAGTCTTCCCCTTCTCTCCTATCTTCACCCAAACCTTGTGAGGTAGATGTAGGAGAAGAAGAAAAAAACTTGTTTAGAAATTTGGAGCAGCAGAGATGTTTATTGTTTATTGTATCAAGTTATTTGGGGGTTGAAAACCCCAGAAACAATTCATTTTGGGTCATTAAATGACCAGAAGAATCAGCTCGACTACGGAGAATTTGCTGATTTCTTGGTGACACTCTAAAGCTAGTTTTTCCTCAATACTATTGGCCCTGAAAGTGTAACTTTTAACTATGTTTGGTTTGTTTATCTGCCAAAGGAAGGGAAGATGATTGTGTTATGAAGGTTTATGAAGGAAATGGGGATGTCTAGTTTAATAAAAAGAAGGAAACTAGTCAAGGAGAGAAGCAACCTAGAACTAAGGAGAAACTTCCTGACAGTTAGAACAATTAACCAGTGGAACCACCTGCCTCCAGAGGTGGTGAATGCTCCAACACTGGAAGTTTTTAAGAAGAGACTGGACAGCCATTTGCCTGAAATGGTATAGGGTTTCCTGCCTGAGCAGGGGGTTGGACTAGATGACCTCCAAGGTCCCTTCCAACTTTATATTATTATTATTATTATTATTATTATTATTATTATTATTATTATTATTATTATTATTATTATTATTATTATTATTATTACATGATAGCAGTCTTCCAATATTTAAAGGGCTGCCACAAAGAAGGGGGGGGGTTGCCAAGCTCTTCTCCAAAGCGCCTGAAGGCAGGACAAGAAGCAACGGATGAAAACTCATCAAGGAGAGAAGCGACCTGGAATTAAGGAGAAATTTCCTGACAGTGAGAACAATTAAACCAGTGGAACAACCTGCCTCCAGAAGCGGTGAATGCTCCAACACTGGAAGTTTTTAAGAAGAGACTGGACAGCCATTTGTCTGAAATGGTATAGGGTTTCCTGCTTGAGCAGGGGGTTGGACTAGATGACCTCCAAGGTCCCTTCCAGCTCTGTTATTCTGTTTCTCCCATTTCTGCTCACAAAGAACATTCTGGAAGAAGGCCTGGTGCTCCTTGCTAATATCTATACAATAAGATGGATCTAGACATCTTTGATAACTCCTACTGCACCGTCTTCCTTCTGTGACTTCTCATTTTGCATTTCATAATTTTGTACTTTATGGCAATTCTTTACAGTGATACTTTAGAGCAGCTGTTAATATTTAATATCTGGTGAGCCCGGCTGGGACTTTATGGAAGAGAAGAGGCGGGTGATAAATGTTTTAAATTCAGGGATGGGAAGGGGGAAAGGAAAAGACATTGGCGAGCTCCAAAATTTGCTGAGCTACAACTCATAGCATCACTCATCCTTGGCTCCCATGGCTGGGAATGATGGAGGTGGGAGTTAAATATTTTTGACATTCTATTCTGCCTTTAAATAAATCCATAAAAATAAATAAGGCTTCTGCCTTTTGTCGAGGAAGCAATCAGGAGGCAAGAATTCCTATTGTTGTGGAACCTCTTTTTTTTAAAAAAAAAGTATTTTAAAATAATGCAGGTGGTCCTCAACTTAACAACTGTCTGTTTAGTGACTGTATGTAGTTACAACAGCACTGCAAAAAGTGAGGTATGACTGTTTTTCACTCTTATGACCCTTGCAGCATCCTCATGATCACGTGATCAAAATTTAGATGCTTGGCAACTGGCTCGTGTTTATGATGACTGCAGTGTCCTGGGATCGTGGGATCCCCCTTTTGCGGCCTTCTCTCAAGCATGGTTGGGCTGAGCGACCAACCATGATCATAATAAAGACCTTGAACCCCATCGAACTTCCACATCTGCCCATCCCAGGTCCTTGGGAAGGAAGAGGTGGACAAAAATGACAAAACCAGCCTGAACATCTGGCTGACTGAGCGACCAACCATGATCATAATAAAGACCTTGAACCCTATCGAACTTCCACATCTGCCCATCCCAGGTCCTTGGGAAGGAAGAGGTGGACAAAAATGACAAAACCAGCCTGAACATCTGGCTGACTGAGCGACCAACCATGATCATAATAAAGACCCTGAACCCCATCGAACTTCCACATCTGCCCATCCCAGGTCCTTGGGAAGGAAGAGGTGGACAAAAATGACAAAACCAGCCTGAACATCTGGCTGACTGAGCGACCAACCATGATCATAATAAAGACCTTGAACCCCATCGAACTTTCACATCTGCCCATCCCACATCTGGCCGACAGTGTGACGAACAATAACATTGATTGCAAAAAGACTTTGCATAGTCTTTGGTCCACCTCATCCTGAAGATTGGTTGTCAAGGCCTCTACCTTGCTTGTAGGTTGCCTCAGAAACAGCTGTTCCATACAAACGTGGTAACGAACGTATCCCTCAGTTTCCAGTCTACTAAATCAACCCAAACCCAACTCTACGTGAAACATTGTCTCTGGAAATGAAATAGTGAAGATCCCCTCCAGTGTCTGAAACCTATTTAAATCTCCCCCAAAAGAAATGTCATCAACTCATATCTGGCTCCTCTCTTCATTAAGAGACCCGCTTATCTGATCTGCATATCCAGCTGTGCTGGTGCTGGATTACTCAATTTATTTCCTCGGCAGAACGCGGGTAACCAGACAAGAAGAGTAGACATTAAAATAGAAATCAGCAAATGTGTTAAAGACAGCAGAGAGGGAAATATCCCGGAGACATTCAAGGCAGGAAAAAAAAGATCATGCTTAATAAATGATAAACATGCAAGAGCCACTGTTAGTGGAAATAAATCAGCTTTTCACAAGGTATGGATGGAAAAGGAGTTATTGCGTGGTCTACGAGGGGAGGCCGCTGTAATTATGGGGTGACCTACTCTGGCTAATAGCCTACCCACTTTTAGATGAGAATTAGACTACTTTTTCCTTGCTCAATGTCGACATCAAAAATTAGAGACCATCAACTGGAATCTAAAGACAATAAACCAAAGACACAAAACACGGGAGAAGCAAATGGTTAAACAACTGACAAATGGATATTTGTTCACATCTTGTCCTCCGGTGCTATCAGATCGCCCCTCGTCCTTCTCTTGGCGGCCTCATCTAACGAAGAGAAGGATTAGGGGTGACATGATAACTGTCTTCCAGGACTTGAGGAGTTGCTACAGAGAGGAGGGGGAGTCAACCCAATCTCCAAAGCCCCTGAAGGCAAGAGAAGAAGCAACGGATGGAAACTCATTATGGAGAGAAGCAACCTGGAACTAAGAGAGAAATGTCCTGACAGTGAGGACACTTAACCAGTGGAACTCCTTGCCTCCAGAAGTTGTGGGTGCTCCATCACTGGAGACTTTCAAGAAGACATTGGACAGCCATTTGTCTGACATGGTATAGGGTTTCCTGCCTGAGCAGGGGGTTGGACTAGATGACCTCCAAGGTCCTTTCCAACCCTGTCAGCCTATGTTTATATGTTCAGTCGCTTTCTCTCAGCCCAAGCCATCTCGCAGGATTGTCGTCGTGGGGAAAGCAGGAGGAAGGTGCGTTGCATCTGTCGGCTAGCTGGTGAAATAATAATAAAGGCAGGCTACAAATCAGTCAATCAAGTAAATAAACAACCAAATATAGTCATTCAGCGTGAAAGAAAAATGAGACGTATTGCATTCATTCAGTAGAGAAAGGGACGATATTTCACAGTTCCCAGAAGGGGCCTACTTCCTGGGTGGCTTCCGGTGGATCACGTGGCCTTGTTCGTGGAGTTGCAATCAGGCTGGTCACATTGCCTCATCCATCAGCTGTCTTTCAGTCACAAGAACTAATTCAGCAAGCAAGACAAAGGAAGTTATTTCACCTTGTTCTATCAGTCTGGGAAACTGTTGTGATTCAGGGTCAGCCTGTGGGTTCGGCAGTTGGGTCGGACGACTCAGAGGAGGAGGGGGGGTGTTGAAGACCTTGCTGAGGGGGTTGAAGATCTTGCTGATGAGAGCCCTCAGCCAGGCCCTTCCCACTTGGTCACCACGGAGACCCAGCTGTGTGAGCCTGACAGCGTGGATGAAGATGACCCACAGCTGGCCCTGTTCAAGGACGCCCGACGCAGGAGGCAGTCAATCAGGAGTAAACAGAGGAAGGCAATGGGGCACCTCGGAAGGAGGCAGAGAGAGGCCACGCCCTGAACTGTATTTAAGGGGAATGTGTGGGAGGGCTGGTTTGCTGAAGGCAACCGCTTGGATAGTTCCTGTTTCATAGCTCCTGTTTCATGGTTGGTGTCTTGTTTGTTTTTGTAGCTATAAATTTGGCAGGCGTAATTCCAGCCTCTTACCGTTTGTAAAGGGGTTGTCCCTGCCTTTTCTTCAGGGCCGGTAGCAGGCTGGTACAGAACAGAAACACCTTTTCGAGGACTGCCCTGTTGTTCTGCTTCTTTCGGGACCTTTGCATCACCCAGTCATAAAATTGCAAGCGGCGAAGCATGTGATGTAGTTGAGGTTGACCTGGAAATCTGCAATCTCATTGTGTCTACTTGCTACATGGCACACTGAAAGGGCTGTTGTGAGAAAAGGCATCGCCCTCCAATGGAGCAGAGATAGACCAGCAGTTAGCACATTTCTCTCCAACATTAGGGAAAGCCTCTCTCTCCAGTTTTGAAATGTGGAGGATGAGGGGGGGGGGAAAGAGACGCTTCAGGTTGTGGGTGCGAAGACATCAAAGCTAAATTTTGGGGCTCCCTGCTTGAAAGTGCTGCAAGGGACAATTCCTGAATCTGAGGGGGTCCCTGGTGCTCTCTGAGCTTGAGTGTTTTCTTGCAGACATTTCATTACCCAACTAGGTAACATCATCAGAGCGAGTGAGCGTGAGGTTTGTTCACTGTTTATATACAGTTCTCTGCCCTGCCGACATTGGTGGCATTGTCCTTAGGCTGTTGTTTACAGAGATAGCTAGATAGCTAGATGGATGGATGGATGGATGGATGGATGGATGGATGGATGGATGGATGGATGGACACAGACAGGTAGGTAGGTAGACAGGCAGATCGACAGATGTGGGGGTCTTTGTACTCTCTGGGCTTGAGTGTTTTCTTGCAGACATTTCATTACCCAACTAGGTAACATCGTCAGAGCAAGTGAGTGTGGGGTTTGTTCACTGTTTATATGCAGTTCTCTGCCCTGCCGATATTGGTGGCATTGTCCTTAGGCTGTTGTTTACAGAGATAGATAGATAGATAGGTAGATAGAGACAGACAGACAGACATGTAGGTAGACAGATCGACAGATGTGGGGGTCTTTGGTACTCTTTGAGCTTGAGTGTTTTCTTGCAGACATTTCATTACCCAACTAGTTAATATCATCAGTGATGTTTTTTTCTAGTTTGGATAATGAAACATCTGCAAGAAAACCACCAGCCTCAGAGAGAATTAAGGGTCCCTCATTTCAACCCTGAGCTACAAAGATTCTCCTTGGCTGGCAATTCCAAATTTCTCAACACCACTATAATCCACCAGGTTATAGGCAACTTAAGAACAGTCCTTGGATGAATTGGGAGGTGGGGAGCAGATTGGAGGCAAACTTACCATTGCGGGTGAGTAGCGTTGGGGTGACGTACGCGAAGCTACCTGCCTCCCTTTGCAGATCCAGCTCAGCTTTACAGGCCTTCCTAGGAATGCAAGGCACCCATCGTGGTGTGTAGGAAAAAGAAGAGCTGTCTTGTTTACGGCATCAGTGGAGATATGTAACAGTATGTGAGAAAGACCTTGGGAGATGGGAAAGCAGAAGAACCATCCAGCCTGTGTTAAATGCTGCTACGCTGTAAGATTAAAGGGATTTTGCCCCTAACTGAGATGTAACAGTTTGGCACTAGCCACGAGGGCTGGAAACATATTTTCGGATTTCAACTTGCCAATGTGGATTTTGCTTAATGCTTATAGGCAAAACCCAGAGTAGTTTTGCTGTATGGTTAGATTTGTGCGATGTTTCCCGGAATTGTTGCTTTTCATCCAAGTGGCATTTTAGGTTACAAGTTGGGGGGCTGGGGGGGCTGGGTTCATTGTGAGAAAAGGGCATACAATTAAGCGTTGCAAAACCAGGTGCAGAGACCAGCTCGTCCTAAAAAGAAGAACTTGGTGAACAATGCACACAGATTCCGAAATACAATTACGCATGTTTTTGATTTATCCCAGGTTGCTGAAATCAGCCCAAAGCAGTGCATGAATAGCCAAGGAAGGAGGAGTGGGATGCTCACTTTCTGTCTCAAAATTAGCCCAACCTGGTTCTCTGGAGCAAACAGTGATAAATGTACCAATTAACTCTTGCCAGGCAGGGCTAGAAAAGTAATCTAGTTAGCGCTCAGTGCCAGGATGGCCAGAGGTGCCTGCTCAGCCCAGGCAGAGGGATAATAGGTTTTTGCTATCTATCATCTATCTCTTAATTGCTCTAAACTATCTCATCTCTTTGATCTATCTATCTATCTATCTATCTATCTATCTATCTATCTATCTATCTATCTATCTATCTATCTATCTATCTATCTATCTATCTATCTTCTATCTATCTCTCATTTTTAAACCACCCATCTCCCTCACAAAGGGACTTTGGGCAATGAACATTAGAGTATTAAAATAAAAAACCAATACATAAAAGTTAAAAGTTCTTGTTGGTTGATGGTGTTCGAGGTACCATTCCAGGATGTCAAGCTGCCTTTTTTGCAATTGACCGATGGGGGATTATGTCAATGCCGATGGGGTTCATTCTGTTATTTATCAATGCAGCTGCAGCGTCTCTGCCCGCCTTGCTCCTTTCCTGCATCCTCCAAGAGTCTTTCCAATAGGAGGCCTCCTTCTTGATTGATTACCTTGATTGATTACCTGCAGCAAATCAGGCCGGTCAATGACTGACAGCAAAACAGCGCCCTCTGCTGGATCTTTCTCAGCAATGCACAAGCTTGCTGTACCCACTTCAAAGGATTCCAATCTCCGGTGCCAGCCAGCACTTGCCTGGAGCTGGGCGAAAACAAGTCTTGGGAAGGCAGCATTTTCACTTGCAATAGCAGAGGAAGAAGTGCTAATATTTCTTCAAGGCAGGATTGTAATTGAAGCTTGATCTGGGGGGTGGGGGGGAGGTCACTAAATAAATGTAAGTTGAGCAATATTTCTGGCGAGCAAGAGTTTAACCAACATCAGATGGCTGTCAAAAGTTTTTAGCCCCAAAGTCGACCTTTCTGGTCCACATGAGCAAATGAAACTACGTCCAGGGCAAATAATAAAAATGACCTTTACGATTAATTCTACGGTGAGGCCTTTTGCATACCAAGACCTGGTCACGTCAAGCCTCTAATGCATGACAATGAGAGTAAAGGAATAAAATTCAATTTTGGTGTCTTAAGGATATCCAATTCTGCAGCGTTTCAATCGGCCTCCCTCTTCCAGTTCGGTTGTCACCGAATAAGCACAGCCAATAAAAACAGAATTACCGAGATGGATGTGGAATGGAAGAGCAGAAATTACTTTGTTAGTGTCAACGGGCTTTAAAAGAATCACCTTTGATATCTTCCATTTGAAAGGCAAACAGAAGAAGGGAAAGCCATGCCTCTTATTTGGGGAAAACACTCTCCAAAGCAGCCATCACCTCTTTCCATTATCAATTCTCTCTTTGGGGAAATGGTGGCAGTTAAAGGTTCATTTCCTTTTTTTTAATTTATTTCAGGGTGGGGTTTTTTTTTTGCACGCCATTCTTTCCAAACTATTTGCTTAAAGGAAAGTGAGAGCTCCACTAGCTTGTAGAACTGCATGCCTGGGTCCTTAATTCAAGTTGATGGGAAAGTCTCTGCTTCTGGCGAAATATCCAGACAGCTTTCTCGGCCGCAAAAAAGAATTGGTTGGAATTGTCTTCTTCTGATACACACACACACACACACACACACACACACACACATATGTTTTCTGAGGTTTTATATATATATATATAGTAAAGGTTCCCCCGCAAATGTGTGCTAGTCGTTTCTGACTCTAGGGGCCGGTGCTCATCTCCGTTTCAAAGCCGAAGAGCCAGCACTTGTCGGAGGATGTCTCCGTGGTCATGTGGCAGGCATGACTAGACACCAAAGGCGCACGGAACGCTGTTACCTTCCCACCATAGTGGTCACTGTTTTTCTACTTGCATTTTTACGTGCTTTCCAACTGCTAGGTTGGCAGAAGCTGGGACGAGTAACAGGCGCTCACTCTGTTACGCGGTACTCGGGATCCGACCCGCCAAACTGCCGACCTTCTGATCGACAAGCTCAGCGTCCTAACCCACTGAGCCACCATGTCTCTATCTATCTATCTATCTATCTATCTATCTGTCTGTCTGTCTGTCTGTCTGTCTGTCTGTCTGTCTGTCTGTCCGTCCGTCCGTCCGTCCGTCCGTCCGTCCGTCCGTCCATCCATCCATCCATCCATCCATCTATCTATCTATCTATCTATCTATCTATCTATCTATCTATCTATCTATCATCTATCTATCTATCATCTATCTATCTATCTATCTATCTATCTATCTATCTATCTATCTATCTATCTATCTATCTATCTATCTATCTATCTATCTATCTATCTATTTCCCAACCTCCCAATCTAGTTGACAGCCCTGGAATTCCTTGGCAGATGCTAACCAGGTATTACCCACACCTCGTTGTGCATAGTTTTCTGTCATCTGCCTGGTTTTGCATGCTGAATGATGTAACTAATAACAGGAGGAGGAGGAGGAGGAGGAGGAGGAGGAGGAGGAGGAGGAGGAGGAGGACGATTGTGGGGTTTGATGCTCTCTGAACGTGGTGGTTTTCTTGCAGACGTTTCATGACCCAACTAAGTAACATCAACAGTATTATGATGATGAAACCCCACTCGCTTCTAGCACTGATGATGTTACCTAGCTTGGATCATGAAACGTCTGCAAGAAAACCAGCAAACTCAGAAAGCACCAGAATCATCAAGGGCTCATCCGTTGGGCTTACGGACATTAATGCCTGAATGGTGCTGATTTTTTCTTTTGCTTGTTTATTTATGGCTGTTAAATATCCCAAGTCTTTTTTTTAGGTGGACCAGCATATTAACGTAATGGATGGAAACGAATCAAGGAGAGAAGCAACCTAGAACTAAGGAGAAATTTCCCGACAGTGAGAACAATTCATCCGTGGAACGACTTGCCTTCAGACCTCGTGGGTGCTCCAACACTGGAGGCTTTTAAGAAAAACAATGGACAACCATTGGTCTGAAATGGTAAACTGGGTCTCCCGCTTGAGCTGGGAGTTGGACTAGAAGACCTCCAAGGTCCCTTCCAACTCTTTTATTTTGTATTCCATATTCAGCTGTTTCCATTCCAAAACTAAGATCAGATGAAAGAACATGGAGAGCTTTCGTTCATCTTGAGAGGTTTCATCTCGTCAAGAGGCAGAATAATTCCTTCTTTTTTTTCTTTTTTGTCTTTTGCAGAAAACCTATCCCATGTTTCCATTTTAGTAGAAGGGAGCAAAGTTAGGACACAGTGACCTACAATATTTGCAGAGCGGTAAACCTCTTAAATCTTCCAAGATATTTTTCGGAGAGTAATATAGAGCCTGGAGAAAGAAGATTCTGATCAGAGTAAAGAGGTTCTTCCTGGTTATTTAATGATAGTGACAGGCACATTTTTCTTTCCCTTTTTAACTAAGGCTGGTTAGGAAAAAAGAGAGGAACAGGAGTGAAATTGTATGTGAAAGGATTCTGGGCTTCGTTGTAGAAGTGCCATTCCAACCTGGGATCAGAAGTCTTTTTTTTGGGGGGGGGGAGCCCTTTTCCTTCTCACTCTCCATCCTTAGTGTTTTGCTTCAGTAGGTCTTGTGCAACCAATCAATATAATGAAATAATGACGCTTACCTGTTCAGCTCTGAACACCGGCCGAATTTGCCGATGAAGCGTTGCAATTTCTTCTAAAAATACACCACAACTTAATTAAGACCTATCAAGTAGATCCAACCAGACATTGGGGATCATTAAGCCCACATCTCTAAGGCTGAAGAGCTCTAAGAGAAAATGGCCTTTTCTGTCCAGGCTCATCCTTATTTCTTACATCCCTTTGGGTCATCCTTTATTTAATCGTGAGAAAAGGAGTTTTTGTGCTTGACTGGTTGATCTCCCTGCCTGACTCTTCACGTTTGTGACCCAAAATGATAGCCTTGATATTTTGAACTATGGCTATCATGGGATGGGAGACCTTAGCCATGAAGGCCAGCTGGGTGACTTGGAGCCAGTCCCCAGGGGACAGTGGAAAGGAGCACAACCAACAGCATTGAGAGAGACCATCTGTCAGGTGATCATTTTGTAATCCCTGGGTTTCCAAAGCCATTGGAGCCTCGTCGAGAGATTCCCAGCTGCTTTGTCCGAGGATGCAGCTGAACAGTCTTGCACAAAGACATCCATCTGATAACCCACTTTTTCTAAAACAGATAATGCAGCAAGATAGGACCTCCTCCTATTTTAAAAATAAGCATTTTTTTTTAAAAATGAAACACATATGGTATCTCTCTCTCTCTCTCTCTCTGTCTATATCTATATATCTATCTATATCTATATCTATATCTATCTATCTATCTATATCTATCTATCTATCTATCTATCTATCTATCTATCTATCTATCTATCTATCTATCTATCTATCTATCCCTATATATCTACATATATATACCTATATATCTATCCCTATATATCTATATCTATCTATCTATCTATCTCTATCTATCTATCTATCTATCTATCTATCTATCTATCTATCTATCTATCTATCTACCTATATACCTATCTATCTATATATCTGTCTGTCTGTCTACCTACACACACACACAGACACACACAGACACACACAGACACACACACACACACACACACACACACACACACACACACACACACACACACAAACGTACAGACTGGGTGAGACCCGGCTTAAAAACAGTAACTGTGAGAGGGATCTTAGAGCCCTACTGGACGATCACTTGACTATGAGCCAGCCGTGTGCAGCAGCCACCAAAAAAGCCAATACAATTCCGGGTTGTATAAATAGAGGCATAGAATCAAGATCACACGAAGTATTAGTACCGCTTTATAAAGCCCTAATAAGACCACACCTGGAATACTGCAGCCAATTTTGGTCACCATATCACAAAAAAGATGTTGAGAGTTTGGAAAAAATTCAGAGAAGAGCAACTAAGATGATCAAAGTCCCGGAGACTAAAACATACGAAGAACGGATGCGGGACTTGGGTGTGGCTAGTCTGAAGAAAAGAAGAAATAGAGGAGACATGATAGCAGTTATTCCAGTATCTGAGGGGCTGCCACAAAAAAGAGGGGGTCACTTTTACCAAAGCACCAGCGGGAAGGACGAGAAACAATGGTTGGAAACTGATCAAAGAGAGAAGCAACCTAGAACTAAGGAGAAACTTCCTGACAGTGAGGCCAATTAACCGGTGGAACAGCTTTGCCTCCAGAAATCATGGGTGCTCCATCACTGGAGATTTTTAAGAGGCTAGACAGTCACCTGTCTGAGATGGTATAGGTCCTCCTGCTTAAGTGGGGGGCTGGACTAGAAGTCCTCCAAGGTCCCTTCCACCTCTATTCTATATATATATGGAGCCTCTCCTTCCTTATTTTTAAAGAACGGTGTGACAAAGCTGAAGTGAGAGATTAGGTTCCTTCTAAATATAAAATCCTTTTTTTTAAAAAAAAACCTTGGAAATCTCCAACTCACTCATAAATGCCACCTTTGTTAAAAAGGACTGTTCTTTACCCCCTACTTCAACTTATAATGGACATTCGCAGCTGCAGTTTGGCAGGACCAGAAGTTAGAGTCAAATGGGCCCACTTCAAAAGGGTCTTTCTTCAATAGCTTTCGCCGAACATTATCCATGGGGCTTTTGCACTCACCTCTCTTGCCAACAGCCAGGAGTGGGGATAATGGGTTTAGGAAGGCAGCAAGCCCTGACGGAGAAGAAGAATCAAGAGATGAAAGACAAAGGTGACCTCTGAGGAAAGTCACGTGAAGGTGAGGACAAGCTTTGGAGGCAACGGGGAGAGACGCGGAACTGAAAATCAAGCGCTCGAGATGAGGCTTCAGGAAAGCAAGCAGCAAAAGGAGACAACTGTCCCTAAAGATAGTCTTTCCATCCTTTGGGGGTGATGCATTTTTCCGCTTGATCAGAGGCGGGGAGAGTCTTTGGAAGACAACCTGGAGCCACCTTAATTTACATCACCTATGGAATTGACTTCTTGGAAGAAAGAAAGAAAGAAAGAAAGAAAGAAAGAAAGAAAGAAAGAAAGAAAGAAAGAAAGAAAGGAAGGAAGGAAGGAAGGAAGGAAGGAAGGAAGGAAGGAAGGAAGGAAGGAAGGAAGGAATTGAATTTATTAAATTTATAAGGAAGGAAGGAAGGAAGGAAGGAAGGAAGGAAGGAAGGAAGGAAGGAAGGAAGGAAGGCCAGGAGAAAGAAAACCCAGACAACATTAAAAAAGCATATTTTTATTTTTAAAAAATTCTTTTAAATCATACTCCAAAGTGGTTAAAATGGTCAGGTTTTGATCGTTTATGGGATTTTTCAAAGGGGGGAAAAATCAAAGCAAATGCATCAGCTCCATGTTGATTGTCTTGAAAAAAAAACAAAAAACCAAAAGACATCCACATGTACATCCATTCTACCCTGATAAAGAGAAATATACCCTCAGTTCACTGCATCGGTGTTGCCTGGAGTCACGTTGGGATGGGCTGGTGTTGGACCAAACCTTGGCAGGCCACTGAGTTGAGGTTGGCGCGCTTTGCTTGAGTCTTAGACGAACGAAGAGAAACCTGTCACTGGAGTCCTTGAGCCCGGAGCGGGCTGTCCTGTTGGGGTGTAGACCCCTCCTGAACTCTGTGTTGTGATAACAGTCTGGAAGTAAGGTTCAGCCTCGCTGGCAACTCGTTCCTCATACCTGTAAGGCGTCGAATGCTTTGTGCCCTTTTGCTGGCGTTTCCAGGAATTGTAGTAGGTTGGGTCGCTCATGTAGTGGTTGACAAAAGAATGCTTGGGCAGCTCATCTTCGTAGTCTGAATCCGTCCCCTGGGGTTGGGGGGGGAGAGAAAAGGATCTGTTAATGTCCAGGTGACAACGTGGTCAATGTGGTCATTGTTTTTTTAATTGTGAATCTTTGGAAACTGATCAAATAGAGAAGCAACCTGGAATTAAGGAGAAACTTCCTAACAATTAACCAGTGGAACAGCTTGCCTCCATAAATCATGGGTGCTCCATCACTGGAGGCTTTTAGGTTTTTAAGGATAGTCATTTATCTGAAATGGTATAAGGTCTCCTGCTCAAGCAGGGGGCTGGACTAGAAGACCTCCAAGGTCCCTTCCAGCTCTATTCTATTCTATTCTATTCTATTCTATTCTATTCTATTCTATTCTATTCTATTCTACTCTACTCTACTCTACTCTACTCTACTCCACTCCACTCCACTCCACTCCACTCCACTCCACTCCTCCACTCCACTCCACTCCACTCCACTCCACTCCACTCCACTCCACTCCACTCCATTCTATTCTATTCTATTCTATTCTATTCTATTCTATTCTATTCTATTCTATTCTATTCTATTCTATTCTATTCTATTCTATTCTATTCTATTCTATTCTATTCTATTCTATTTCTATTCTATTCTATTTTACTCTACTCCTCTTCTCTTCTCTTCTCTTCTCTTCTCTTCTCTTCTCTTCTCTTCTCTTCTCTTCTCTTCTCTTCTCTTCTCTTTTCTCTTCTCTTCTCTACTTCTCTTCTATTCAACTCTACTGTACTCTACTGTACTCTACTGTACTCTACTCTACTGTACTCTACTGTACTCTACTGTACTCTACTGTACTCTACTCTACTCTACTCTACTCTACTCTACTCTACTCTACTCTACTCTACTCTATTCTATTCTATTCTATTCTATTCTATTCTATTCTATTCTATTCTATTCTATTCTATTCTATTTCCATTCCATTTAGGTTGGAGAACCAAGAGACAGCTCTACTTCAGGTTGCAGAGAAGAAGGTGAAAGACTGATTTCCCCAAAACACCAAGGTGCAGGGTGAAAAAGAGCATGGTGCAAGACTCGGGAGGCACGTGAAACTGAGAAGTGCCCAGCCTTACCTTCAGGGTGGGAGGAAAGAAAGAGCTTTGCCTTGTCCACCTTGTCTTGGTCCTTTTCAAACCTCTCCCAGATGTGGATTGGGATGTTTACCCTACTGAGCTGAATCTCGTTTGTGTTTTCGAGATGTGGATCTCAACAAACTTATCTACATCCTAAGAAGAACCCTAACCTTTCCATGAGCTGATCCCTCCAACTGGACTGATCAGAGAAATATTGAGGGAGGGAATCTTCTCTGGATCCTGGTTCCCATCTTCCTCCCACACAGGAGGGACCTGTACGAATGTCCACCTCGAGTTCTCGTTTATCTTTTTAAAAGGTCTTCTGTCAAATGTATCACTTTTTTAAAAAATTTGATGCCCTCAGCAGCTCGAGTTCAATGGTTAGATCTTAGAATGGTTTCTCTGCTCTGCGTTCGAATCCAACCCACGGGGCCCATTTCGGATTTCCCCCTGGAGTGGCATTTGGACAGTCTGGGGCGGGGAGGGAGGGAGGGGGGGCTTAATTTGTTACCTTTAAGTGCGACGTTCTCTGTTTTATCTGTTGTTAAAAACACATTTGAGGTCTCTAAATCTGAATGATACAGTTTGAAATGCATAAAATCAATTTTCGCGATGCAGCTGCCGGTATAATGAGAATTCTACCTGGTGCTTTCAGCGGTGAGTGAGGGTCCACCAGATAAGAAAAAGGAGGCAAACTGAAGGGAAGGGGAAGGGTGTGTGTGTGTAGACTGGAAACAGGCAAGCAAATTAGGAATTATAGCTACTTGAAAAGAGCTGCAGGGAATCGTGTGTGTGTGTGTGTGTGTGTGTGTGTGTGTGTGTCCATAATCTCCCTTCTCAGTGGCAAAATCAGCCTCTTCAGCTGTTTCTCCCAAAGCTGGAGGATGTTAAAGTCTTGTCTGACTCTTTACATGCCCAGCAGGGAAATGAATCCCAGTCTGATTAGGAATTTCTATTTTTGTACGCATCGCTATTCCAAGAGAGAGCCACCCACCCAAAAAAGGCTAAATCTAGCCACTTCACTCCTTGTTCTTTCTCATGATGTCTCCATGCTGTTATGAATAAGGAAGACACGGCCAAAGCTTTGACTGAAAAGCAGACTGGAATCGGCTTACAAGCCTGGGTTTACAAGTCAAAACTTTACAAGAAGCTTCTTGGACGACTTGTGGACTTCAACTGCCAGAATTCCCCACCCAGCATCCCAGAGGTTCACAGATCTTAAAGTTGGCAAGGTTGGACACCCCTGCGGTAGACCATCAACCCCAAGATGGATGCCTACAGGGCTAATTCCCACCCATCTGGATGTCCCCAAGCCAGGTGTAATTCTTATCTGCCACATCCTCAGCCATTTGAGTTTTTTCCAGCTTCCACTGGGAAGGGAAGCCCATACTATGATGCCCAAAGGGCTCCTGGTCTCTGTTTGAATCCGGAAGGGACATCCTTGGCCTGTAAAAGCTTCTGTTCTCAAGACACTTCCGTAGACTTGACCATTTCTCAAAGGCAGCTTGTTGCTGAATGGAGAGGTAACCCGCCTGGTGATACCCCCTGTGGTAGACAAGTGCTTGTGATCAACTCCAAGCATTAGGCATACTCAGGTTTCCTATGTGAGGACCCTGAGCCATTCCAAATTTTTCCCCCGTTCCCAATCTCCTGCAGCCCTCCCCCATTATTACCCAAATGGCCTCCATCCCGGCTTACGGCTCAAAATGACTTCAAACTATTGACTAAGTGGCACTGCAGCAAGGCCCCATCGCTGCATCCTCCTGACGGTTGCCAGGGCAACAGCATCAGCCTGGAATTTGATTGGGCGCTCAGGTGTGATTGGAAATTGACCAGCCAAGGTGCACTGAATGCCTGGGCAGCCACACAACAGAGAAAATGCCCCACCATTTCAAGTATTTGTATTGGTCAGGCAGGAGAAACAAAGGCTGCGGGTCGACAAATTGCAGCAGCCCGGGCTGGTCTCGCTTAAGGCCGGCAGTATAAGAAATTTCAAAAGCCTGGCAGCTGTCAAATTTTTGGTCGGCAACAGGCTGAGGAAAAGAATGTTTCTGATCGCGCGAGGTGCTCATCTCTGTTTCAAAGCCGAAGAACCAGCACTTGTCCGAGGACGTCTCCGTGGTCATGTGGCCGGCATGACTAGACACCAAAGGGGCACGGAACGCTGTTACCTTCCCACCGTAGTGGTCCCTATTTTTCTACTTGCATTTTTACGTGCTTTCGAACTGCTAGGTTGGCAGAAGCTGGGACGAGTAACAGGCGCTCGCTCTGTTACGCGGCACTCGGGATTCAACCCGCCAAACTGCCGACCTTCTGATCGACAAGCTCAGCGTCCTAACCCACTGAGCCACACCGCGTCCTATATATATATATATATATATATATATATATATATATATATATATATATATATATATATATATATATATATATATATATATATATATATATATATATATATATATATATATATATATATTGCTCTGATTGGTTTCTATTCCCTCTCTTCAGCCTTTGCTTTTCTAGGACTGATAAATTCTGCAGTTCCAGGGCTCTGACCTTCATCAAAATGCAAGATTCTGGTAGCTTTGCCACGCTGGCATAAAGAACCGATGGCCTCGGGTTCCTTAATCAAGCCCCCAATGCATTTGCTTTGGGGTCCCCGCTCTCAGGCGGTCTGGAGCGGAAGAGGCTTAATGATAAGCAGTCTGCGGCCAGACACGTCTGATCTTCAATAATAATATTAATGAGATTTCTTTCCATCTCTCTCTCTCTCCCCCCACCCCCTATTTGTACTCTCTCTCTCTGCTTGACAGAAACAAGCGTTATTGATGTGATTACCTTGGCCTCGTTAAAATTCGGCTTGCAGGGGATCCAAAATGTTTGCCCCACTGTCACCACCACCAACTTTGACAAGAAGGCAACATGCAAGAGACCCACGCAGGGTTCGGGGCAGAGGTAGACACCCATCTCTTGCACACACCGGGGGTTCAGCAGAATTATTTTGAGGGGTGGTGGGGATGGCAGAGGGGACCTCGAAGGAGCAAAGAAGCAGGTAGGGGGATATCACTGTCCCTGCTATTAAGGGTTCTCTTGGGCAATGCTCGTTCTGAGTATTTCTCTTCAAACTGGACCGATTTCAGTTTCCAAGCCTGGATGGAGAAATCTGATTAGGGACATTTCAATTTACGTTTTCCTGGAGCAAATATTTTCCTCCCCACCTTGCGAGGAAGTCACGTCCACCTGCCTGCCCCCAACTAAGCGAAAGTTAGACAAATCAGCCTTCTGCTTAAACAGACGCGCTCAAAACTCCAGAGTCTCCACCAAGATCTTTATATATGTCTACGTGTGTCATAGCTCCAGACAGTTTCTGGAGTCTTGTTGCATTTTTTAACATTTTGGAGTCAAGCTCAGCCTGTCAGGGATGCGTAGAGAAGTTATCTATCTGCTACAGAGTTCTTTCTTTCTTTTAAAAGGATTAAAATCTGAAAGAAAAGCAGACGATTAAGAAGACTTTGGCCTTGGATACTCTGGAGCTCAATCACATCCTCTACCCTGAAAGATCCATCAAAGAAAAACTACTCTCTGACAAGCTGAGATAGGTTTGGCTTCTCCAGGAGGAACATCTGCCAAGTTCAGCAGAAATGTGAGTTCACGGCTTCTCCTTCCCTCGTAAAAAATGAAAAGATTGGAATACTCAGACAAGCAAAAGTTACGTTTCCCCTCTAGATACCCAAGAAGGGGACAGGCATGATAATGGGGGGGGGAACACGTCACAAAACCAGGATTTGTGTTCGTGCCAAAATTCCTCGCAGGGTTAGATTATGAGTTATGGCCTCCTTTGACATCACGGACAAGGAAAGGGTTTAATGAGAGGACAGATGCGGTTGGTTGGGTGACCTGTTCCTCTCCTGGCTCTCTGCGTAAAGAAGTCACCTTGGCCAAGAGATGGGTCTTAACGCTCTCTCTCCGGCATGTGGAACTCCTGACGTGAATATCAAAAGCGACCCAGCCACATTCTGCACCGTCTAATGGTAGATTTTAAATTCCAGGATGTCACAGAGAGAAGAACAGAGCCACCGTGAGTGTGTAATCGCAAGATAATGTTGTCACTCCCCAGCGGCTCGGTCAGAGGGCAGATGAAAGCTACAGGCTGCCAAAGATAATTAACAAGAGGTGAAAGGCAGGTGACCAGGAGGAAGCCTCAGCAGAGACAAAGCCCAGAAGACAATTAATCTTCTCTCTCTTGGGGGCCCCCCATGGCTGATCCTGGTTCTTCTTGGATTCAACTCGCCAAAGAGCTGAGCTGGTAATATTTTTGCTGCTGTGGTTGCTTTGTCTGATCTCTCAGTTGGGTTAGAGCTTAGCAGGTTTTCAGTAGGGGTGATGGAGTTCATGGTAGAGCTTTTTCCTGGTGGACACCAGCCCTGCGGAGATCTGGCCCTGGGGCAACGGCCTCGTCCCGATTACAAAGATCAGGAGGAAAAGTTTGGGGAAGGAAGGGAAAAAAAAGGAAAAAAGAAAGACAAACGCTGCGTTGAGTTTCAGGGAAAGCCACAAAGTGCCAGTAGGAGGCTGAGAAGGTTGCTCTTCTCCCGTTCCTTCTCTCTCCCTTCCCTTGCGGATAACGTTGGATCAGATGTTAGGAAACATCTGGAAAGGAAGACGGGAAGGAGTGAAGCTGACAGAAAAGCTCATCTAAACACAAGATGGTTGGTGGTAAAAAAAAAACCCCACAACAATTCTCGGAGCTTTTCAGAGCTTGTATTAACATTGGCCCCAACCTTTTATGGACCTTTTAAAAATGTCTTTAAAATGCAGCCTCCTTGCTTTGATCTATCATAAATGTCAATACTAATATGTCTCACACTCGCTTGTAGGAGTACAGAGGCTCAGAAAGTTTTCTGTTTGCCTTCCTCACGAAAAGGGTCTATAATTGCATTTCCATCAGAGAAATCAGCCTTCCTTCCTTCCTTCCTTCCTTCCTTCCTTCCTTCCTTCCTTCCTTCCTTCCTTCCTTCCTTCCTTCCTTCCTTCCTTCCTTCCTTCCTCTCTCCCTTCCTTTCCTTCTCCCTCCCTCCCTCCTCCCTCTTCCTCCTCCCTCCCTCTCATTTATCTCCTCCTCCCTCCTTCCTTCCTCCTTCCCTCTCTCCCTCCCTCTCGTTTTTCTCCTCCTTCTGCTCCTCCCTCCCTCCCTCCCTCCCTCCCTCCCTCCCTTCTTTCTTTCTTTCTTTCTTTCTTTCTTTCTTTCTTTCTTTCTTTCTTTCTTTCTTTCTTTCTTTCTTTCTTTCTTTCTTTCTTCTCCCTCCCCTCCCTCCCTCCCTCCCTCCCTCCCTTCCTTCCTCCTTCCCTCCCTCCCTCCCTCCCTCCCTCCCTCCCTTCCTTCCTTCCTCCCTTCCTTCCTTCCCCCTTTCCTTGACAGAAAGGACTTTCCATTCCAACCCTTAGCTGGGGGGAGGGACTGCGGAGAGCCTCATGATGTCCTAACCCTGCCAGAGCCTTTCTCTCCAAGAGCCTCAGCCCAGGAGGATCTTCTCTGCAAGAGCAGCAAGCAGGGGGTCCCTAATCAACATGCCTCTGGCATTCACCTTGATTGATTGCATTCCCCTTTCACAATCTGCTATTTCAGATCCGGAGATAGAAATGCAGGCATTGTGTTGAGAAGGGGTGTGTGTGTGTGTGGGGGGGTCACCCTGCCTTGTCAACTTGAGGCTTTCAAGATAATATTGTGTTACACAGAAAAATGGATTAAAAATGGGAGTCGAAAGGAGACAGCTGCGAAGCTTCCGAACTTAACAACCAAAAGATTCCCCTTGGCGGTCCCTTTTATGGGCTCCATCAGGTGGAAATCGAAAGGGATGACGCCTGCTTGCTTGGAGGGAAGTGATGGCTACCACTAGATGTGAACTGTTCAGGTTCACATCAGGCTACAAGAAAATTTGGGCGACTAGAAACTTAACTCTATTCCTTGGAGCTCCCGTCTCTCTATAAATACTGGTGGGGATGTGTGGGGTGCTGGCTTTGTTGCTGTAAGCGGATTGGTTGGCTGTGATGTTACATCATGATTGGTTGATGGGGTTATTGTTAGGGGATTAGTTGGCTGATCATGATGTAACATCACAGCCAACCAATCCGCTTGCAGCAACAAAGCCAGCACCCCACGCATCCCCACCAGTATTTATAGAGAGACGACCGCTCCGATCACGCTTCGCTCGCGCAAGCACGAAACCGAAGACACCAGCCTGAAGATGACGAGTGGGACCTCGTCGAAACGTCGCCAAGACACCCTCAATCCCACACGGGAAAAGACCCGAATACGCCAAGACCTTGCCGTATTTGGGCCGGCAAGGTGTTCAAAACACTCAAGACATATCTCCCCTGCCTCTTTCCTCCCCGATGCAGCTGACAAAGCGAGAAAGAGCCTGTTGGCCTAGAGGTTAAAACAACTGCCTAATGTGCAATCGGCCCAGGTTCGAATCTCAGAAGGGTGTGGCTGACTGAAACATTATGGAGAGTTGGCTGACCCAGGAAGTCCTGGTCTGAGCTAGAGGACACTAAAAGAATAAAGGGTGAAAAATTTCCCCTGAAACCATGATTTGTTAGATACAAAGCCACGGCCCATCTTTCTGTTGACGATGCTCTCGTAAGTCTTACTTACTTGATCTTTTTGGGTTCTTAGTTTGGGTTCCTGTCTTTCTCAAAAGACCATAAAAGCTGGTGGGACATTTGGTCCTAAACTTCTATCTCTACCATGCTGGAGGTATATTTCCCCTTTCTCCTCACCCTACTTCTCCATTTCCTGATGCTACTTGACTACTTTAGCAATAATCCCAAGCAAACCTTTGCTCTCCCATCTTCATAGGGTTCCTCCAACTACTGTTGAACAATCAACTCGCTTTAAATGTCTATGGAGGTTCTCAGTCCTGCAGGTCACGTTTGTCCCAAAGGTGCTTTTTCACGAGGCAACTGGACTTTCTTTTTTTCTCTTTGAAGTCGCTTCGCTTCTCATCCAAGAAGCTTCTTCAGCTCTGAGCTGAAGAAGCTTCTTGGATGAGAACCGAAACGTCTTCAAAGAGAGAGAGAGAGAAAAAAGGAATCTGGTTGCCTCGTGAAAAAGCACCTTTGGGTCAATCAACTCACTTCCGACTCTGAAGCATCCAAGGGTTTCTCGGTCAAGGCAATGCTTTCTGCCAGCACGGCTCCATTGTACTTATTGCAGATGTCCTCGTCCGAATAATGAAGGCCTCCAGGGCTTGGGCGAGGTGGCGATCTGGAACCAGGAAAAGAAATAAAATTAAGTCCGGGCTGGCTTTCGATTCTGTCTTGATAGTCAGAACACGTTTGCCAACCTCTATCTCTCAACTGGTTACAATAAAAGCTGTGAGGCAGAATTGTTCTCTTTCTGGAAAATAAGGTACTCGATGATAGATATGTACCCATACAGGAGAATATTTTGTAGTGGAGGGTTGACATGTGGGGTCCTTGGTGCTCTCTGGTTGTTTTTTTTAAATCCTCCTGCTCAGTGGTGGGATTCAAATAGGTGAAGAACCGGTTCTCTGTGTGGATGCTTTCTTCCGGAAGTCCATTCTGGGCCTGGGCAACAAAAAATTAGCTACCGGTTCTGCCAAAGTGGTGCGAACCGCTTGAATTCCACCACTGCTCCTGCTCTTCCAAGAGAATATGCCTACATGAGCCTATCCTGCTGGATGTCTGCCTGAATTCTAGGTGCTCTGGTGCCACCTCACCTGGTCCCATTCTTCTTCAAGAAAGCATTTTTAACACTGAGATGCCGGCTGTTGAGTTCCAGAGATGTAAATCCCCCATTATCCAGAGTGACAGTTTCTTCCACGCCGGACGCATTTTTTCCTGGAGACAAATGGCGACAGAATGAGCGAAGGCGTAGACCTTTCTCTGGCTCTGGGTGAAAACAGAGAAGAAGAAGAAAAAAAACAACCCACCATTTTTGAGGTAACTGTCAGGCACAAAGAATCAGGACCACCCATTTCATTCCAGTTCAGCTCATGCCTCTATGCAAGAATCTAGTCACCAAATGGTCAGCGCATAAATTGGTGTGAGATAAGGGTCAATGGAATTCAGGAGGGGCTGGACTTGGAGCCTTTGTGGCAACATAAGGATGCTAAGATGATGACATGTTTAACTCCACCCCCGGTTTTACCCGCTCTTCACCTACAATAGCCATTTTTTAAAAAAAATATAAGCAGTAAAAGATGGTAGGACTACTCATCCTGCAAATGTGTTATACTGTGCTTCTTGGAATATTGCGTGCACGTTTACAAATGATAGGCAAGTTTTAACTTTTATTGAGCGAACTTTATGTTTTTTTCCCCTCTTTTATGTAGCATGTTTTTTTTCATTTGTTTGGGGCTTTGGGGAGGGGTGGGAGTGAGAAGCCAACCCTTATCCCATGAACATATAGATTTCCTTCATCTAACCAATGAATCCAAAACAAAGATAAAAGCAATGATGTTTTCAGACTTAGCAGGACCTTTCATTTTGGGTGTCCTGAGAACAGACAATAGATTTGCAAATCGTAGATGGCCCCATTCAAGGTAGCTTAAAAGAAAAGCTACATCGATTTCAGGGAGATTTGTTCCCAAGGAAGTAACTTTAGGATTACGGCTTTGCAGCCTGAATCTGCAACTGTTCCCTTGAAAGAATTACTTCCGCCGAATTTATTGGGAATCCAGTATGGCGAAGATGAAGCAAACTGGAGCGAGAAAGGCTTACGACAACATTTAGAGATGATAAAACAAGTCACGACCTCCTTTCAGAGTGGATGAGCATATATTATATTTTTAGAACGTTCTTTCGTTGCCGTTTTTTTTTTAAAAAAGTACCGTTCTGTAAATTGAAAACTAGAGTAGAAGTTTCTCCAGAATGCCCCTCTTAACTTACAGGGAAGTTTTTGATCTGTCATGGAGAAAAATGGTTCGAAATGTCACCCTATCTTTGCAGTCTGAAGAGGCCTGACCCATTTTTCCTATTCAGGTGAAAATGAGAAACCTGAAGATCATCTGGTGGGAGCGTAAGCATTCTAGATAGCCTGCTTATCACCACCATGTGTCCACAAACAACTGGGTTTTCCCAGATGGATCTCCATGTCACAAGGGCTTTCAAGTATCCTGCACAGATGCTCTAGAACTTATGGGACCTGTTCTCTGTTCAGGAATATAAACCCAAAGGCCTGGTTAGATCTAACCTTCCATATTGTTAAGGAGCACTCTCACCCTTGGTCTGCCATCAATTTCCCCTGCTTCAGGAAAGTTGTTCCTGCACAACTTCTCCTGCTACACCACACAAAGGCTCTGCAAAAGGTGAAGGTCAGAACTGCCCTTTCGTGTTTGTCGTCCACAGAGAGAGCTCCCGGTGTAGGGTGCACAGGAATTTAAAATAGCAGTAAGCTCGATAAGGTGCCATGCTGTTCAAACGTTTCAAATCCCAGGGGAATAAAACCTGCTTTACTAACACTTGTAAGGAGTGAATTTATTCCTGGGGGAAGCGGTTTGGCAGGGACGGGAATGAGAGAATATAAACAGCGCAAATTGTGGAGTTCTGACGTCAGTTTACCCGTGCGGTATATTTTTATTTTATTTTTTATCACTTGCATACACAAAGTCCGGGGGCAAAATCTCCTACTGCCTGTGTGCCAAACATCACAGTGGTCAACAGCACCATTTTGCTTGCTGCTTGCTCGTCCTAAGGTCTGAGGTGTGTGGGCGAAGCCCGTCTTTCAGTCTCAAAGAGTTAACGTGCCTGTCGCACAACGACACCCAGGCTACTGGAGTGGCATGTGCTATTGGCAGCTTTTGAAAGGACTTTGTGTCTCAGGCGGAAAGGGCACAAAATTGATTTGCAAAGCTCTGAAAACAGAGTTCGGGGGCTGAGCTATAAATATTTAAGCTCCCCCTGAAAGAGACCAGGAGTCTGGGTTGGCTGACAGGTGGAAACGAAGACCTGCAGGTATTATTAAGGGCACCCAGGAATGAAGAACGCAAGCCAGGGAATCCAAATTTTCAACAGACGCTTCGGCCTTCAGTGACGATGACTCAGTCGCTTGAGATTAGGCACGCAAGGCAAGGATGCTATTTGAATGCTATGGAATTTCATCTGATAAAACGCACGACAAAAGTGCATTGTGTAACGTGGGAGGCCGGGATCAGCCTTGGGACAAGCCAAGGAGAGCTGAGGATTTAATTAGGAAATATTGTTTTCTAGTTTGTCACAGGTGGAGGGTCCAAGGCATGGGGAACGGAGAAGATAGCCCACCTGCGCTGTTGTCTCGATATTTCTTAGTCTGGTTGTGCAAGATCAACGCAAAGACGACCGTCAGGATGAGAATGAAACTGCAGAGGGCCACTACCAGCAAGAACCACCATTCTTCGTAGAAAGGAGATGCTGTGTGAGCTGGAGGGAAGAAGGACCAACCAGTTGAGGGATCAGCTCTGGAACAGCTACGTTTACCCCAACTCACCTCTTTTAGGCATCTCTTTCTTTCCTTTGAGAACATGGATTTATTTTGAAGGACAAGCACGGGAGGACCTCCTAGAAAGCCCACTGTGACCTGTCTGCTCTTCTACTCAGAATAAGAGAATACAAAGTTGGAAATGACCTTGGAGGTCTTCTAGTCCACCCCCCCCTGCTCAGACAGGAAACCCTGCACCATTCCAGACAAATGGTTGTCCATTCTCTTCTTAGAAACCTTCAGTGTTGGAGCATCCACAAGGCAAGTTGAGTGTCCCAATGTCAATCTTGCACCAGTAAAGACCTCTCCACATTTCCCAGGGAATGAATGCTAAACTGAGTTTACCAACCTGAGATGGCTACAGAAGCTGCACTGGGTTCTCCGTATCCAAACTCATTCACCGCCACCACCCGGAACTGATAGCTTACTCCTTCTTTCAGCTGGTCCAGGCTGACCGTGTAGGATGTGGCACTCCGCGGGATGTTCTTCACAAACAGGTCCCACACACCTTCATCTGCAGAAGCAGTAAAGATTGAGGAGGTTTGGTGGTCACTGCTGATCGTTTCATGGGGCTTACCCCAACCTCATTATGAGCAGAGATTGAGACCAAACTTAACACTAGGGCAGCGGACTCCAGACTTGGCAATTTTAAGACTTATGGACTTCAACTCCCACAGCTGGCTGAGGAACCGTGGGAATTGAAGTCCACAAGCCTTAAAGTTGTCAAGTTTGGAGACTCCTGCACTAGACCAATAGCCAAAGAAGTAAACAATACTCCAATTAAGGAACTACCAAAGCAGACAAACAAGCTAACAGTAAACCACAGCCTAATCAAGAAACTACCAAGAATACTTACACCAACTTTATATACTAGCAAGCTCCTAGTATATAAAAATAAAAGCAAGCCCTACTTCCTTGATGATGTTACCTAGTCAGGTAATGAAAGGCCTGCAAGCAAACCACGAAGCTCGGAGAGTAATAGGAACCCCACAAATACATAATCAAGAGACTTCAGGTCCACGAAGTGCTTTTTAAAGTCCCTGAAATAACCTTTCATTTGACTTGAAACAAATCATCTGGAACCCTTTTCTCTCACAGTCCTTTACATGTTCTTGATGCAGAGACCTTCCAGCAGCAGAAAAACCCATTCCACTGATTTGCGTGTCTCTAAACTTGCCTGCCCATAAATTTCAGCCCAAAAAGGTATTAGATTCTGAGCACCGGTGACAGTGATTAATACTTTCTCCATTGCCTATCGTTTGATGATGGTATTTGGCAAGCCCCCAGTGATGAGGCGGTGGGCTGGGACTGAAAACCCAGCCACATTTTAGCACTGCAACCTCATGAGGGAGCAGGTAATTTCTCCTCTAAAAATCCACCGTGAAGAATCATTTGCCGGCACGGATCATAAATTCAGCCAAATGCCACCCCTTCACGTTGGGATAGATCTCCGTGAGGAATGCAGAGGATCAAATAAAAGATGGAGCTTTTAATAAATAATTTTACAAGGTAATAAAGGAAGCCGAGAGTTTTATTTACTTCAAGAGGCAGAGGACAGAGAGGTAGCAACAGAGCCAATAGTTCAGAGCACTTGCAAAGAAATAAAAGGATTGCTTGTTTTATTCGGCACAAGATCCCGGTAATAGATAGGGCTGTCAGAGGAAATATGCAGGAGAATTCCAAATTAGGAATGGGTGGGTGGGTGGGTGGCATCTTTCTAAACCTTGATAAAGATAATGTTTCGTGGAAAACATTAGCAAAGGCTCCAGAAATCATTGCTGTGGTTAAATCCATGGTTTCACCACTTGTCAGTAGCTGGGGGTGGGGGGTGGGGGGAAAGAGAATTTCAATTGTTTGGGAAAAAAATCTATCAGTTCTGCTAGCAGCCGGTCTGCTTTTTGACCTGAAGTTCTTCTTCTCTTCAGATTTCTTTCAAGGTAATTTGATATTTAACTATTTAACAGGAACTCTTAAGAGTTGGCTGGAGAATTGTATGAGATGAAGGCCACACCTCTTAAAGTTGCCAAGGTTGAGAGACGCCCACTTGGTTTGGATACG
Source organism: Vipera berus (assembly GCF_964194415.1). Taxonomy (NCBI): domain Eukaryota; kingdom Metazoa; phylum Chordata; class Lepidosauria; order Squamata; family Viperidae; genus Vipera; species Vipera berus. Next base: position 3,019,671 of record NC_138216.1, on the reverse strand, counting down.
GAGATTCACAATCATCCAAAGTTCATGGTTATCCCACAGGAGCTTTTTCCAAAAGGCAACTAGACTTTCTTTTCTTTTCTTTTTTTCCCCCCTGAAAATGGTTTGCTTCTCATCCAAGAAGCTGAAGAAACGAAGGAGGAGGAGAAGCCAAACGTTTTCAAGGAAAAAGCACCTTTGGGTCTGTCTTGCTTTCTTGCTAAGGCATCCCCTTTTGTCGTACAAGTCCTATCTCCCTAGGTAAGAGGCCCATCCTGAGTTTTCCAAATGAGATTCAGGCAGGGTCCATCTTATCTTTCTACTGACCACCCGTGGAGCAAAAACATCCTGCTACTTTAGGTCCATCCTACAGAGTAATCTCATCACAGGATCTGGTGCCAGACCTCACATGAAGCACACATGCAGCCATGGCTCAGCTCCTTCCTTCCTTCCTTCCTTCCTTCCTTCCTTCCTTCCTTCCTTCCTTCCTTCCTTCCTTCCTTCCTTCCTTCCTTCCTTCCTTCTTCCATCCAACATCCATTTTCCCATCAAAGGGTTGAATTCTCAATTCAGCATTACAATTCTTTTGGTAACTCGGTGCAGCTTTCCATCACGGCAAGCTGTCGCAATGAATTCTCCTCCTCCAAGTGATTCATCCCAAAATGTTGGAAGACGATCCTGGAAAAGGAGATTTTGGTTTTCTAGATCTACCCCAAGGCGCATGAGGGAAGCCTATCCTGCATTCTCCGGGTTGGTTGGTTGGTTGGTGATTTCCTGTATCCTAACCGGGAGGCTTGCATGCGGCAGACTAATAACTGAAGGAATGTGGGCTTTCTTTAAACCTGAGAGAAAAGAAAGCTTGCCTTGGTAAATCATACGCCCCCAAACTAGGTGCAGTTACTCCCCATCAATGCTTGCTTAATGTTCTGTGAGATGCAGCACAGCTGGTTATGGGGTTGCAAAAGAATTGCTCTCAATTGCTTTTCTGTTTAGAAACATCTGTCCCCTTGTCTGCTTTTCCTGTAGGCTTGGACTGGCCACATTTATATGGAAAGAGGAAATTAAAGGGAATAACTACTTTTTTTAAAAAATGTTATCATTACACAGGTTGGGTTGCTTTTTAGCCTATTGCTTTGACTCCAACGGTAGAAGTAGGAAAGGATGCATTGCTTCTTTATACATATAAAGAATGGTTTCTGGAATTGGGTCTGTCTAGTTTAATGAAAAGAAGGACTAGGGGTGACATGATAGCGGTCTTCCAATATCTCAGGGGTTGCCACAAAGAAGAGGGAGACAAGCTATTCTCCAAAGCACCACAAAGGCAAGAGAAGAACAATGGATGGAAACTAATCAAGGAGAGAAGCAACCTGGAACTAAGGAGAAATTTCCTGACAGAACAATTAATCAGTGGAACAACCTGCCTCCAGAAGCTGTGAATGCTCCAACACTGGAGGGTTTTAAGAAGAGACTGGACAGCCATTTGCCTGAAATGGTATAGGGTTTCCTGCCTGAGCAGGGGGTTGGACTAGATGACCTCCAAGGTCCCTTCCGACTCTGTTATTCTGTTATATGGTTACCACTGGATTCTGAAGAAGACCTAGGGGACCATCTATATTTTCTCCTACAGCTCACGAGGCCTCCTGTACCTTCAGGTTTTATCCTTCCAGGGGAGTGTGTATGTGGTTCTGTGAGCCGCAGGTGTTAGAACAGACGCTGCACCAATGCAAGAGTGCGATTTCACGGACAATTAATCACTGCCGTAGGCTGAATCACACTGTCAGTCAAACCACTGCGGCTTCAGAACTTGACAGGATAGATGTCACTGATTAATTCCTTCCAGATTAGACACAGGGCTGATGGAAACCTGCCACCTTTATGTCTGCTTTGCCACCACTGGCATTTCCCGGTGAGTGTGGCAAAACGGGGCCTTCATCCCACGCCAGACAACGCCGGCAGCTGAGCCTTCACAGAAGCGCCTCCTTCAAAGGAGGCTAGGAGAACCGCGTGGAAACGTGAATTTATTTCCAAAGAGGAAGAGGTGAAGCCACAGCCTTGACCATCTGAAGGACGAAGACGCCAAATGAAGGCTGACAAGCTGTTGACGTGACACCTGTCTGTCATTCAGGGGAAAGAGACGAAGGAAAAATGGCCCTCTGGGAGAGACAGGCCGGGCAACTGAAGACCTCGCTTTGAACTGCCCGACTTGTGCTGGTTTAGGTACACGCTTGAAATGGGAATAAGTGGAAGGGATAAAAATGCTATGGAAAAGCGCAGAAGGTCTTTTCCTTGAGGGCAGAGAAGCCAAGTTGAGCTCTAAATGAACAGGGAACCCGTACCACAAACTCAGCATTAGTGAAGAAATCTAGATTCTTCCTGCTAGGTGGGGAGGGAGAGGTGGGAAACAGGGACATAGTTTACCTCCTCTATCTGAATCCATATGGATCTGTTGTCTGGGACAGGGTGAGAAAAAGTATGCTTCGATAGGGCCCTGACGAACCCCCAACCCTAAGGAGATCTTTAAAACCTTCTGAAGGTTGTCTGAGAATCATAGAATCATAGGGCTAGAAGGGACCTTAGTCCAATCTCCTGCCCACGGCAGGAGTCCTTATTCCATCCCAGGCAAATGGTTGCCTACTCTTTTCTTGAAAACCTCCGTGGATGGATGGAGCACTCAGAACTATGGGAGACAAGCGGTTCCATTGATTAATTGTTCTCACCATCAGGGAATTCTTCCTTATTTCCAGGTTGGCCGTCCCTCTGGCGAGCTTCCACCCATCACTGAAGACAGAATGGAAAGTCCCAAATGGATGGCGGCCTACCAAGCCTGCTATCCAAGTGGCAGACTCTAGATAAATTCTAGGTAAAGGTAAAGGTAAAGGTTCCCCCGCACATGCGTGCTAGTCGTTTCCAACTCTAGGGGCCGGTGCTCATCTCCGTTTCAAAGCCGAAGAGCCAGCGCTTGTCCGAGGACGCCTCCGTGGTCATGTGGCCGGCATGACTAGACGGCAAAGGCGCACGGAACGCTGTTACCTTCCCACCGTAGCGGTCCCTATTTTTCTACTTGCATTTTTTTTACGTGCTTTCAAACTGCTAGGTTGGCAGAAGCTGGGATGAGTAACAGGCGCTCACTCTGTTACGCGGCACTCGGGATTCGACCCGCCAAACTGCCAACCTTCTGATCGACAAGCTCAGCGTCCTAACCCACTGAGCCACCGCGTCCCTTAGATAAATTCTACTTAGCTCTAATTTGGCAACGGAACTAATTTGGAAATTTGTGATCAACAGGGTGTTGTCCTATTTGCACGAACAAATTTAACACCCTGGGTGGAGACACTTGTTCCTCAAGAGATTGAGTTTGGCCTGAGGTCCCTCAGTTGCCAGTTCCGGCTGCTCATGCAAATTTCTGGCAATTGGGCATGGAATGCCCTGTCGATAAGCTCTGGAGGTTTAAGTTCTGTTTTTAAAAATCTACAGATCTGGCTATTTCATGCCTTTTTAAGATCTATCGCTCCCCAGGAAGAGTGGCTCTAATACTCTTTAAAAAAAATCAAATAATTACACCTTGAGGGTATTAAAAAGAGATTCCTTTGAAACCTGAGAAATGCAGCGATTATTGGAGGCGGGGAGTGGAGAAGGCTTTAGAGTTTCCTAGCTGAGAACGACAATCCTAGTGATAAATAAAGAAAAGGAGAAAAGTAAAGAAAGAGAGAAGCTGTGGCATTAAAAGTTTAGAGCTGTGATAGATGGCAGGGGAATTCTGGGAGTTGAAGTCCACACATCTAAAGCTGGCAAGTTTGAGAAACACTGCCCTAAAGTAACCGCAAGATGTTTAAATATTGATAAAGTACCAGCATTTTTCATTTGCCAGTTAAGATGTCGAGATTGGGACAGCTGAAAACACTGAAATTATCCCGTCTTTTTTTGTGGCTTGGTAAGTGAAGTCAGTGGCTCGGGGTCAATTGCCCAGCTGTGCATCCCTGCCAAGGATGAAATGCTGTGTCTCTTGGCCAACCTTGGGTAAAAATAAAGACTCATTCAACTTCTTCTGCTGAGCTTTGTAACCAGACAGAGAAGCACCCAAAACACAAGAAGACTCAACTCAGAAAGATTTGGAAGGTTTTAAGTGAAGCTGAAGCAGTTGGATTAATAACTTTGGCTTTCCCTGGATTGGATTCCATGTTCCGTGCAGATTCTACCCATGTAAATGTTAGATTTGCAAATGAAAGCTTTGTTGCAGCTATGTTGCTGGCCTTTTTTATTATTATTCTGTTGCATTGTTCTTTCTGTTGCTGCATCTTGCACTTATTTGCTGTAGCTGGCTATGACTGGGCCCATAGAAATGTTAGAAATTCTGTATATAGCCCTACAGAACAGATAGTGCACAATCCACATGTGCTTTTCTGCTTAACTGCGAGAAGGAAGCAGGAAAGGTGCAACTACAAACATATAAACAAACACTGCCATCTACTGGTTGGATGTAGTTGTTGTACAAAATATATGAACACTGTATTCCAATAATAAAGAATAGGGAACTCAGTGCACAACTGTCCTGTCCATTTCTTGCAAATAAATGAATAGAATTTAAATAATCTCAGAGAAACTGAACAACACAATACTTAAGAACCTTCCCCTATATTTAAATGAATTCTGCCCCATTTTCCAACCTTTCTAGCCACAGTTGTTAAGTGGATCACTGCAGATGTTCAGTTGGTAGCTCACTTGTTAAGTGAACCTAACTTCCTCATTGACTTTGCTTGTCGGAAGATCACAAAAGGGGACCATGTGACCCCAGGGCACTGTGACCGTCATAAATATGGGTCAGCTGCCAAGCATCCAAATTTTGATCAGGTGACCGTAGGGATGTTGCAATGGTCGTAAGTGTGAAAAACGGTCACAAGTCACTTTTTTCAGTACCTTATAACTTTGAACAGTCACTATTCACAGTCTTGGTTCCCAGGGAGATAATGCAGAAGGATCCCACAATGTAACTTTCTAAGCTTTCTAATTCATACTGTATCTGTCTTGAGACATTTTCCTGGAAAGGAGAAGAGCAAAATGCTTCTATAGGAGGAAAAAAAAGGAAAAAAAAGATCCTGAAGCTTAGTTTCCCTTCATTTTGTTATGATGGATGGGCCACCCTTAGATAGTCTTGTTTTATTCAGAACATTAATTAATTTAAATGGATGAAAAAGTGGGTTACAAGCTCCAGTGACCGGTGGACGGGAGAGGAAGGGAAAGGGGGAGGGCAGCCTGGAAATGGCGATCCTTGAATGCTAAGCATGTTTCATTAACTTGGTTGTGAAAACTGTTATCAAAGCTACATTCTGGAAATTAAGAGAAAATAATGGAGTAGCGGAGATAAGCACTGGGATGGAAAAACGGCTGGCCTCAGCGAGAAGGGGCAATTTGTAGCCTTCCCCATTTTTGGGGGTGGTGGTGTGTGATGTGAGGAGTGGGGAGAGGAACATCGAAGGCAGACGAGAGGTGTCAATAAGAGGCAGCAACTGGGATGTTTTAATGATGGTGAGGGGACGATTTGTCTTGGTGTCAGAGAAGCAAGGTAGACCTAATGCTTAGCGAGGCCTTTTAGGAAATAATGCCTTGAAAAAAATGGGCAGAGTTCAGGGGGACAGGAGAGGAGAAAACATTTCTGGAAGTCTAGAAGACTCATGGATTGAAGACCACCAACATTTGGGCTGAGGACCATCAACATCCCAACCAAGAGTAACCAGGACCACTCAGGAGAATGGGATCCTCAACAGTGGCCCTGGCTGGAGAAGATCTAGAAGAAAACTCATCGTACAGGTGGGGTGCATCCTTTGTGAGCTCTGAGCAAGCAAGTCAAGAGGTATGGACAGGGGTTCCACAGCTACATTGGGACGTCTTCCTACATCCCCCCTTCATTTCTCCCTTTCCTTCTTTGGTTCTGACTAGGCTTGCTCGGTCGGCTGGTTTTGATCTTCTGTTGCACAGAGACTGCAAAAGGACCCACCTGAAGGCCGACTTTCTATGACGTAGCCAGTGATTGGCTTTATTCCTGAAAGTCCCTCCGTCCAGTACAACGTGAGCCCAGAGGCGGATTTTGAGACCAGCACGTGCTGTGGAGAACCAGGAGATCCTGCAAGAGTTGGGGTGGGGTGTGGGGTGGGGAAAGGATGAATTGGTTGAGGCAGGGGAACAAATGAATAAATAAATAATTAATAAAACACAGGGCATAGAATCACAGGGTTAGAGGGTAAATCAAGAGATCTTCTAGTAGTTGAACTCTCAGCTCAGGGCAAGAGATCTTGCAGCATCCCGAACAAATGGTTCTCCAATCTTTTCTTGAAGGTCTCCACCGTTGAAGCCCCCACAATTCTGAGAGGCAAGCTGTTCCACTGATTCCTCATTTTCACGCTCAGGAAATTTCTCCTTCTTCCTAACTTGGATCTCTCCTTGATAAGCTTCCCTCTGTTCTTTCTTGTCTTGCCCTCAGGTGCTTTGGAGAGTAAGTCAATCCCTTCTTCCCTGGGTCAGCCCCTCAAGTATTGGAAGACTGCTATCATATCACCCCTGGGCCTTCTCTTTGAAAGAGTAGATGTATCTAGCTCCCTCCTTCATCATACAACTGAGCCCCCAGGCCCCTGCTCATCTTTGTTGCTCTTCTCTGCATACTTCTGAGAACTTTTAAAAAACATCCTCAATGTGCAGAATCCATCATTACCTCTCTGTTAGGGAGATCAGAAAATCTCCCCTGGCAACCTAATGCTCCCTTGGCTTGGAAGCGCGTGGTTGCATCTGGGTGCTGAATCAGCTCCTCTCTTTGCCGCAATCGCTGTTTCGCGTTTGGACTGCTCCTCAGATCTCACTTACCCTCCGCTGGCCCAGCTGTGATGTTGGCTTGCAGTTCAGGTCCATAGATAATGGTCCTGGCTTGTACTCGGAACACGTAGGTCATCCCTTTGGTGAGATCTCTCACTTTTAGCCAGCGCTGCCAATTACCCTGGATGTCCACGGTCACCACTTTGCTCACCCCTTTAAAAAAAAAAAGGATCAAAAGAATGTTCAAAAGAAAAGGAGAGATTGGAGGGGGTGGGGGAGGTTTAAAAGGGTCAGGAGGAAAGAAAGCAAACAAGCAGTGAGACAGTGGAAACGCTGCCAAACGAGATTAGGGGCGAAAGGATGATCCAGCCATTTGCTAAAGAAGCTTTTCTTACAATTAGTGGGAATTTAAGTGGCAATAATGGACAATTTTCGGCAGAGATAAGTGTAATTAGACTCTAGGCTGGATAAGTGGAGGCTGGCGAGAGGCGGGGGGGGGGACCTTACGGCGCAGTTGGGAGATTTTCAAGAAGCTGCAGATTACCCTCGCTGATTAGCCAGGAGAGGTGAACAGAAGTAATTGTGGCTGGTAGCTTCTCTCTGAAAACCCAAACTGACTCTGCGGGGGTCCTTTAACCCCCATCATTCTGTCGAATCATTCCTGGGGAGAAAAATGGCTCGACCACAGTCTCTATCGACCAACGTCTCAAGGTCTTGGAGGAAAGCGAAGTAAGTATAAATCTTTTAGCATTTCCCGTGTCTACCGCTTCTGGATCAGTTCCTTCCGAAAGAAGGGTGAACAGACGACAGCAGAGGAGAAAGAGGCAGCAGGTGGGATATAAGGGAGCAGATAGGCATTGTCATGTAAAAAGTTTCTTTTAAATCAATTTAGAGCAGAGGTGCCCAAGCTTGGCAACTGTTAAGACCTGTGGACTTCAACTCCCAGAATTCCCTAGCCAGCAACCTTGGCAACTTTAAGACTTATGGCCTTCGACTCCCAGAATTCCCTAGCCAGTGATACTAGCTGGGGAATTCTGGGAGTTGGTCCACAGGTCTTAAAAGTTGCCAAGGTTGGACAGCCCTGGTTTAGAGTGAGAGACGCTATTGGATTAAACGCATTTAGGTGGAAAAAGGGCTAACGGTATTGTACTTCATTGAATTGCTGTTACTTTTCATATTTTTCATGTTTTTACGTTCATTCATTCATTTTCCATGCCTGCCCAACTCAACCAGGTGACTCAGGGCAGCTTACAATTCTAACCTTATAAAACAATGTAAACAATTCAAAACTTCAAAGCTGTAAAAACATCCCCAACGTAAATAAATAAATACAAAGAAGCATTTGGGATGATTATGCTTTTATGCCATTGTAAGCAGCCCAGAGACACCCTGGCTAAGCGATACGGGCGGCGTCTACATTTAATAAACAGATAGGTAAATAATAGGCTCACATGGAAGAAATGACGGTTAAGGATCACCTTGTGAGATCAAACCGCATTTCGTTTTGAGTTAGGGTCTGTTTCTAACAGAAGCAAGTGGACGCAAGGACACTCCCCCTTCTGATCTAAGGCTTAAATCCAAAGTTTGCTGTTTTTAGGGGGGAGTTGGAAAGTTAAGTAGTGGCCCTCTTGAGAGTTATTAGAAAATCAATCTTTTCTCCTTCCTTTAAACATCCTTCTTCCTACTGTGACTACAACGTGGCAGTTGGCATTTGTGGAAAAACCCAGGAGCATCGGCTGCCTGGGCGGTTAATTGAAAGCCAACAATAGGTGGCATCTTTACAAAACTTAATTTTGCCTGGATGGGTTGAATCAATTTCAGGACTTTCCAAAGCACTTTGGGTTCAATTTCTCCTTCCAGCTGCAATTTGAAATCCCAGGATCGGAAGGAAGGAAGCTGGGTCAAATACATTAGATGCCGTTCGCTGTCTCTAGTGGGATCATACAATCCGGAGAACAAAACCTCGGCAATATTGCTATTTAAAAGAGGGGCGAAGAAGAATGGCTCTTGGGTTACTTTGTTATATCCGATATTAGGGAAATTGATTTTTTTTAAACAAGCTGTAAGGAACGAGTTCATAATATGAGGAAATCATCCAGGCACAAAGTCTGCAGAGACCCCCCCCCCTTCTTTCAAAGCAATTTGAAGCCCGGGAAATGAAGGACGGTTTCTATATCAGAAGCAAACAGTTGCGGGAAAATATAAAACAACCTTTTTTTTGAAAATGTGCAGAACATCTCACCCCCCCCCACACACCCCCAGTTCCCGAAGGTCCTTAGTACAATTGAATATTTCTGCATGCAGATGCTTTCTCTGGATCTCTCTTGACCAACAGGACCAAAGAGCTCCTATTAGAGAGGAATTGGGATGAATGTTCAGCGTGGTTTTGTGTATTTTCTCGGAAACAAGTCTGTGGAAACACACGGGGAGAAGGAACTGCCTCCGACAGGTGGCCGAAATTAGTCTTTGCCAAAGGAGAAAGAGAAGATGAATGGGTGTGTACAAAACCCAACCAAGTCTCCATGATAGATCGCCCACCTCCCAAGACTGATAGGTCCTTCTTGGGGTTCCCTACCTTGAACTGGAGCCAAAGGTTCATAGATCACCCGGTAGCCTTGCAGGATCCCATTGGCGGCTGTTGGCTCTCCCCAAGAGACATTAAGTGCAGAACACGTGATTTCAGAGAAGATCAAGAAACTGGGGGCACCTGGAGCTGGAAGAGATCAAGCAGAAAGCGTGCTTGGAGTCAGCAGGATGACAAATGTCGCCCTGCAACCACGCAACCTGGGTTTGTTCTATCACGGCATCGCTTCAAGGTTGATGCCAAGTCCTGCAACAAAAAAAGTCTCTTCTGTTTTTTCCCATGAACTGGACTTTTCCTGATCAGTTGGGATTGGGAAGCTCCTCGAGCAGCCGTCTTGATTTGTAAAGCGTGGCTTATCGCTGCAATGTGAACCCAGGTAAAGCTGGTTTCTTGAATGAGCCATGGCTTCAAACGCACCGGGCTGTAGGATGGTGCAGGAACCCAACCGCCCAGTTAAAAGTGCAAAGCAAGGCGTCTACGCGATGGAAGGATCCTTCTTGCGCTCACCTGCCTGGAGTGTTCTGCCTTCCGCAGGGCTTGTCTTGGGTCCATCCCCTGCTGCGTTAAAAGCGGAAATACAGACCAGGTACTTGGAGAAACTGGTCAGGTTTTTGAGCCGGATGCTTGTATCGGGGAAAAAGAGAACTTTCACCTTTTCAGTGTCATTCTGACCGTCTTTCTCCCAATAGTAAACCTAGTTGGGGGAAAAAAAGAGAGAGATAAACCCAATAGTCTATCTTTCAACTTACCATGACATCATTGCACACTCCAGTTCTCAACCAGCATACCCGTTGGCTCGTTGGCAGGGAACGCTGGGACCTGGAACCCCAGCACCCCTGAGAAACACCTTAGATCTAGCAGGCCATTCTTACAGTTGGTGTTGTGTAGTGGGTTCTGGAACGCAGGAAGGACGCCAGGTGATGAATGCAGCATACGTTCTTTATTGAAGGGTAGACTGTACTGGGGAAATAGGGGTTACCTGTGCCCTTTGTACCTGTCCAGGTACACTTCCAGCCAATAGATTTAAACCTGGCTTTCCCACCGAGAGTCCAGGTACACTTCCAGCCAATAGATTTAAACCTGGCTTTCCCGCCGAGAGTCCAGGTACACTTCCAGCCAATAGATTTAAACCTGGCTTTCCCGCCGAAACGCTGCTCCCGGCCGCAGCAGTTTCGGCCCAGCGCTACCTGGTGGTATCGGTAGAGCCGTTGCTTGCAGTGTTATTAAACCCCATACATAACTCAGCCAAGTTAAGATGTCAACAGGGATTTAGAAACCCCAAACCCAGTTCCCCATAATTCCCTAGCAGAGCCCCTGGCTTGGCAGTGGAGAGCTACTGATGAGTGCAATGACTTGTCAAGTTCACCCAAAGCTGAGCAGGAACCTGTCCAGTCGAGAATCTGCTTTGTGCTCACAAACCCAGCGATCAGAAAAATCGGTACCAAACAGAAGAGAAGGTACACAGATTGTTATAGCCGGTAGCTATTTCTGCCCAAGAGCAATGCCAGCTTCTGGGACTGGCACAGGTGGAAGCTGTACTTGGCCAAGCTCCAAGACTGATCAGGGGACTAGCATCTCAGAGTTTTCGAAGCCAATGGTTGGTTAAATTGATTCTTGGAGGAGATTTTGGATCTGGGAGGCCACCAGACTTCTAGCTAGTGACAGTTACCTGGTGTGTTTGTCTCCAACTTGGCCTAGACTTCTAACATCACACTTCCTGAGGAGGAGAAGGAGGAGGAGGGAAAATTGGCTTTGAGTAATTACTCTGGCAATATGCAGATTGGATTGCATTTGCATATTTGGCACTTGGCAACTCTGAAAGGTCCCTGAAAATGAATGATAATAGATGTGGGGCTGCCAAGGATTTTCTGCCCAGAAAATATTCTTAATTGGTGACAAAGGGTTTCTAGATGGTTTGGGGGAAGAATTCTCAATGATATAAGGGTCACCAAACTTGGCAACTTTTAAGACTTGTGGACTTCAATTCCCAGAATTCTCCAGCCAGCTGAAGTCTACAAGTCTTAAAAGTTGCCAGGTTTGGAGATCCCTGTTCTATGAACTGAGGCTAGAACTGTCCACGGCTACCTGAATCCCATCAGGCCCTCTATTCAGATTTCCCACCCAGAAGATCTGCAGTAGTAACTCTATCTCCTGTGGACAACCCCTGAATGAAAGCATCAAGACTAACGTTCTCAACTTTTGCTTTTTAGGGTTTAGAGTCCGTTGAGACTTTCTTCTATGGGATCCACTTGAGCGAGGAAGTCTTCAAGTTAAGAGAAGAGGGAGTCCAACTGTGTTAGGCTTCAACTCCCATCATCATCCTCAGCCAAGAGAGCCTCTGAAGTCTGGGAACAGCATCCCCCAGGTTGGAAAAAGCTGTTCTCAGCTGACATTGTTGTATCTACGCTGATTCTTTAGCTGCTTGTCGTAGGTTTGCAATTGGCTGCCTTTCTAACTTACTGAGATTGGTAGTCCCTGAGAAAGCAGATCCACAAGGAAGAATAAAAATGACAGAGTTAAATAATCAAATAGTTTCCATGTTTGTGGAAACAAGGCGGGCTTGGGCAATCTGCCTTTTTGTCTCGCTCAAAGCGTCCAACAATGCACCTGGGCTAATCTCTGAAGGGCATTTTGAGCCTGACTTGCCTTGTAGCCTTGAATGTTTCCGTTCTGGCTGTCGATGGGAGGGGGGTCCCAGGTGATCTCCAGCTGGCTTGCAGACACGGCACTGATGTGGATATTCTGGGGAGGCATTGCGGGAGCTTGGAAAAGAAAGAGGAGAGAAGAGATTGGGAGAACATTGAGGAGGCACTGATTCAGCAGACATCAAAGCCAGAGGGAAGGAGGTGAACTCAACGGACCAAACGATTGCCCTGCGTTAGATTTCTCAGGCTTTGCTGCTGCCCTCAGTATTATCTTTAGAAACTCTGCCATCATCTCCAAAAGAATTCATTTGCCAAATTCTTTCATCAATTTTACAATATCTATCCTTCCTCCCTCCCTCCCTCCCTTTTGATGCCGCTCCCAGGTTCTGCCAGTCCTTCTCCTATAATTGGCCTTATTAAACTTCCTTCCTTCCTTCCTTCCTTCCTTCCTTCCTTCCTTCCTTCCTTCCTTCCTTCCTTCATCCCTCCCTCTCCCATCTCTTTCCTTCCTTCCTTCCTTCCTTCCTTCCTTCCTTCCTTCCTTCCTTCCTTCCTTCCTTCCTTCCTTCCTTCCCTCCCTCTCCCATCTCCTTCCTTCCTTCCCTTCCCTTCCTCCCTCATTCCTCTTTTCCTTTTCCTTTCTTCCTCCCTCCCTCCCTCCCCTCCCCTTCCCTCCCCTTCTCTCATCTTTCCTTTCCTTTCCTTTCCTTTCCTTTCCTTTCCTTTCCTTTCCTTTCCTTTCCTTTCCTTTCCTTTCCTTTCCTTTCCTTTCCTTTCCTTTCCTCTCCTTTCCTTTCCTTTCCTTTCCTTTCCTCTCCTCCCCTCCTCTTCCCTTCCCTCCTCTTCCCTTTCCCCTTTCCTTTCCCTTCCTTTCCCTTCCTTTCCCTTCTTTGGAGACGCATGCTTTCGGTACCCCAAACCGATATGAGCGTGGATAACCAGAGGCAGGCAACTCTTCCAAGGTAGCTAAGAGAGCCAAGCGCAAACCCTTTCTGGCCTGCTGAGGGGGTGCCAACAGCCTCTCTCCACAGTGCCGGAGAGCAGAACTCGATGCTCATTCAATGCCCCACAAATGGAATCACAGACCGTTTGCTACTCAACATGTAGGTCCAATTATCTCCCCCTCTGGTGGCTTCTTCCTTTACCGGCTCTGACCTTCATAAGGCACGTTATTATTATATATTTTTATATTTCCTCCTCCATTTCTCTCCGGGGTTATAAAATAAAATAGTAATTAACACCCACTCTGCCTGACACCAACTATTTATTTTGTTCTAACTGTGCTGCTTCCTTATTACTGCTGCCCACCCTGCCGTTAATGGAAATGTTAATAACCAGCGCCAGGTTGTTGTGACAGATGCTTGGGCTCATTATCAGAAATTCTTATTTACCGCTCCATTAAACGATAGAATCACACACCCAAAAGAGATGGGGGGGCACGAGGAGGGGGGGAGAGAAAAGGGGAAAAAGAAACAATTCCATGAAACTAACTGGGAAGAATTGGAGCAATTGTGTTGGTCATCCAAAACATAGATAGATAGATAGATAGATAGATAGATAGATAGATAGATAGATAGATAGATAGATAGATAGATAGATAAATAGATAGCTTATGAAGTGAATTGACCATAGCAAATATATAAAACTCCTAAAAAATATAAAGAAATACAAAGAAAACAATAGAACATGTTCCTAACAAGTCATCAACCCTACAATTAACCCCAGTTTGATCTAGATATTATGCTCTCTTTGTGATGGCCTTTGAAATAAAGGATGCAAACCGTCAATAAAAAGACTTGGCATGCATGACACGTTGGCCCTTTGCAAGGCAGGGAAAAAAAGGTTAAAAAGCAAAATGTAAAAAAGCATAGCAATTGGGAGGAAGAGGAAGGAAGGAAGGAGGGAGGGAGGAAGGAAGGAAAAAGGGAGGGAGAAAGGAAGGAAGGAGAGAGCGAAAGAAGGAGGGAGGGAGAGAAGGAAGGGAGGGGAGAAGGGAAGGATTAAATGATAGTGATGATACTAATTAAGTGACTATTCTTTTATGAACATGTTTTCTCAAGCTAAGAGAGATTCCAATTCCTTGGGGTGCTCACCGAACACACCTTACAGATACTGAAAATGACAGATATATTTGATGCACAAGGGGGGAAAAAATGTTCAGCCCCCTCCTCTCCAGATATATAAAACGCCCCCTCTCTACCCCACCTTTTCTTTGAGCACAGCGTGAAAGCAACCCCACCTCCCACTTTCTTTATCCTTGCACAAACCCAAGAAATGAATTCGACTTTTTAACGTCGGTTTTAAGAGCACAAGTCTTTTCCCTCGACAGAATGGATTGTCGGCGCTTCCTGGTTTTTCTCTCTTTGTCAGTGGCGAGAAAGAAGCATCCATATGGATTTTTCTTAAATAACTTTTAATCCCGAAAATCTTTTTTCTCCCCCCCCCCCCCGGTGGATAAAAAAGAGACACCCCAACCCCCCGCGGGGGTGTTACACAAGCGGGAGAGGAAATTGCTTCTTTTCCACTTTGATGGCTCGATTGACAGCTGGGGGCTACATTGATAGATGAATGATTCAAAGAAAGCGAGATGAATTATGGGCTGATTTTCAACAAGAGGCTCATCGATTGTACCCTTGTTCCCAAACTGGGTGCCTGCAGCACAAGTGCATCTTTTTATATGCTTATTCTTGCGCTTCTCAGTTCAGATGTGCTCCAGCTGTTTGGTAAGCTAAAAGGCTGACGCTCGGTTCTCATCAGCGAACAGCCAGGCCTTCAGAAGAAGGATGGGTTTTAGGGTTGGTTTGTTTATTTGTTTGGTCTACATGCTGCTGAATTTATTTTTATTTATTTATTTTTTATTTTATTTAAATAATAATAATAATAATAATAATAATAATGATAATAATAATAATAATAATAATAATAATAATAATAATAATAATAATAATAATAATAATAATAATAATAATAATAATAATAATAATAATAATAATAATAGAAGAAGAAGAAGTAGTAGTAGTAGTCATAAATCTTGGAGGTCATAAACCTTGGAGGTCATCTAGTCCTCCAGGAAACCCTATCCCATTTCAGACAAATGGCTGTCCAGTCTCTTCTTAAAAACTTCCAGTGTTGGAGCATTCCCCGCTTCTGGTGGCAGGTTGTTCCACTGGTTAATTGTTCTAACTGTCAGGAAGTTTCTCCTTAGTTCTAGGTTGCTTCTCTCCTTGACTCCATCTGTTGCTTCTTGTCCTGCCTTCAGGCACTTTGGAGAAGAGCTTGACTTCCTCTTTTTGGGGGCAGCCCCTGAGAAACTGGAACACTGTTATCCTGTCTCCACTGGTCCTTCTCTTCATTAAACTGGACATACCCAATTTCATATGACTCTACCAATTTCACACAGAGCAAGAATTAAAAATTTCAGCCTCCAAGCGTCTTTCTCTTTTCAAGGAAGCAGAACCTTTGGAAATATTTCCATCGCAAGGAAATATTTCTGGGGTTCTTCGAAGAACAGCGGGGTCCTGGTTGATGCCGACCACTTGGGTTGAGGACAATGGCTTACTGTAGAAAAGCAGGCTGAGCTGGAAGGCGGGGTTAAATGTGCTATCAGTTCAGTGTCATTGCATTGCCATAAAAGACCCAAGTCCAGCACCCCATGAATTCTGTTGACCCTTATCTATGAGTGCCAATTTAGCTTTGACTGCTAGTTGACCAGATTCTTGCGTGTAGGTAGCAATAATAAATTCTTCAGTGCTTTGAACTCAGTGAGTGTTCCTGGTTCTTTTGCACCTGACATCACCTGACATCACTGCACCTGACAGTGATGCCCTCGCCGTGATGTCCCGTTGCCTGGAGGCGGTTCGGGTCTGGATGGGGAGGAACAGACTTCAGCTCAACCCTGACAAGACTGAGTGGCTGTGCATTCCGGCATCCCGGGACATTCCAAATGTTCCATCTCTTTCTATGGGGGGTGAGCTCTTACCCCCCGTGGATAGGGCTCGCAACTTGGGAGTCCTTCTAGATTCACGGCTTACTTTGGAAGAGCATATAGTGGCCGTGACTAGGGGGGCTTTCGCCCAGGTTCGCCTGGTGCGCCAGTTGCGGCCCTATCTGAACCGGGATGCCCTGTGTACAGTCACTCATGCGCTCGTGACCTCTCGCCTTGACTACTGTAATGCTCTCTACATGGGGCTTCCCTTGAAGACCACTCGGAGGCTCCAACTGGTACAGAATGCGGCCGCGAGAGTTGTCTTGGGAGTTTCCCGGTACTCCCATGTTACACCTTTGCTCCGCGAGCTGCATTGGTTACCGGTTGTCTTTCGGGTGAGGTTCAAGGTGTTGGTCACGATCTTTAAGGCCCTACATGGCATGGGTCCGGGTTACCTCAGGGACCACCTGCTGCCGGCATCGACTCCCCTCCGCCCTGTGCGTTCCCACAGAGAGGGCCTCCTCAGGGTGCCGCCAGTCAGGGAATGTCGACTGGTGGCCCCCAGGGGGAGGGCCTTCTCTGTGGGGGCTCCGGCTTTATGGAATCAATTGCCGGTGGAGCTCCGGATGGCACCAGACCTTCGAACTTTCCGTCGGGGCCTGAAGACCCATCTGTTCGAATTAGCTGGTCTGGCCTGATGGGGGATTATGGGCTTTTAATTGTTTTTAATCTGTACTTCTGTTTTAATTGGGCATGGATTTAATTCTTTTTAATTTTTGTATAGTGTTTCTTATGTATGCCCTGTGAACCGCCCTGAGTCCCACCAAGGAGAAGGGCGGTATATAAATCAAATAAACTATAAACTATAAACTATTTATAGACATATTACTATTGATCTGTAGTTTAGAACAGCAATCTCTCTCCTCCAAAGGATGAACAAGTTTTGGTTCTCCAAGCCCTGCTGGATTACAACTTCTCTTGGCCATGATGTGGAAACAGCTGGCTTTTATAAAGCATAATGCACCCATGCTCCATCCATGTTCAGGAACATCATTCTTTGGTGAATAGACCAGGAGGCACATTCCCCCCCCCCAGCTCCTCTGCTTTTCCGAGGTGTGGTGGACTCCATAAAACTTGATTTCACCTGGTCTACTTGCATGCTTTTGGAGATTAAAATGGCACCACCCTAAACAAGCGTGAGCTGTTGGAATCAGAGCAATTAGTTAATTGACTTGTTTTATCTACACAATTTAACATAGTTGCCTCTTCTTTGGGGAGCAGTTCTGGAATCAAAGCTGTTAATCAGGTAGTTATTAAGGAGAGCAGAGACAAATCCAACGCCTTACCTAGGCAACAAGGAAGTTCCTGGGTAATTTGCCCAGGAATTCTCTGCATCATTGCCTAAAACAGCCCTCGTGGTGGGAGATGGGGGAACTTTCTGAATTATTTCAGCAGTCAGGAAGTGCAAAAGAAAAAGTGCTACTTCTATTAATAATGTCAGAAGTGTAGAATATGTTCTTAAAGGCAAATTCAGAGGAAGCTTGATTTTGGGACTACACAGATATGAGAAACCAACCTTTGGAATTCAGAAATACTTTTGTAGGAGATGACTGGGTTGACCCCAAGGGAGGGGTCAAGAGTGTCATCAGTTTCGAGTCCCTTTGTGTCCAGCCCATCCTGAGTCCCACTGACTCTTACCTACCGGCAATGCTCTTTGACCATTAGTAGTTCAAGTTCTTGTAGAAAGCTTACGTTTGCAATAAACCTGTCTTCATCTGAACCATGTTGGCTCCTGGTTTCCTGAGCTTGACAAATTTACATAGACTACGTGGAGAAAAAAGTCTCCAAGCAAGGATTCAGCTTGTCGGGGGGACATCAGCATGGCAAGGTTCTCAAACTTTATGAGCGGTCTCTTCAGACTAATGATCTGCAGTTCCTCTCTTGTCTTCCATCTGGAGGTGAGGAAGGAAGATCAATAAGCTTCCTGAGGGCCACTTGGGCCAACCCTGGAACAAATGAGGCTGAATTCTATGCAAAAGTGAAAAATTCTATATGAAAGTGGTTAACAGTTCAGAAGAAGTGGCTTTCCAGTGGGAACCAGACAGTTCCAAAGCTATTTCTTTCATGCTTTCTTTCTGCTGGCCACAGCTGAGGCTGGGGCGGACTTGACCCACACCCTACTGGACAACATCAAATTCCTTTGGTGTGGAGGTGGGCACACGGTGCCTTCTAGCTGCACAAGATCACAAACCCAAGCGCTTAACCAAGAGTTAAACACGTAGCCGTACCTCCTCCGCCACACAACCCATTGGAGTCATGCTGAGCGCTGCTCATGAGTCATATTAACAGCTCAATGAGCTTTTAATGAAGCACTTAGCTGCTGCAGCAGCCGGACCAAAGCAAATGATTGCTTTGCATTTCCAATCTTATCGGTGAGAAATTAAGGGTGGCAGATAAAAGACTTCAACGAACAGTCTCGATGGGTTTTCTTGGTGTTTTAAGACTGAGGACTTGCAAATTGGTCTGGGAGCAGAATGTGGACTCTGCAAACCTTCTTTGCTCTCAATAAACCTGGTGGACATTGGAGGACCTTAAGAAGCTGCAAGTTCGCTGGGATCACGCAGCTGCCCTTAGGTAGGTACTCTCAGGTCCTGGGGGAAAAAGATGCATTCATTTAAGGCAGGGGTGTCCAACCATGGCAATTTTAAGAGCTGTGGACTTCAACTCCCAGAATTCCCCGGCCAGCCATGCTGCAAGTTGAAGTTAAAGCCCACATGTCTTAAAGTCTTAAAAGTTGCTAAGGTTGGACACCCCTAGTTTAAGGTGTTCCCAGGAGATGCTGAACGCACACATCATTTTGATGTGCATAATGTTGTCGGAATGCAGGGTACTATAAATCTAAGGCCACTGCACATTGCCACTGCCGAAGGAGAACAGGGTAGCTTCTGTTTAGAAAAGATTAAAATGGAACCGAGGCACAAAAGTCATTTTTTATTTATCCTTCTCCCTTTTCTTTCTCTAAGTGACTTTCTGCTTTCCTTCAACTGTCCCCAAGAATCCCGCGCTCGTGTTCATTATCTAGGCTGCTGGCAGATGTCCTTGGACCACTTTCTGCTCCTTCGTAGCCAACCTGTTCCACCACAGACCCTCTGGGGAAATCAGGGGACATTATTTCCTGGGCTCTGTCCTGAAAAAGCAAGCCTACTGCAATTTATTTATTTGATTTGTCTCCTGCCTTTCTCATCTCCTGGCTGACAAGAGATAAAATAGGACTTCTTTTAAGAAAGCCAACAAACAGATGCGCAATTGATGTCGAAGGTAGGAAAACAAGTCAGGGAACGAGCGCACCAGAATGTTTCCATAGCCACATGGGTTTGCCAGCAATAAAGTAAAAGGTAAAGGTTCCCCCGCACATGCGTGCTAGTCGTTTCCGACTCTAGGGGCCGGTTCTCATCTCCGTTTCAAAGCCGAAGAGCCAGCGCTTGTCCAAGGACGTCTCCGTGGTCATGTGGCCGGCATGACTAGACGCCAAAGGCGCACGGAACGCTGTTACCTTCCCACCGTAGTGGTCCCTATTTTTCTACTTGCATTTTTACGTGCTTTCGAACTGCTAGGTTGGCAGAAGCTGGGATGAGTAACAGGCGCTCACTCTGTTACGCGGCACTCGGGATTCGACCCGCCAAACTGCCGACCATCTGATCGACAAGCTCAGCGTCCTAACCCACTGAGCCACCGCGTCCCTATATTGCCAGCAATAGGGAAGCAAATAATTACAGTCAATGGGAGGACGACGTGTTTGTTTTCGGTTCGTTCAAGACGAAGACAGAAGAGTTGGGCTGGAGGCAGAGATCACTTGCTCCTTTCCAGCCCTTTTCCTCCATGCTACGCCAAAGTCCTGTTGTGTTGATTGGCATGGCTTCCTTTTTTTGCCTAACAAAAACAGACTCACACAAGAAGTTGCCTCCTGCAAGGCAGTGGTTAACACGGGTCAGGTAAGCAGGTGCATTCACAAGGAGGATCAGTTTCCTGCTTCCCTGCCCCTTTCCATCAAAGGAAGCCTGCGTCAAAGCTCCTTATAATTTCTTTTTTTGGTAAAAATGAAAAAGACGAGAAAAGTGGTGATACAGTTCCGGGTTGCGTCTTCTCTCATGAATTGTGAAGGTTGAGTGTGTCATCATCGGCGAAGAGGACCTGTTTTGTTGAGGAATTGTGTAGCGGCTGTCCAGATGAAATTGAAGACGCTAGCACAAGATTGTAGTCTTTTTAAAAAATATATAAATAGATATATTTAATATTCACACCTACAACATCATCATCATCGTCATCCAGAAATAAACAACACACGATAGCCAGCAACACAGGAACGTCATGAGGTAAATTAATCAGTATACAGAACATGCAGAAGCAAAAAGGCAGGAAAAAAGGGAAACGCCCCCGTTATACTTGCAGCAACCAATCACAGCATAGATTGTCTCATGCATGAGTCAGCACTCTCTAACTCAGGGGTCTTCAAACGTGGCCCTTTTATAACTTGTGGACTTCAACTCCCAGAATTCCTCAGCCAGGCATGCTGGCTGAGGAATTCTGGGAGTTGAAGTCCACAAGTCATAAAAGGGCCAGGTTTGAAGACCCCTGCTCTAACTAATCAACTACAACTGTCTGTTCTGGCCTATTGTACACTTTACTGTTCCAGCTACTAAATTCAATATTCTAACACGTTTCACTCTTATTGTCATTTTTAGAGCGGCAGATTTATGACTACTTCTTCTTCTTCTTCTTCTTCTTCTTCTTCTTCTTCTTCTTCTTCTTCTTCTTCTTCTTCTTCTTCTATTATTATTATTATTATTATTATTATTATTATTATTATTATTATTATTGAAAGGCAGCAGCAGAAGCCCTTTTATGAAATCACCTGAAACCTCTCTCTTCTACCATCACCCCATTAATACCAATATTAGCCTGAGCAAATTAACACCAGATAATTTATTTCTGAAAGATAACTTTTCATTTATATGTATAGCGTGCTCCCATTTCTCCTCCTCCCTGAGGTTCTCAAGATGGTTATCTTGCATGCTTTCAGATTTCTGCTTACCTGCTTCTCCAACATAGACTTCCACAGGAGCGCTGCCCGGGCTTTCCCCAATAATGTTGTATGCTGTCATGACCACTTCATACCTCTTGTACTTTTTCAGCTCTAGAAATGTAAATAATTTGCATTACTGACTAGCATCCTCTTTAACAATCCCCAGTAGAATTTCCCAGCTCTTGTCCTCCTGAAGCATACCAGGGGATCACAGTTCCAAGAAGTGGTTGAACATCCTTTACTTGCAACTCCTAGGATGATACCTTCTAGAAAAAAGACAGCTGGACCAGTGTTTCTCAACCTTGGTAGCTTGAAGATGGGGGGAAGTCTGGGAGTTGAAGTCCACACGTTGGTCGGGGAACTCTGGGAGTTGAAGTCCACTCTTCTGAGAGTTGGAGTCCACTCATCTTCAAGTGCCAAGGTGGAGAAACATTGCCCCAGATGATAAAAAAAATAAATCTTTGAGAGATGGTCCGCTTTGAATATGCCAATCTTAAAGATGCCCATGTCTGCAGACTCTCGGATGAGACATCCATGGGTGGGCCTCTCCTCACCAACCTGCAACTTATTACTGGAGGAAGCTGTCTGGGCTGACGGAGGAAACTGGCTGATAGACAACCATCGTTTGATTCATCAGAAGATCTACCCAGCTGGACGACAGTCCAAACGAGTCTTCTGTAAACAGCTCCAGTGCTAAGCTTGCCTCTTAAAATAAAGCCACCGTCAAAGCTACCATACCCAGCTTGGTATTTTTTGGGGGGAGGGGGGGAAGCGATGGAGGATTTATTAGAGAGTAAAAAAAAAAAGCATAAACTTGGGAGATTTAGTGGAGTGAGACTGCAATGTCTTTCTTATGCTGCAATCACCAACACCGACGTTCAGTGGCAACCCTTTGTGAGCTAAAACAAGGAAGCTGCATTGACAGATACAAGAAAGGAATGACTGCACACTGCAACACATTAAAGAAACCAAACCAAACCTGGACAGGGAGAGGAAAGAAAGTGTGTGCCTGTGTGTCTCTGTGTGTGTCTGTCTGTCTCTCTGTGTGTGTGTATGAGAGAGAGAGAGAGAGAGAGAGAGGGAGGGAGGGAGGGAGGGAGAGAGAGAGAGAGAGGGAGGGAGGGAGAGAGAGAGAGAGAGGGAGGGAGGGAGGGAGAGAGAGAGAGAGAGAGAGAGGGGGAGGGAGGGAGGGAGGGAGGGAGAGAGAGAGAGAGAGAGGGAGGGAGGGAGGGAGGGAGGGAGAGAGAGAGAGAGAGAGAGGGAGGGAGGGAGGGAGGGAGGGAGAGAGAGAGAGAGAGAGAGAGAGAGGGAGGGAGGGAGGGAGGGAGAGAGAGAGGGAGGGAGGGAGGGAGGGAGAGAGAGAGAGAGAGAGAGAGAGGGAGGGAGGGAGGGAGAGAGAGAGAGGGAGGGAGGGAGGGAGAGAGAGAGAGGGAGGGAGGGAGGGAGGGAGGGAGAGAGAGAGAGAGAGAGAGAGAGAGAGAGAGAGAGAGAGAGAGAGAGAGAGAGAGAGAGAGAGAGAGAGAGAGAGAGAGATTCCGACTGTGGTGTAATTAATAACCAAACAAGCATGCTAGCAAGAAGACCAAATTTCATGCTTTTTACCCCAGAGGCCTTTGCATCATCCTTGAAGTTCTGGGGATTTGCATATTCAAATCAGGCCACCTATCTTGACGGAGAATATGGATCACCTGAGGAAGCCCACCAGCAAAACACAACTCGGGAGCTTTGCTGGAAATCTCCGAGAACAGGGCCGGTCTCCGTTCAGAGGCGTTTTACTTGAAAATTCATGTGTTTTTTTTTCCCTGCGGCGTGTGAACTACCCTTCAGCTCTGCCAGCACCACCGTTGCCTTTCGTTGCAAAGTCTCTTCCCAGGAAAGGGTTCTGCCAGATTGATAATGAGGCCCTTCTAATTTCAGATTTCCTAAAGTGCTCGCAAAAATTCTGCCCACGTAACTCAGTCAGACACCGGTGTGTTGCCTGCCGGTTCCAGGTAGACAGACAGCTGATGGTATCTAATTTACTGCTTACATTTTGTCAGCATAATAAATAAAACCACTTGATGTATTGTAGGAAACTGACAGTTTTATGGGAATCTGAAACTCCCGCCAGTTAATACACAAGGACTTTTTTTTCCCCCACCACCTTGCTTGCAAGGGATGTGATGTATTTCCAAGCAATCTGCAGGAAAAGGGCATTGGGGCATGGCAGTATTTGGGGAGGGGTGTGTGTGTCCAGGGGGCAGGCTAGAGTAGAACTGTAGTGTAGTGGGCAGAGCTTATAGATGTTCATGAGGGATGGAAGCTGAGAAGGTTGAGGGGTTAGTATGAAAACGGAACTGGAGATGCCGGCAGTGTATTGTGGGGTGGGGGGAGGCTAGGATTCTCAAGAACCAGAATCTAAGGTGTAGAGGACCACCTAGCTCAGACACAGCACCTGCAACACACCTGGTTCACCCAAGGTGACCCTTTTCCAAGAGGACACTTTTCTGAACCCTGCACCAAGCTTC
This sequence comes from Vipera berus, assembly GCF_964194415.1. NCBI lineage: Eukaryota > Metazoa > Chordata > Lepidosauria > Squamata > Viperidae > Vipera > Vipera berus. The sequence goes on along the minus strand of NC_138216.1, from coordinate 2,996,150 downwards.
CCCAGCACCTTTTAATTTGGTCCTGAAGTCATAATAATCATACGCATAATAGTAAAGTTGGAAGGGACCTTGGAGGTCATCTAGTCCAACCCCCTGCTCAGGGCAGGAAACCCTATACCATTTCGGACAAATGGCTGTCCAGTCTCTTCTTAAAAACCTCCAGTGTTGGAGCATTCAATGCTTCTGGAGGCAGGTTGTTCCACTGGTTAATTGTTCTCACTGTCAGGAAGTTTCTCCTTAGTTCCAGGTTGCTTCTCTCCTTGATGAGTTTCCATCTGTTGTTTCTTGTCTGGCCTTCGGGCGCTTTGGAGAATAGCTTGACTCCCTCCTCTTTGGGGCAGCCCCTGAGATACTGGAATACAGCTATCATGTCCTTGTCCTTCTCTTCATTAAACTAGACAGTCTTAAAGATTTCCCCTGTCCAGTCATATCTGACTCTAGGGCAGAGGTAGGCAACCTTGGCTCTTTGATGACTCGTGGACTTCAACGTGGATGGCTCAGGAATTCTGGGAATTGAAGTCCACGAGTCATCAAAGAGCCAAGGTTGCCTACCCCTGCTCCAGGGGGATGGTGCTCATCTCTCTTTCCTAGCCGAGGGAGCCAGTGTTGTCTGAAGACATTTCCATGATTACGTGGCCAGAATGACTATACGCTGAGGAATGCTGGTACCTTCCCACCAAAGTGGTACCTATTTATCTACTTGCATTTGCCTGCTTTTGAACTGCTAGATGGACAGGAGCTGGGGCAAGAATGGAAGCTCATCCTGTCGTGTGGCGCCCGGCTCTCGAACCCGGCTCTCCAGCTTTCCAGCCCTGCAAGGGGTTACATCAATGAGTACTCCTAATTAACTTACTTGTTAATTCGTAGGTTGTTAAGTCCGAGCTGCTGTTCACAGCCTGGAAGATGCTTTGGGCTATGCAAGGAAAAGCAAAGAATCAAAGGACAAGGTTAGCAGTTATTGCCAATTCCACAGGGTTCCAGCAGTTTGAGGTGATGGTGTTTGGTGCAGGCAAAGTTCAAGGCAAAGACACCCCCCCAACCCCCCCGCCCGGCCCCGTGGCTATATAAGTCAGCCCCCTTCCCAGAGAACATGCTGAAAGATCCTCAAACTGGAGGGCTTACTCAGTTATCTTACCACACAGAAAGAAATTATGGAGATGGATGCTATAAAGCAATGAGAAATGTCTGGAGAATCAGTGAGCCAAAACAACTCTGTTCTAAGGAGAAGAGAAAGAGGAGATTTCTCTAGGAGCTTTTTATTCTTAGGCCTTCCAATGAGGGGACAGTATCCATCCATCCATCCATCCATCCATCCATCCATCCATCCATCCATCCATTCCATCCATCCATGTTCCTAGCCATCCCTCCATCCCTCCATCTCGCCATCCCTCCCTCCATCCCTCCAAATCCTCCCTCCCAGTTATTACACTGGTGGTTGCTAAAGTCTTGTGGTTGTGTCCAATTTCTTTAAGGGACTTGAAACACATACTGTATATTCCCAATTCTAGCCTTTTGGTTCCCACTGCAAAGTCCAGCTTCTTGAGAACGCTGCAGACACAATTGGGACCCTGGTATGGAAGAAGTTCTGGTCATCTCTTCTTCCTTGCCTTTCACTCATTCCTTGCCCTTCCTTGCCCCCCCCCCCAAAAAAGATTAATTTGATGTATTAGGAATGCTAGTTCTGGATACCAGATTTACAACCAAGACTCAAACTGGAGGGAAAAAGCAGAAAGCAAGAAATAAGAGAGGTTGGGTAAAAGAGAGAAGAGAGAAAAAGGCCATTGGATCAGTTGCCAGTCTGACCACCAGCTAGTAGAATAAATTTGAGAGCATGCACATTTTTTCCCATTCTCCATCAACTGTTTTAATATTTGTTCATCTGATTGCAAATGACAAACCATTCATCACACTATTAAAACAGCCCAAATAATTGGCTCCATACCTGTAATTTCTGCTCGCAAAGCTGATGGGTTTTTAAGGACTTTGGACTCTGTTCCTGATCCAGTGTTTTCAGGTTCCAGCTCCCGATAATAAATACGATATCCCAAAAGAAGGCCGTTTAGACTCTCTACTTTTGGAGGCTGCAAAAAATGCCCATGAACAGGGTTAAGTTGTGACATGTTTCTGATAATTCACAAAAAAATGCCAGTAAGAAATAGTCACATGTATTTCTAGACGATGATGATATATCTGGGTGTTGGTTCAAAATATTTTGCTGCATCACATGATCAAAACTTCCATTTGGAATATCTTGCAAAGTTGAGATGCTGTGGAGAGATTATCCATCAACCTGGACAGGACATCTCTAATGATCTTTGGAGTCAAGAGACAAGCTGAGATGAATAGACCAGGATCAATGGGGAGGATGTTGAGGTACAATCTGCAAACTCAGTCTTGAAGAGCTCTTTGGAGGGCTCTCAAAGAAGGTCTCCTCAGCCCAACGACGTTCACCCACTGGTGTCAGGGTGGTGGATCCCTCTGGAACATCAGTTTCCTTAAGGAACAGCAGCCATCTCCTGTCTTCTGATGATCTTCTGAAATTGTCCCCGTGAATTAGACACCTCGCAAGTGTAGAAAGATTGAGAAGGATCCAGAGAGGCAATTTCCTATGCTGACACAGGTTATTCATCAGGATTTAGCTAGGCAAGCTCAAGAAGTCAATCAAGGTGACAAAGTTGGCTTTCCTTCAACATTCCAGCCACAGGGCTGCTCCTGAGGTAATCTGCTTCATCTCAAACTTTACGGAGTTGATCTATCAGGGCCCAGTTCTTATCACTCTCAAGGGGGTGGGAGTAAGGAGCTACATCATTAATCTGCAGCACGCCTTAACTTTGATTTATTGTTCTCCGTCCCCTAATTTCAGCTCGGTGGTCTCCAGAACATACCTTTTGTACACTGCTAAGCCCTTTGCTTGCGGCCACGTTTTCTGATAGTCTGGGCGAATATCCCTTATGTTCACTTAATTAAAAACTAGAAATGAAGGGGAGGGGAGGGGGTTGAGAAAAGGCGATTTGATTAGAATCTAAGGGGGGGAATACACCACCATACCAATGGATGAGTCCTTTTCCATAATCAAGGTTGTGATATTGAAGGCCCCACAGCATTCCCCGCTCCCCAAAATTATTCTCCTTCCTGTCCTTCATACCAACTTTCTTGAGACATATCATCTGGTCCACATTTCAAAAGCCAGCAAAGGGTCTCTCTCTCTCTCTCTCTCTCTCTCTCTCTCTCTCTCTCTCTCTCTCTCTCTCTCTCTCTCTCTCTCTCTCTCTCTCTTCTCTTCTCTTCTCTTCTCTTCTCTTCTCTTCTCTCTCTCTCTCTTCTCCTCTCTCTCTCTCTCTTCTCTTCTCTTCTCTTCTCTTCTCTTCTCTTCTCTTCTCTTCTCTTCTCTCTCTCTTCTCCTCTCTCTCTCTCTCTCTCTCTCTCTTTCTCTTTCTCTTTCTCTTCTCTTCTCTTCTCTTCTCTTCTCTTCTCTTCTCTTCTCTTCTCTTCTCTTCTCTTCTCTTCTCTTCTCTTCTCTCTCTCTCTCTTTCTCTCTCTCTCTCTCTCTCTCTCTCTCTCTCTCTCTCTCTCTCTCTCTCTCTCTCTCTCTCTCCAGCAGCCTGTGTCTGATCTCAGATTCAGAAGCTATTAAGCGAGCCAGCACAAAGGAACCTGGGATAAATGGCACGAGATGACATTTCCTTCTTTCCTTGACAGTTTTATTTCTGCCCTGGAAAAGGTAGTCTAGCAAAAGGTCACGGCATCTTGCTCTTATCCATCTTTCATGAGTAAAAACATTCAGGTTTTGATGTAAAGGATTATTTAGGATTTCCTAACGATCTCTGAGAGAGGCCCAGAGGAACTGCGGAAGGCCCAGGAAACTATTATGATTCAAAGGGACGATAACAACCGTTGTGTTTACACTGTGAAATTGGGATAAATTCCGGATTAAGGGAAGGAACGAGTGAGAACAAAGCTGGCAAGTTAACTTCCACGCAGAACGGGACAGGAAAATCGGGATTTTTGATGGCAAGGACTTTCTTGTTGTTAGCGATGGGTATGAAATTAAGGAGTGAAATGCTGGATGCATTGGCATTTAATTCTCCAGCAAAGCAATAAAATATTACCTTATGCCCACCTGTGTTTCATCCACATTTAACTGGAGTTTCAAATTATTTTACCTTTTTTTTTATTTGAAAACTATAGAGCCCAGACTGCTGAGTGCCCCAATAATGTAAGCGTGGTAATGACATGTAATTGCCTTCAATTCCCTAGATGCAGCTCAGATGCAAGTCTTCCATTAGGTTTTCATGAAATAAAAGGTGCCTAATTATCTCAACTACCACCTATTTCGCATTCATTATCCACCCCAAATCTATCAACAGGATCAACCTTTAATGAGATGTGCACCATCGCGTTGTCCTTCGTGTGCGTTACTGAAATTCCATTGTATGCCTGAATGAGGGGCAAGTGGCTGATTGGTACTTACGTTTGGTTCCTTAGTTAAAAACTGTCAAAATGTCTCGCATTTGTTTAACGTGTTGTAACAGAGTGTGATTGCACCACGAACTGGGCTTCCTGTGCAATCAGGAAGACCGACACAAACTCTACATGACAAAGTGGCTGTCATGAAGCGAAGAGGAAGAGATAGGAGAAGAGCAGGCAGAGATAGAGGGCAGAGTTAAATGCCTCATTAGTTTGGAATCCTTGCATTGCCCAAGAGATCTAAGTCCAGAGCCCTTGAATTCCGTTGACTCTTATCTCGCGCCAATTTAGTGCTGACCATTAGTTGACTGGATTCTTGTGTATGGGCTGACATAATCTTTTGTGCTTGGACTTAAGGAATGATCCTGGTTTTTTGTGCCTGACAAACCATGTCAGTCTCCCAGCCTGTTCTCAAATCCACAGGTCCTGTGTGATCTCAGGGAAATTGCATTGTGATGCTGTGCCTTGCAGGACTGGGAGAATGGAAGATATCTTCCAGTCCTATCAGAAGGTATCAGCTTGGTCCACGCGATGGCGTGGAAATTTGGAAACATCTTTGTAGGAATATCCAAACAATTTGAGACAAAGGGCAAAATGTTGTCATTTTTACATTGCAGTTGTCTTGTTTTTGCTTTTAGAAGTCCAGATTTGTGTGTGAATCTGGCTGTCCTTACTGCATTTCTTTAAAACAAAGAAAGAAAGGCAGCCACCAGGGCCTCTATTAACCTGATGATATTTTAACACTGGCATCTGTAAAGGAGGATTGAAGTGTTCCAGGAGTTATACTAATGACTTATTTCACACATGGAAGTTTTCTATGATTGATCCCAGGGATCATCTCCTGGTTATTGGAACCCAGGCTTCCGGGCTATCTTTCTACTCACCTGCCACTGTATTAGAACCGAGGATGTTGTGTATGGGGTCACAGACACGGAACCTGGCGGTTCATCTGGAACTAGAAAAAGAGAAAGAAAAAAAACCAGATATGGAGGTGAGAAATGTGTTACTTGGCCATACAGCTCTATAGCTGAATGACAGAGGGGTACAGGATCACTCCCACCTTGGGAGGTCCAGAAGCTCTGGCCTGTTCAGGGGAATGTGTGTCTATGCCCGTCTTTTTCAATTTTGGCAACTTCAAGATGGGTGGACTTCAACTCTCTAGCTTTGCTGGCTGGGGAATTCTGGTTTATGCACTCAAGGTGCAGACGTAAAACTCATTATCAGAAGACAGGGCAAGAAAGCTCTTGATGAGTATAATTTACAAGAACTTAGAAATGCCTTGAAGTAGAATTCAAAAGTTTCATCAACCTAATGTAGCCTTGAAAAGCAAGAGGGCTCCAGTAGTCTTTGCATTGGGTTTCCTGAGCTGGCTTATCGGGAAGAACAAACATCTAAATATGGTCCTAGGGACCCAAGAATTCATTTTGGTTGGGTGCATATTCAAGTCCTAAATGGACATCGTTGGGAATAAACATCTAGGTGAGGTTCCTGAATGATGTCTATGAAGATTCTCAGTCATCCAGGTCAGGGTTGTCCCAAAGGTGCTTTTTCAAAAGGCAGCTGGACCCTGTGAGGGATACAGCAACCACTTGTCTCCTGTTTACAGGTCCGAGGAGATTCCACACCCATCTGAGGGCACCGAAAAAAAACTCCAGGTAGCCTCAATGGCTCTCAGAGAGAGCGCCAATGACCAGATGACTGCAAGAAATAGAAATCCTTCTATTCTCCACCATTCAGTCAGAACCGAGGAAGCTTCTTGGATGAGAAGCGAAACGTCTTTGGGCAAACCGAAGAAAGTCCTGTTGCCTTTTGAAAAAGCGCCGTCCTGAATGGCGGCGAAAGAGGCACCCCAAGGAAGAAGCTGGCTGCTTGCTGTGGTCCTCACCATCTTGCAGTGTAGTGACTGCCTCCGTCTCGGCACCAAAATTGCTGTCTCCGACATCATTGGTGGCTTTCAGGCGCAGCTTGTAAGAGGTGAAAGGGTTCAACCTGCACGGGAGGACATTTTAAAAAATAAAATAAAAAATCAACCTTTGCCTCATTTTGTTACGGTTCCCATAATCTATGGGGAAGGCAGCATGGCCCCATCTAAATGTTCTGGATTACAACTCCCAGGAGTGCTAACGATGCCATCTTGGTTGGAATTTATGGAAATTGTCGACCCAAAGACCTGAAAGAGCTCAGTTATTTGTATGGCCTCTTTTGGATTTAAGTTCACTTAGCTACGCTCTCTCTAAATCTATTAGTGGGCGAAAGAATTAGTTTGAAAGAGGGCATTGTGAACAGCTAATTAAAGAGCGATAATTTACTATTACCACGCTAATATTATAATCTTTTTTTTGCTTCAAACGCTGAAGTACCGGAGGTTATTGCTGAGAGCTTGTTTGAGATAAGAACAGGGTTTACAAGACCTTTCTCCACCACCACCTTAAAAATAAAGCCTGCCAAATGTATTACTGTTAAAGCCACTCATTAATATTCTAATGTAGCCCAGCATTATACGGTTCGGGTGTGTGTGTGTGTGTGTGTGTGTGTGTGTGTGTGTGTGTGTGAAAGCAATCATCACAAACTCAAATTAATCATACACGGATGTGTTGTAGATAGAGGATTCTTGGCTACTTTTCTCGGTGAATCTGAGTGACGCCTTTTGCAGTGATCAAAGATTATCTACCGCTGGTTGCCTACCTGGGAGAGATCGGTGGATTTATGCAAGAGCAGGTTGAATGACAGAGGGATAAATGGAATGAGATCCACCTTGGCTAATCTACTAGTCAATGCTCTCTAATCACGGCTGCATCTCCGAGAAGCAGTTATTCCGCTTATTTAACTCGGGCAGAAAGACAGGGGATTCCCTGCAGGATTCCTGCACTCTCAGTGACGGTAAGATATTCAAAGATGGACTTCCAGCTGAGGTGAATTGATCGGAGCTTCCAGCGTAACCAGCAGGAGTTTTTCCTTTCCTGTGACTAACAAGGTCTGCAGGAGTTCAGAGTTGCTCACAATAGGCTGGGCTAAATATAATCAGCGCAGAAAGCCAGCCAATGCACAGACTCAACTAAGCAATCCAGAGAGAAGTACTGAGGACGGGAGATGAAAACATGGGGAGGTAGGATGCTGGGCCCCAGCAACAGCAGAGGGCTTTGCTTGGGGAGAAGGCCTGTGTTGGAAAAATGCCGTATGTTGTCTCCGCTTGGCTTGATATGAGGCAATCGCAACAGTGGGGAACCTCAAGAGCGGGTCTCTGTGCTTCACGACTGCATGTTTGGAAGCCGCTTGTGGAGACGGTGGTTGGAATGTTCCTAGACTTCAGAGCTTCTCCATCCAGGAGGACCTCTAAAGAAATCCTTCTAACATCCTACTAGCCGTTAGTGCGTGTTGTTCAAAACGACGCATTTGTTGACCAAGTGTGAGATCTTCCCATGGCTGTGCTTCACGCAGAAGGAGCTAGCTCATTAATCTTGGCAACAAGAGTGTTTTTGCTTTGAAGTTGAACAGTAGGGATGTGAAAGCAGGTAAGGGCAAGGACATTCTATCATTCTGTCCTTGAGAAGAGGCAGCCTGGGCAATTGGCACCTCCCAGGGCAAGTCATTTTTCTGAAGAACCCTTCGAGATAAACTCTTTCAGTACTTTGACAGATAAGAATAAGTGGGTATTATAAAGAGGTAGATGATCTGAGGGGATTATTAGCAATAAGACACCAAGTTGCTAAATCTTGAATAGAGCTGGTCACTCCCAGCTGCCAAGAAAATGGTACTTATCTTGAAAAGCCATCTGCCGGTTCACCCCTATCTGAAGGTGGAATATAAACATGAGAATGAACAACAAGGAGTCCTTGGGAGAAGTTTCTACCACACCTCCTCTACTTCCTGATAAAAGAACTACCACATCCGTGGAAGATGTAAGAAATGGAAACAAAATCGAGGCCAATACACAAGAGGAAGCAAGATCTCCAGATCTTTGGAGGCACCACAGAGGTTGGCCACACAGAAAAGGGCTGAGTTACAAGGAGGACATCCTTAGCTCATCGCTTCTCCAAACAGACATAGGCCCAAAGGGCTACAGATCGTGAAGCGGTCCAAAATGGATTAAGGAGAGAACTTGAGGGAGGAAAATCATCTAAGCTATCCCTTTTGGGTGTTCACACGCTTTTGAATAGTCAGCCTACCAAGGTACTTGTCCAGATGCTTACCCCCAAACCTATTGGAGCTGATACAATAACAAGGCAGTGATGAAAGTGGACAAATTTCAAACCAGTGTGTTTTTTTTCGACAGCGGAGGATTCTTGGCCAGCCACCCTCCCTCTGAACAACTGAAGGATTCATGCTCTTCAACCCCCCAAATCCAAAACTTTCTCAGTCATCCAGGAGGGTTGGGATGTCACCATTAAAGTCCCCAGATATTCAAAAAAGGAGACAAAAGTGGCTTACATGCCAACTTTTTGTACTTCTGTATTTTATTGCTGTATTTTATTGCTTTTATCTCTTTTACCCTGGAATTAGATCCTATATTTTGCCTTCAATTTTTTTATACGATTGTAAGGCTAATCGATTAATCAGCCACTACATTTAATTCTCTTGCACTGCATGGAGGAGATGGGAGAATTGCCCAGAGGGATTGGAATAGCTGTTTACATGTAGGAAAGAGCTCTGAGTGCTTAAAGATGAGAAATTCTAATGTCAAACAAACAAACATCCTTGATTGAGTAGGCAATGCTCAGGGCTTTAAATAATGAAATTGAAGTCTCTTTAGACAAGATCTTAAAGACATTCAGGTTGGCGTAATTTAGAGCTAATGGAATCTTTCAGCAGAATCTCTAAAAATAAATAAATAAATAAATAAATAAATAATTCCCAATCAGACACAATTACTTTTGGGAGTTACAATCCCACACATTCAGAAAGCTCAAGGTTGAAGAGACACTTCTTAGATATATAAAGATCAATACAAACTGTAACGAGAGATGCATAGGTAGCTGTGGGGAAAGGCAGGCACAGCTGCTTGAAGACGGGTGGAAACTAACTTGGTTTGTTTCTAGCGGGCTGGATCCGGGGAGGGGGGGTGTCCAGGCTATCACATTCAATTTAGAATTTAGAATAGAATAGAGCTGGAAGGGACCACGGAGGTCTTCTAGTCCAGTACCCTGCTCAAGCAGGAGAACCTATGCCATCTCAGACAAGTGACTGTCTAGCAGCCTCTTCTTAAAAATCTCCAGGGATGGAGCGCCCACGATTTCTGGAGGCAAAGCTGTTCCACTGGTTAATTGTCCTCACCGTCAGGAAGTTTCTCCTTAATTCTAGGTTGAATCTTTCAATCAGAAAAGACTCTTGGATTGGAGAATTCAAGAACCTCCATGATCTTGGAGAAGGACTGGGTCAGTCATGGAGATTTAGTCACTGGCATCTCCAATTAACATCTGCTGGAGGTTGGCAGAACCAGGAATGTGTTTGAGGAAGCTTTGCATCAATGGGACAGAAGGATGGAGGTGAGAATCATGCTGCTGAAAGAGTCCTTGGAAGTCTCCTAGTCCTCTGGGTCACAAAGAGCCGGAAGCAACCAAACAACTGTGTGATAATTCCAGGGCAGGTCCACCTTATCTAGTCATCACAAAAGAAATGTGGGAATGAGCTGGACTGAAAGAAGAATGTTTGGGGTCCATCCCTACAGCCCATCACAACTCTACCATCACAATTTCTTTTTAAAAATTCAACACTCCTAATGTAATGCCCCCAAATTCCCTTCCATTGCTCAGCTTTTTTTCAACAGCAAGTCACCGGCAGTTTTAAAACACCTGGATTTCCAACGGCACATTGGGAAGTAGATTAACTGGGAAGTCTCTTTTGCAAGCAGAGTGCAGCTCAAGAGGTGATTGTGGCGAGAATCTTAATGCCAGCCCAATCTAACGAAGGCTGGATAATGCTATTTAAACAGACAGTGTGATCTCTTCCTTCTTCACTATGCGAAGATGGATAAAAACGCCCTCATTTAATCTGAAAATAAGATTTAAACACAGGGGCAGAAACTCAGAACGGGCAGGGGAATGCATGTCAAGAACTTGCTGCAAAAAAAGGGGCTGAAGGATTTGCAATGGTTGGCTTTGTTTCCTTCTGCATAGCTGGACAGAGGCTCAGGGGAAAAAAAGAGAGTCTTGCTAATTAACAAATGGACATTAACTTGTCTGCGGTTAACATGAGGCATTCTTTCTGAGATTTGCCAGAGAGCAAAAAAAGAGACTGTGACTTAGTTCTCGGTCCAACATCACTTCTTGCAAACCTGGGTGAAGGAAGGGATGAACGCAAAGAAGCCCTCGATGCAAGTGAGCCCAAAATATTGGTTGCTAAGCAAGGCAGCTGAGTTTTGCCCCCTTTCACGACTTTTCTTGCCATATTTGTTTAGTGAATAATTGAAGTGGTTGATAACACCGTTGTGAAGTCAATCTGGTTTCCCCGTTGACTTTGCTCGTCAGAAGGTTGCAAAAGGGGATTACGTGATGCCAGGACAATGCGATCATCATAAATATGATTCAGTTGCCAAGCACCTGAATTTGGATCGCGTGACTGCGGGGATGTTGCAACAGTCGTAGGTGTGAAAAACTGCCCTAAGTCGCTTTTTTTCCAGTGGTATTGTAACTTTGAACAGTCAGTAATTGAACGGTCGTAAGTCAAGGACTGTCTGTGTACAGCAAAGAACAAATTGTATTTCTATTAAGAACACATCTTCAAGAGGCAAAATCCTTACCGCATTGCTATGCTACAGCCATTTTTTCATTATTGGGGGTGGGAGGAGTTTCAGCACGAAGCTTTCACACACCTTACTGATGTGCAACCAGCTCTTTTGCATTCAAGAGCAGTTCCACAAGTTCATTTGAAGACTAACTGCAGCAATGTTAATTAGTAGCTGTTATGTACTGGGCTCTTAAAGAATAACATGGGTTGCTGGAGCAGCTAACGGCTCTCCAGCAACCCAGACTACAAGTCTCCAGGGCTATAATTGGCTATCCCTAGGCGGCAATGGTTGATTCAAACCTATTGGCTGCCGCCTAGGGGCTAGACTATATATTGCGGCTAGTTGCAGCCTTTTTCCCAGTAGTTTCTGCACAAAATAAACTATGAGTTACCTTGTACTCAGCTTCGCGTCTTCATTCCTGCGCCAAAGAACCCGCTATTTAACAGTAGCGGTTTCTTTCTAGCCTTTTGATTACTTCCTGTTCAATGTGGGAGCAACTCTGCGGATAAATAGCATCAGCCTGATATATTAATTATTCTGAGCTTGTTCCTCTCTGTTGGGGGAAGCGGTTTAATCACCTCATTTCTTTTTTTGTGGTTGTCGTTGTCGTTCCTTCCTTTTCATCCTTTATTAATTTATTGAAAGTATCGCTGGGGAACAAATTATGAAGCCACCTTCATAACCGTGAAAAAAAGCTAAACCTGGTGGATCTCGGCTATTTATGGGTGATGGGTTAACAGGGAGATTTGGGCCTCAGGACTCTTCAGTCCAGCCTGGAGGTTTGTTTGGTCACAAACAATTTTACAACAAAAAAAAGCCGTACGTCAAGGACCACCTGCCCAAGGGGTCTCTTTTTTGCTGCTTTGATCTGAGAAGATATGTTTTGCATCTTCTGTCATCTCCTGATGGAAGTATTTATACGAGACTTACCTGTCAATCAAACAGGAGGTAGCTTTGTGATTGACAGAGGAAGTGTAGGTTTTCCAGTCTCCGTTTGGCAGCTCTTTCAACTGAATGGTAAAGTAACGTATCGGGGAAGAGCCGTCACTTCCAGGGACCCAGTGCAGGTGGAGGCTCCGGGATGTGACTTCAGACTGAGGGACTTTCAATTCCTTGGGAGGGGCCGGCCGTTCTGAAAAAGCAAAACACGGGGCGCTTGTGATTCTTCCAAGAAATCCAGACTGACAGAAATTGGGAATCATGAACGGGAGAACTTCAGAAGCCAGCCGTCTACGGAGGTACTCAACCACCCGAGGTCCAAAGGTCCTTTTCCAAAAGGCAACTGGACTTTCTTGCTGGTTTTGTTTTCTTGAAAATGTTTCGCTACTCATCCATGAAGCTTTTTCAGTTCGGATGAGAAGCGGAATGTTTTTAAGGGAAAAAAAAAAACAAAACAAAACACCCGAGAAAATCCAGTTGCCTTTTGGAAAAGAACTTTTTGGGACTCAGAAGCAGTCCTGGTTGGTCCTGATTGGGACTGAAGGTGCCGTTCACTCGAGGGCATCCTCCTGATTTTATTCTGCCTAAACAAAGCGCCCTTCTAGCACTGATAATGTTACCTAGTTGGGTCATGAAATGACTGCAAGAAAACAACCCAGCTCCGAGAGCACCAAGGACTCTACAGCTCAATTCTGAGCTACAAACATACAAAGGAAATCCTTCTCCTCCTCCTCCTCCTCCACCACCACCATCTCCCTTCCAGCACTGATGATGTTACCTAGTTGGGTAATAAAATATCTGCCAAGAAAACAACCAGGTTCAGAGAACACCCAGGGCCCCATACTTCATGAATGTTAGATGAGAAGGGGAAAAAAATAACATGGCCTAGTGCTAAGTTTGTTGGTCCTGATTATAATTCTGTTCTTCTCTTTTGCTTAATTGCTCAGGACAAAGTGCGTGCTGCGTGCTTTTCCCTTTGAATCTATGAAGGAAGGAGAGCAGGGAAATTAGCCCACATTTCTAAGGGTTTCCCCCCTTCCCTTTACATCCTTATGATGGTTGATGGCACCCCGGCTGATTTATTCAAAGGAATCTCCAGTGCCAGACGTTGCTTAATGCAGAGGAGAAGGGAGGCCATCCGTAATGTATCAGCAGAGAACGTGGCACCTATCTCTCCGCACCCATCAATTTCACTCAGAGAAAATCAACGCGGTGAGGAATACTTATTTAATTGTTTATCATGGCCACTATTGATTCTGATTAAAATGTGTGGCATGTAATAAAGCAGGCATTGATTAGTGATGCCACAGTGGCTTGTCTTTGAATTAATTTGAATCAAATTGAGAATCTAATTTGATTCAATTCCATCAGCACCTGTTTCGGTAAATATCTACTCCTGGCTGCCTGGGTCCCCAACAGATTTCTACAAAGAACAGCTTGTGTTTTGGCGTTTCTCCCTTCCGTCCCTCTGCCCTTCTGAAAACATTCGCCATTACGACACGGTGTGTTTTAGCACTCGGTGGGTGGACGGTGCCAACGGGATGATCAGCCGTGCATCGACAAGCATCCTTTCCATGTCAACAGCCTGAGTGGTATGAAATGGTGTTGGGGTCGGGACTAAGGTGTCCAGGTTTGTTCCACTTGAAGACTCAAGGAGTTGGCCAGGGGTGGGGAGAATGTAACGTGGGGACCTAGAGTGGGAAAGCACGTTGCATCGTGGATTGGTTCTCTCTTGGACCAAAAGATTTAACGTGGTGGAATCACTAGCTAGAGTAGAAGGGGGAGTGAAGAGTGGGTGTAGCTTGGAGTCACTTCGTGGGAGGAAGCGGCAGAGGCCAGACTAGTGAAGCCTTTATCTGCCTGTTCCCAAGTGAATGGAGTTAGTCTGGCGAGATTCTTATAAATACATAATCAACAATAAAGAGGGGTCCTTTGTGCTCTCTGAGCTTGCTTGTTTTCAGATGTTTCATTATCCAAACTAGGTAACATCAGCAGTGCTAGCTTTCCTCCTCCTCCTCCTCCTCCTCCTCCTCCTCCTCCTCCTCCTCCTCCTCCTCCTCCTCCTCTTCTTCTTCATCTTCTTCTTCTTCTTCTTCTTCTTCTTCTTCTTCTTCTTCTTCTTCTTCTTCTTCTTCTTCTTCTTCTTCTTCCTCCTCCTCTCTTCCTCCTCCTCCTCCTCCTCCTCCTCCTCCTCCTCCTCCTCCTCTTCTTCTTCTTCTTCTTCTTCTTCTTCTTCTTCTTCTTCTTCTTCTTCTTCTTCTTCTTCTTCTTCTTCCTCCTCCTCCTCCTCCTCCTCCTCCTCCTCCTCCTCCTCCTCCTCCTCCTCTTCTTCTTCTTCTTCTTCTTCTTCTTCTTCTTCTTCTTCTTCTTCTTCTTCTTCTTCTTCTTCTTCTTCTTCTTCTTCTTCTTCTTCTTCCTCCTCCTCCTCCTCCTCCTCCTCCTCCTCCTCCCCCCAAACCCCACTCCCTTCTATCTCTGATGATGTTACCTAGTTTGGGTAATGAAATGTCTGCAAGAAAACAAGCAAGCTCAGAGACTACCACGGACTCCACATGTCAACCCTGAGCTACAGATATCCTCCTTTATTAGTGCAGCAATAGAGAAACGGCCTGGACCTAGTCATGGAGTTGTTTCCTTGCTTCCTTGTGCCTGGCATGAAATCTCTTTCCTCCTAAGGATTTCAAAAGGTTTCTCTTAACGCCACCCAGCTCTCTAACTGCCCCTAGGTCCTCCACGGCGTTTGAATGATTCAGAGAGCAACTGATTCAACCACCAAGATACAGTGTAGACCGATTATCCTGCTCGTCATTGTTCCATCATTCACTGTCTGATTGGAAATTGTTTTCCCGGATGGCAGGTGGATGGATGACTTTTCAACTCGTGGTCCTCGCCTTCCTGATTCTTGATGTTCTTGGCAATAAACATTCATGCTTTGGGGCCCTTCTGATTGAATTGCTAATGTATGGAAGGGTGTCCTTGAGCATGACTTGGTAGGACGGATTTGTGCAGACTGGCTGCCATTTTCACTCAAATTGTTGGACTGGTTCAGCCAATCGTATAATAAAGAATGGTTCTGTTTACTTCGGGTCTTAATTAAATTGGCCAGCTCTTCCTTGAGGTGGGTTAGAATCAAAGTATTTCTTCTCAGCCCCAGCCTTCTTCAAATCTTCCGCTGACATGTTAGGTTCCTTCTTCATTCCAAATGGGTTATGCAATTATAAAGAAGATTCGTTTTAAGAGGAGCGAGGTAGGCCAGGAGTCTAAATTACAATCTTTGGGGATTTTTCACTTCAGGTTTATTTTCTGATCTGGGCATTTTCTTTGCGTGTCAGCTGGAAGAATTCTGGGAGTTGAAATCCACCGTGGAAGAGGTTGACAAATGCAGGGAGTCCTCGCCTTATGGCCCGAAATTTCTGATGCTAAGCAAGGCGGTTGTTAAGTGAGTTGTGGGTCTTTTTATGACCTTTTCTTTTTGGCCATGTTTGCTAAGTGAATCACGTGGTCGTTAAATGAATCTGCCTTTCCCCATTGACTTGTCAGAAACTGGCTGGAAAGGTTTTACATGGCAGTCCAGGACAATGCAACTGGTGCGACACATGCCAGTTGCCAAGCGCTCAAATTTTGATCACATGACCATAAGGATGCTGCAATAGTCATTAAGTGTGAAAAATGGTCATAAGTCTCTGTTTTTCAGTGCCATTGTAACTTTGAATGGTCACTAAACAAATAGTTGTAAGTTGACGACTATCTGTACTGCTTTACGGCAGCAGTCCTCTCTCTCTCCCACCCCATTCTTCTGTTATCTATCTATCTATCTATCTATCTATCTATCTATCTATCTATCTATCTACCTACCTACCTACCTACCTACCTACCTACCTACCTACCTACCCTGTTCTCCAATGGATGTTGGTATTAATGCTAAGACATTTTTCCAGCAAAAAAGACAGGATAAAAAGAAGAATGGGGTGGGAGAGAGAGAAGACTTTTGCACTTTTAATAATCGCACGGAACAGTTAATTTCAGCAGGTATAATACGAAGTTTTCTACAGACCCCATAAAGTGCAGGAATCTTGTCTGGTTTTGCACCCCAGATTGGTGGCATCAGACAGACTTGAGATGAACTTGGAAGGTAAGGAGGTTAAGACCTTGTTCATAGTTGAATGGTGACCACGAGATCATTCCAAGATTTGGGGATTTATTGGGAAGTCAAAAAAACATTCCGGAAGACTACAATGCCAACCTCCTTCCATACGATTGCCAAAGGAAGGGCTTTCCATTGGTGTCCATTAATGATCGGCAGGGTTGGGCAGATAGAGCTGCAGAGGCTGGGAGGAAACGGATCCAACTTAAATTATGATTTACAGCGTTATACTTGTTTTGGCCAAGCTGTCAGCATTATTTCTGAACGGGCACGGGCTCCATCTGCTCCTTGTATGTTGTAAGTGAACAATTTATGACACGAGCATGGGAAATCTTCAGCGTTCAATAATAAGCATCCATGAAGCAGCCTTGGAGCTTCCTAGGACCGGGTGAGGGAGCTTGAAATGACATCAAGGATGGCAGAGATAGGAATGGGGAGTAGGTGCTTCATAGAGTTTTCTAGAAGGCAATTTTTTGCATTCACAAAAAGATTAACCCCCCCTTGATTTCAGATTTTACCTGTCAATAGACAGTAAGTAGAACACGTCCGTGGGAAAGTAGCTGGCGTGTAAATTGCATGTGGATGTGCATTGGTGTACATGAGTGAAGATATACTAGCCATCCTTATTACTTCTAATAATGGTCTAATAACCTGGAGCATAAAACTTGGGGAAGTCAGTTCTAGGTCATTATCATAAATTACTGAGGCTATGCTGGATGTTCTGGAGTTATGATGGACATGTGAATAAAGGTTTTCTAGGTTCCAGGATCTGGCTGGCACCAACACAATGCTCAAAGGTCACTTTTGGGTACTAGATCCTGACAGCTGCTCAGAGATGTTGGATGCTGAGTAGATTTCTTTATTTATTTAGTGCATGGCATATCGTACATGGATTAGCAATGTATATATAGTAATGTTTCACCTAGAAATGATAGATAATTTCATTATAGCAATAGCACCAAGACTTACATACCGCTTCACAGTGCTTTTACAGCCCCTTCTAAGCAGTTTTACAGAGTCAGCCTCTTGCCCCCAACAATCTGGGTCCTCATTTTACCGACCTCGGAAGGATGGAAGTCTGAGTCAACCCTGAGCTGGTCAGGATCAAACTCTTGGCAGTGGACAGAGTCAGCCTGCAGTCCTGCATTCTGACCACTGTGCCACCAAGGCTCTATAATAGTTGTATTGTATTGTATTGTATTGTATTGTATTGTATTGTATTGTATTGTATTGTATTGTATTGTATTGTATTGTATTGTATTGTATTGTATTGTATTGTATTGCATTGCATTGCATTGCATTGCATTGCATTGCATTGCATTGCATTGTATTTTGCAATAATAATATAGATAATTCCTCTTTCACCTGAGTCGATATAATCCTGCTTCTGAGTGATACCTATGAAGAATTAGCTCCTATTCATCCCCAAGAGGAATCTGACCCACAGCGTCTGTCAGGATTACAACGAAAATAAGCTCTGCAAGGTTGTTTTGGCCTTTATTTTCCCATTTGCTCCCTTCTCCTGGGAAGCCCTTTCCACAAGGCCCATGGTTCCTCAAGGACATTTAATTCAGACACAGCAACCCAAGATAAAAGCGCACACAACGAAACTGCTTGCCGTTGGCTCATTTTTCCTTCGACAGTGATAGCACGGGCTATCTTCATTTGTTTTAAAGGACAGGGCATCGGTGGGAAAGGGACAACTGCAAAGATCAAGGTCTTGCATCAACACATGAAAGACCAGTACCCAACACATGAAAGACCAGTACCCAAGATGGTGGGCCAAGAAGCCCACCATCTTGGGTACTGGGGACAAAGGCGAATACAGAATAACGGAGTTCAAAGGGACCTTGGAGGTCTTCTAGTCCAACTCCTTGCTCAGGCGGGAGACCCTGTACCATTCCAGACAAATGGCTGTCCAATCTTTTCTTAAAACCCTCCAGGGATGGAGCACCCACAACTTCTGGTGGCAAGCCGTTCCACTGATTAATTGTTCTCGCTGTCAGGAAATTACTTCCTTACTTCTAAGGCTGGATCTCTTTTGGATAAGCTTTGACTTTTATTCCTAACTGCAGTTCTTACCTCTCTTTTCCGTAGTGATCACAGTTGCCTCCAAGGGCTCGCCCCAACCCTGACGGGTTTTGGCCGAAGCTCGGAAAATATACGCGGATTCAGGGATGAGATCTGTAGCTGCAAACTGTTGGACTGTCGACCCCACTTCCACCGTGGTGAACTTGTTGGGGCTGCTGGATGCCAGACGGTAAGCGATCTGATACCCTAAATTCAGAGAGACAAAGGATTCAGCTCACCCTTACGAGGATACCGACACGCGCACAAACAGAATAATAACATTATTGTTGCAGTTGAAGTTAGCTCCTCCGGTCTTTTCGTGAAGGGAAAATGTCAAGACGATTAGCCCACCCCCATTCCCTTATTTAACTTAAAGGGAAACAGTTGACTTCTTGTTTTTAGGATGGATCAGCTAAGTTTGTAACACCTCTCCCCCTTGGGTAAAAGTCTGATTCAGTACATTATCTGGGAAATCACTGCAAAAAAAAAAAAAAAAGGCTTCTGAGCGATAATCCACCATGAAATGTTTGAAATGTTTCACAGCTCCTTCTTTTGAGTGAGATACTAGAGCCATTTCACTTCCTGGAGCATATCCATGTGCTCTGCAAACATGGTACAGTTACATGTCTAGTTTAATGAAGAGAAGGACCAGGGGGGGACATGATAGCAGCCTTCCAATATCTGAGGGGCTCCCCCAAAGAAGAGGCAGTCAAGCTATTCTCCAAAGCGCCCGAGGGCAGGACAAGAAGTAACGGATGGAAACTAGTCAAGGAGAGAAGCAACCTAGAACTAAGGAGAAATTTTCTGCAACCCTGTATAACTCTGGCTCACCATCATTTCTACTATCCATGCAAAATGGATGAAGTTGTGACTTCCGTAAGACGGAGTCTGGAAGGAATAAGGCAGGGGTCTTCAAGCTTGGCCCTTTTATGACTTGTGGACTTCAATTCCCAGAATTCCTCAGCCAGCATGCCTGGCTGAAGAATTCTGGGAGTTGAAGTCCACAAGTCATAAAAGGGCCAAGTTTGAAGACCCCTGGAATAAGGGGTCTCATGAAGTCCAAACCTTTGGAAAATGTTTTAAGTGGCATGAACTTTGGGTGACAAGATGGAGCAGATGCTAACTAGCTTGTCTATTTTTTTTTTAAAAAATGTTTATACCACCTCAATCAGAATAACAGAGGGACCTTGGAGGTCTTCTAGTCTGACCTGTTCCTCAAGCAGGAGACCCTACATCGTTTCGGACAAGTGGCTGTCCAGTCTCTTCTTAAAAGCCTCCAGTGATTGAGCACCCACAACTTCTGGAGGCAAGCTGTTCCACTGGTTAATTATTCACTATCCCCTTTCCGTTAGGGGGAAAAAAAAGATAGGACTTCCAACAGTGTTCTTAGGAATGTTAAAAACCGTCGTAAAAATATAAAAATAGTTTCTGCCTGCTGGTGACCAGACACATAATAGGAAGAGTGTTTTGCAAAGGCCACATTTTATTACACGGTGCCTCCATAATCCGTCTACTCCTTTCCTGCAGGTTTGCCTACAAATTATGCTAATTATAACCTGCACCTCACAGTTCTTTCTTCTTCCAGTATTGAGAAATTTATTGAAAACGTCTATGCGTCCATACCCACATATTCTGAGCTGGGAGATATTTTCAGCTTGACTGATGTCAATTCTCAGCCATCCTGTTGTGGGTGGCTTTTGCGTCAGCTATTTTATGCTTTTGTTTTTAAATTTGCTGCCATTCCAGTTGCTTTCCTTTCTAATTATTGTGCATTGTCTGGCTTTTAATTGTTTTATTGTTCTTTTAATTCTATATGCTGCTTCCCAAGTCCCAAGGAAAGAAAAAGCGAGATAAACATAATAAATCTAATCCAAATGTTTGTCATGCTTTTGCTCTTTTTTCTTCTTCTTCCTTTTTTATAATGTGGCACTTGGAAAAAAAAATGCTTTCGGAAACCAATCACCACACACACCATGCAGGAAAATTTTGATAGGGATGAACGGATCCTTAAGAAAAAAAATCCCTTTTACTGCTGCTTTGGTAACACAATTTTCCTTAAAAAGTAGAGAAATAATCAAAAATAAATGACCTCCAGAGCAACGTTTTTGCAATGTTCTCCAGAATTCCCTTTCGCTATAACATTTCAGGGGGGGGCACATGTTTTTTTTTATTATTCAAGGCTGGCACCATAAATTATGCATCTAAAAAAGCAGCTTCACAGGGTACCACAGCTGTGATAGCAATAGCACGTAGACTTATATACCGCTTCACGGTGCTTTACAGCCCTCTCTAAGCAGTTCACAGAGTCAGCCTGTTGCCCCCAACAATCTGCATCCTCATTTTACCGACCTCAGAAGGATGAAAGGCTGAGTCAACCTCGAGCCGGTCAGGATCGAACCCCTGGAAGTCGGCAGAATTAGCCTGCAATGCCGCCTTCTAACCACTGGGCCACCACGGCTCAGTGTAAAGTAGAATACGGAGCCCTGAAAGATAATTGCTCATCTATGGACTTGCATGGATGATAAAATTAAATCATCTAAAAGGCTCTGTAAAGACTGGGGGGAAAAAAAGGTCAAAAGCTTGGACATGCTTTTCATGGGATCACAACACTAGATGAGTTTCAAAATTATAATCCCAGTTCTGTGTTTAATCTGCAGCCGATGGACTTAGTTACATACAAGTTGTCACAAACAATGTGACAGTTCTGACTTAAGCTGAAATCCATTAAAAATGTCATCCTCTGCTCTTGGGTTTAGGCATCAGGCTTAAATGAAATGCAATGCATTTGATGAACAAGAGGCTGGTGGCAATCCATCCGTGAGTGGATCAACGTATTAGATACTTTCTCATCAGTATTATTTGTGTAACTCGAAGCTACGTATTTGCATAAGGAACTTACGGTTAGCGAAGAGCAGCAGAGTTCTCTGAAATCTGCAAAGCACTAATAGGAGTATTAGCAACCAGGTGGTGCTGTTAGATATTTGCATTAAACAAGTTTAATCTTCAGAGATCATTAACTAGGAACCCTTTGTATGGGAACTTCAGGGGGGGAAGAAGAGAAAAACCAACTGGTAATATCTTTAGCTTTATCCTTTCAAGATGCGATGCCGCCTGATGAGGCTGAACACTGTGAATCCTTGGGAGGTGAGATCTGAGGAAGTAGACTTTGCCTGAAGCCTTCCATGATGGTCTTTCTCAATCTACTCTGCTCTTGGTGCAGAGTCCCAGAATGCTCCTCGGAGAAAGAGAAAGGAAGGTGCCAGCTAAGGAGAAACTTCCTGACAGTGAGGATAATTAACCAGTGGAATAGCCTGCCACCAGAAATCGTGGGCACTCCATAGCTGGAGGTTTTTAAGAAGAGGCTGGACAATCACTTGTCTGAGATGGTATAGGTTCTCCTGCTTGAGCAGGGGGCTGGACTAGAAGACCTCCAAGGTCCCTTCCAGATTCTATTCTATATTCCAATTTCTATTCTATTCTATTCTATTCTATTCTATTCTATTCTATTCTATTCTATTCTATTCTATTCTATTCTATTCTATTCTATTCTATTCTACTCTACTCTACTCTACTCTACTCTACTCTATTCTATTCCAATTCCTATTCTATTCTATTCTATTCTATTCTATTCTATTCTATTCTATTCTACTCTACTCTACTCTACTCTACTCTACTCTACTCTACTCTACTCTACTCTACTCTACTCTACTCTACTCTACTCTATTCCAATTCCAATTCCAATTCCTATTCTATTCTATTCTATTCTATTCTATTCTATTCTATTCTATTCTATTCTATTCTATTCTATTCTATTCTATTCTATTCTATTCTATTCTATTCTATTCTATTCTATTCTATTCCATTCCATTCCATTCCATTCCATTCCATTCCATTCCATATTTTCTATTCTATTCTATTCTATTCTATTCTATTCTATTCTATTCTATTCTATTCTATTCTATTCTATTCTATTCTATTCTATTCTATTCCATTCCATTCCATTCCATTCCATTCCATTCCATTCCATATATTCTATTCTATTCTATTCTATTCTATTCTATTCTATTCTATTCTATTCTATTCTATTCTATTCTATTCTATTCTATTCTATTCTATTCTATTCTATTCTATTCTATTCTATTCTATTCCATTCCATTCCATTCCATTCCATTCCATTCCATTCCATTCCATTCCATTCCATTCCATATTTTCTATTCTATTCTATTCTATTCTATTCTATTCTATTCTATTCTATTCTATTCTATTCTATTCTATTCTATTCTATTCTATTCTATTCTATTCTATTCTATTCTATTCTATTCTATTCTATTCTATTCTATTCTATTCTAAAGAGGCCTGGATATTTCATTGGAAAAATTACAGGAATTCCTTGACTTTCAACAGTTTGTTTAGCGACCATCGAAAGTTACAAAAGCACTGAAAAAAGAGACTATTAAGCGACTAAATAAGATTTCCTTTGGCTCCAGAAATATAGTTGGGGAAAAATAACCCATTTCACGGCAGGAAAAATAACCGAAATAGCCCTTGTCGATTCTATACTGTTCTTATTTCAAGCCAATTTGAGCCTGGGACAGCTAAAAAGAAATGGTCAGATTAAAATCTGCTATTCAAGAGGTCTCCAAATTAGTCCCAAAACCACGCTTTAAGGAATCAACCTTCAAAAGGCAGTCAAACACTGCAGTCAAACACTGGGATGGGCAACTTCTACGAGGCCAGGGGAAGCACCGGTGAACTCAAACAAGGAAAATCAATAGAGGTAAATGGAAAGTGTTCAAGGAGAAATGAACGAATGCCCCCAGGGCTGCAGGAGCAAGACAGCAATAAATGCAAAAAGCATTTTGAAGGCCATTAAGACCTGAAGAATAGAAAGTCGGAATAAAACAGGAGTCAAAACATCGCTAAACACGTAAAAGAACATCATAAGGCCATATGTGTGTGTGTGTGTGTGTGTGTGTGTGTGTGTATTTTCAGAGTTGAATGGAGAGTGCCAACCTCTTTTAAATGGAAGGCTAATTGAGGTGCCCTCCAAGAGGAAATGATTCGGAGACCCAGAAAGATTCAAACAGGAATTGAGAATTGTCCAGTTCCTGTTGATTTTAGATGGTCAATCCAGAGGTATTTTCCAAAAGGCAACTGGACTTTCTTTTTTTTTTCCTCCTTGAAACATTTCGCTTCTCATCCAAGAACTGGACCAAAGAAAGTCCAGTTACCTTTTTGAAAAGCATTTTTGGGTCAATCACGACCTGCATGATTGAGAATCTCCACAGATGGCCAACTTCCAAAACTCAACCTTCGCCTTTTCCCAGGTAACTTTTGCTCTTTCCAAACAACCAGAAGCAAGCAATACTCAGCTGATGTAGCTTCTGGCTGGCTTTTTCTACATCCCAGGGCAGTTAATGGGGCATGTCACCAGCCTTCCCCAAAATTGGTGCCTTCCAAATGGGTTGGGCTTGATTTCCCATCATTCCTAAAGAAACATTCAATGGTTATTGCTACATCTGCTCTGCTAGATTGTTGTATGTTGCTTAAAGCAATATTTCCCTAGTAATTTTCCACCGTTGTTTGGCTCTGGCTTCCCTATATGCACCTGATTCTCGTCTCTCTTTAGATTAGTGGAAGCCCTTTTACACAATCTGTGGTTTATAATTAGCATCCAGAGGTGCACTACAAGCTGTCTTCAAACAAACGCAGGATCCGCTGGCACACCACTGCTTTCTGAGCCAAATAAATGGCAACGGTTTAATGTGTCTATTAAATGTTAGGTCACTCTAAGTCATTTCTTCCCTCAGAGCAAACAAGCAGGAGAAAGAACAGGTTTTGCACTCTGAATACTAATGCTGGTTTTATACTCATCGTCACCTTCCAAAGCTCTTCAGGTCTAGCAGGACCATGTCTGAGCAAGGAGACAAGCATTAATGGAGGAGGAGGAGGAGGAGGAGGAGGAATGTTAGTGGTAGTAGAAGAGGAAGAGGAGGAGGAGGAGGAAGAGGAGGCGGTGGTGGGAGAGAAGAAGAAGAAGGAGAAGGAATGGTAGTGGTGGTGGAAGAGGAGGAGGTGGAAGAGGAGGTGGTGGAGGAGGAGGAATGTTAGTGGTAGTAGAAGAGGAGGAGGAGGAGGAGGAGGAAGAGGAGACGGTGGTGGGAGAGAAGAAGAAGAAGGAGAAGGAATGGTAGTGGTGGTGGAAGAGGAGGAGGTGGAGGAGGAGGAATGGTAGTGGTGATGGAAGAGGAGGAAGAGAAGAAGGAGAAGAAATGCTGGTGGTGGTGGAAGAGGAAGAAGAGAAGGAGAAGGAGAAGAAATGGTGGTGGTGGTGGAAGAGGAGAAGGCATAAAGAGAGGATATGAAAAATGGAATGCAAAATGCAGTGTTTATTCAGGGCCTCCAAGTCACATTCTTTAAAACAAGGATTTAAATTTCAGCCATTTTTCTCCCCTGGGACTTGCTGCATTTGCACGCTCACTGCTAAAATGCTCAATCATGCTTTAATGCCAACTATTGGCATCTTCAACGTATAGGAAGGCCTTACAAGCTTTCTCATGTCGCCACTTCAATATCTGGATTCCTTCATCATTCAAGTGAAGAACTTTAATAGGTTGTGGATAAACGGATTGTCAAGGTGTGAGGAAGGGCAAGCAAAACCCACCAAAGGAACGAGAAAAGAAAAATAATTTGGTTTCATTTTGTGCGGACAGTGTAAAATATTAGAGATGGCGGGATTTTTTTTATTTTATTTTTTTGTGGAACGGAACCACCATTTTTGTGCTAACCCCCAACACGAAAAGATGCTTTTCTGTCTTTTGGGTTTTTTGACTTTGAAAACATCTCGAGAAGATGGTTTCTCTTCTAACTCTCCCCGTCACCATTTGCTTTTCGCTTTCACTTACCAAGGATAATTCCGTTTGGTTCCTCAGGAGCCTGCCACATAATTTGCACAGACGTCAGCCTCACTTCAGGAAATACCAACCGCACTGGGGGACCCGGGACTGCAAGAAACCCGAAACGATACCGTTATGATGGCTACCTGCTGAATTGTTCAAAGATATCCAGATATCTTGGCCCTTGGTATAAAGGTCCTGCTTGCAGAAGGTTCTCGACCCAACCTAGCCTTCTAGAAAAAGGACGTCCAAGATGAAAAGGATCCAGTGGAAGAACTCCAGAAGTTTTCTGGAGACACGTTTCCTTTTGGAGTAGAAAGTCCCCATCTCTAGTCTGTGAAGCGTCATGGCTGTTCACTGAGCTAGAGAGACCAAATGTTTGAACTTCTAGAGGTAAATCATAAATAGTGCAGAACTCGAAGAGAATGAAGAATTTTCTGCAATGTGAAAAGTTTGCCATTTGGGGAGTTAGCCTAGCCTGGAGTCCTCGAGCTAACACATACCCAAGAAGTACATTTACATTGGGTTCTTTAACAAATGAAAGTTGACCTCAGGAGATATCAACAGGCAAGGACCACTGAAGATTCTTCATGGTTGGACCACGTTCTACAGACATGAAACTCCTGGCACCATATATCACAGCCCTACTGAACTTCACGTCCTCTGGATGTTTCAAACTACAGCTTCCAATGAGGAGAGACATTGGCTGGGCAGATGGAAACCATGGGAGCTGTAGTCCAAGGCATCTGCTGGGTGCCAATTAGGTTAAGGGGGATATATCAATGTCCTATGGAGACACTGAATTATCTCAAGAGGGAGAGGTTAATTTCCACATCATCCGTTTCATGAATATTCACCCGGCACATTGCTAGCTTCCCAAATGAATTATCTTCTAATTGCATGTACTCATCGTGAGAGCCTCTGATCTTCGTGAGCATCAAAGGGGTGGGGGGAGTGGGTGAACAGTGACACAGATGACAAATTACCTACAGCAAGGTCACCAGGGGGACGTAATGATAATTTGCAAACCTGGAGGCACCTGAAGCCCAAATCCCACCTCTCCTCTTACCTAGGATGTTTTTAATTAAACTGGTCAGAGAGGAATCAAGCAAGCTTATGTCAGGAGTTTGGGAACGGAAGAGCAAATAGCACCCAGGGCTGGAGGTAGGATCAAGTAATCAAATCCTGATTTGTTAGCTAGCTTAGCAAGGTTAAGCCAGACTGTGTGTACACATTTAATTGTCCATCTCGTTAGGATCTCATGCAACAGCCTCCAAGGGGTTACGGAGAGCAGTTTACTCCAACAATCCTGGGAAGTACTGAGTCCCATCAAAAACCCCTAGGACAAGAGGCAGCGGCTCTGGATTCAGGCGAGGGACTTGTCTTCATATGATATAATTGGACCCTCATTTCGAAAAATAAGCAGATCCAGGACAAATAAGCCACTCAGGGTTCTGTGGAGCCTTGGTGCTCGCTGAGTGTAAGTTGTTTTCTTACAGATTTTTTTTTAGGATCCAACTAGGTAACATTATCAGTGCTAGGTGGGTTTGTTAGCTAGCTGGGTCACGAAATGTCTGCAAGAAAATCACCCAGCCGAGAGAGGACAAAGGACTCATCGTCCTTCTCCTTGTCTCCTCTTCCTCCTCCCCTGCTCCTCCACTCCACTCATCCCACTCCCTTCTAGCACTGATGACGTTCCCTAGTTGGGTCGTGAGACGTCTGCAAGAAAACCACCCAGCTCAGAGAGCCCCGAGGACCCCACAGGTCAGCCCTGAGCTACAAGTATTCTCTTCTATGAATATAGTTTTCTGTTGAGGTCAATCAAGTTAATTCACGCCGGTTAACATGGCTGCTTCCTGCGGATACAAGATCCGCTCGGTGGCAACGTTTGGAACGTTGCTGTGCGCAACTTGGATACCAGGTCACGTTTCCTCTCCCCTAATCGAGAAGAAGGATAGAAATCTCCCTTTATTTATTTTGCTTCACTTCTATTATGGGATGTCAGTAGCCATGAGGCTCTTCTGAGGAACTTCCTTTAGGGAAAAAGCTGTAATGGAGAGAGAGGAAAAAACAGCATGTGGTGGATGAAGGTTAGCCTCAAGTCTCCCCCCCCCCCCCCGTTGTCAGAAAGTTACTGGAGGCAACATTTTTCTCAAAGTCAGACTTCAGAGCATTGACCGATCATTCAGGGTGCTTTTAAGGATTAGATGAGCAAAGCGTTGGGCAGCCTCAAAAGCATAATCCAAATGCATTTCTGGAAGCATTTATTATCCTAAGCAAGCATTTTAATTGGCTTTTTTTTAATAAGATGAGCTTCGGAATTGCCCAATTCATGATTCAAAGTTCCTTCAGAGCCTGGGACTACGAGATGTTGGTACGGATTCGTGGGAAGCTCAGACTGTTGAAGTTTCTCCACCTGTGTACCTCTTCCATTAACTAGGATTTAACTAATACCTTTCTAAGAAGCTAAGGCCGGGAAAGTTGGATCACCGTTTCCATAAAAAACGGAGAGACAAGCTGCAGGATTATGCCGGCATGCCTATCTCTACAGCGGATGAATCTTTTCATCAGGAACTGCGATAAAGCCCTCTTTTCTTTCAAGATGTCAAATTCTAAAAACGAATTTTCATCCTCGGGAAAAGCACTTGCGACTAATACTAAATGTTTATTTTTTTTATATATATATAACAGAAAGGTCATGTTGTTATTCTTTTGTCAAAGGCTGATAGGAGGCCCATTTATGGTATACGAACTTGCATTGTATTCCCATTCAATCACAGAAAGGTTTGTTTGCTGCGTCCTGTTATATCAGAAGGTGTTTTTTATTTTTTATTTTGTTTTTTACTGGTAGGATTGAATTTCGGTAAGAGCTCATAATTGGAATGTAAAAGTTTCCTTTAGGGCTTGGAGCTGGCTGTAAAATGCAAGGCTTTTGGAGTGTTTTTTGTCCGATTATTTTTACCAGAAGGTGACGATTTGAGGAACAGACGCTCGGCTCAAAGTTAAAGGAGCATTGTCTGTTGGTACAAGGAGAGAAAAAGATGGCTTTTTTAAAGGTTAAAACTGTAATCAACATAGAACATATAATCATAGGGCAGGAAGGGACCCAGGAGGTCTTCTAGTCCAGCCCCCCGCTCAGGGCAGAAGCCTTACACCATCCTAGACAAATGGTTGTCAAATTGATTTGTCCTATCGAGATGCGCTCGTCTTAGAGTGCAGGCAGTTGAATGGAGATAGTTTGTGGAAGCTGGAAAGTCCCAGGTGGACACACACTCACACACACACACACACACACACACTTACCATCATCCTTAGTTCGCTCAGTGACTGGTGGATTGCTGGCAACCCCATCTCCAATGCGCGTGAAGGCCAGCACCTGAATCTCATACACCACGTATTTCTGAAGGCTGGCTAGCAAGACCGAAAGGCTATGATTCCCTCTGACCACTTGACTGCTTGGCTGACTTTGCACATCTCTGGCCTTGTACAAAATCTGCAGGGGAAGACAAAAAGTTTTGATAAAAGTGTCTGGGGAAAGGAACAAAGCTCTTCCCCAAAGAGTAACGGGCTTCCTAATAGAAGAAGCACAACCGCATGAGCTGTTTTGACTTAGCCAGGGCTACAAAAATCTGTTCTCATATGTACAAAGATGATGACAGAAGTTGACATATCTTCATGGTAGCGCTTCTCAACCTGGACGACCTTAAGATGGGTGGACTTCAATTCCCAGAATTCCCCAGCCAATTCCCTGTGCTAGCTGGGGAATTCTGGGAGCTGAAGTTCACCCATCTTAAAGTCGTCCAGGTTGAGATATGCTGCTTTAGACAAATGGGGAACAATATTTGGGTTTAGATGCCTACCTTATAGCCCAGAATGAGCCCATTTTGCTCAGGTTCGGGCACAGCTGACCACGTCAAAAGGATCTGAGTGGAACTCACTGCTTCAGCGGACACATTTGCTGGGGAAGCCGAAGGAACTGTGTGCGATCAAACGAACAGCAATTAAAACCAAACACACCATCCCATCATTCCTTTGTGCTTCTAGGATCTGATCCACCATTGAAACACCAAAGAGAAATATAGAGCTAGAGTTGTTTTAGAAACAAAGTACAGTGTAAGAGATGAGCAGGCTGAGCCTGAGGAAGGGGTCAAATGGGTCATCAGTCATGAGTACCTGCGCACCCTCAAAAGATCTAAGTCCAGCCCATCTTGAATGCCTTTCTTATCTCCCGCTCATTTTGCTTGACTGTTAGTTGGCCAGGTTCTTACAGAGAGCTGAAGCTTGCAATGAATCTTCATGCTCATTTTCATTGCCTGAATCTCTGGATTTCCTGGTTGCTTGACATACAGCTAGTCCTTGAATTACACCCATAATGGAATCTGGCCATTATGGTCCTAAGTCATAGGGGTTGTAAAATGGGTCAGTCATGTGACTGACTGGTTTTACAACTTCTTTTGTGGTGGTTGTTAAGCAAACGGCATGGATATTAAGCAAAGTCATGGCTTACTATGGGCAGGGTTTTGCCGAAAATTGGAAGTGCCAACTTTAGGCAAAACCATTGCAAAACATGGTCATGTGACCGTGGGACGCTGCATATGACCATAAATATAAGTGCAGCAATGTTGATGAGGACCTGAAATGTGGTCACATGACTTCAGTGTGTGTGTGTGCAAGGCTGTGTGCCAGCCTTATCAGAACTTCTGATCTAGGTCATAAGTCCCCTTTTTTGGGCCAGTCATAACTTCCAGTAGAGTCTAAGCCACTGGCCATAAGTCATAAAAAAAATCCACGTGTTAATGGCAGCTTTGATCAAAGAGACGATCTTCATTCATTGGAAGTCCAGAAATGAGACTAAAACACAGCTACACTAAATCTTGAGACGTTAAACTGAATTCACAACTACTTGGGGGGGCAGCCCCTCTGAAGGGAACCAGGTTAACCATCTGATTATGAATATCTTTTTTCTCTTGTTTGTTGTCTTGCCGTTCCTAGCCCAATCCTTTTTTTTTCTACTTTGCCTTGTAATGACATTTGAATATAATGGTTTTCCGCCATAGTAGCAGTTGTTTGATTTGGCCTGTTAAATATTTTAATGAATTGTACTGTGGAATGGGGTTGTTTTCAACAGTATTATAAGCTGCCTCGGAGATCAATCTGTATTTGAGTGGCTTGCTATAAATCTTTTAGATGAACAAATAAATTAAACACAGGTCCCCAGATGGAGGAGACACCGTCTCATTACCCAAACCGTTTCTCTCTACCTTGTACAGGACATTATGTATGCATACATATCAACTCTTGCAAATATGCAAGGCTTCCCACAGCAGTCTGCCACTGTCTTTTTTTCCTTTTCTTTACGTAACTATCTTTTCTTTGTTCCTGTGGCCTAGTTGGAGAGGAATATTACATTTTCAGCAAGATATGAAAGCAAGGTAAGATACTGCTGTCCCCTGTTGTCCAAGATTTGGTCTATTAATTCTGGCTGACCACAGAACTGGTGCAAAGCTTTCCCTCCCTAAGGAAGTTATTTCAGAAATAACTACCTAATGGTCCATTTTCTCTCAAGGTAGCCTTAAGACGTAAGGAAGAACTGCAACTACTGTGCTTTATTCTTCAGCCAGAAATTCCACCAGCTCCTTGATGTAGCCATTGGAAATGTTCAGATAGAAGCAGAGGTTATAGTAAGAGGTTGGTTGAGAAACTCAATGCGTGTGGACGACTCTACCTGGAAATGGCCTGGGATGAAGATGTTTGATAGCATCCTGTCCCCAAAGTCCATCTCTTTTCTCACAGAGATTCCAAAATTGCTTATAGTATCAGTTAAGATAAGATGCTTCTAATATTACAAGACACACTGCACAAAGACAAAAATGCCAGAAGCCAGATACCGCAACCACAACAAGTCGGTCTCTAGGCAGGATATAAATGTTGTCGCTAGCCTGCCACAATTAAAGTGGGGACCTCAAAGAAGCTCCAAGGACAGACAACTCTCCAGTCCTAGACCGAGCCAAAAATGCTAGAGAATTCCTGAAAGCCTGGCACTCAGTCAAATCAGCCATCAACAGGACCATAGAGATAAACAACATCTACATACCATTCAAAAGAAAGAATCAGCACGCTAAAAGGTCACAGCGTGTCCTGACCAGTGATCCACACAGAGATAAGCAGAAATTAATACCAAGCGATAAACAGGATAACGCTCTCTGTAATCTCAGTTTCAGGGAGCTTTTGTGTCCATGTCACACAAAGCAGGATCTTTGGTGACCACAATAGTAGGCCAACTGGTAGTTTCATATGGAAGATAATGCCTTGAAATACCCTGAAGCTAATAAACAGCTTAAGTAAGGCTCTAACTCCAATTTCAGATCGATTTAGTTCAAATAAAAGCAGGAAGGAAGATTGGGACATTGTGGCCCCTTAAGTGACCAGCTGAGATAATTTTTTCACCAGAGAAGCAAGACCCAAACTCTTCATTTCCTACAGAGGTGATTCGATGTCCTACAGCAACATCTGATGAAAGGCCATCTCATCTAACCTAATCCTTTTAGAAAGCCAGAAGCTATCCAATTAAGTCCAGCCCTCAATATTTGCTATGGAAACATAGCCTAAGAATGTCGAAGGTTTCAAATAAAAACTTTTGGGGGGAAAAGAGAGGAAGGAAAGAAGGCATCCCTCTTCAGTGTGAAGGCTTTAATTTAAAGGTCATAATAAAATTACTGTCACTAACCTCCCCATGACTGGCAGAAATCCTACAGCTCCCTTCTCAATTGCCTCTCCATCCTTATGCCTCTGAGCACCTGTTAGAGAGGTGTAACTCTATTTGGTTAACACAATTAGATCTCCAGGTTGCTCCAAGGGTCTCGAATGAGAATTTTATTCATTTGTGAAAGGGCATGGGTGGAAGGTAGCTTCTCCCAACCTTAAAGGACAACTTGTTCAAAGCAGGAGAAGATCTCTGAGCATCACAATGAGAAAAACTGGCAGAGGGGAACTTGCTTTGGTTGCGTGTGCGCGCGCGTGAGGAATCATGCTTCCGGTGCAAAAATGGCTTTTGAGCTCTAGTTCTGGAAACAGGAGCTGTCTAAACGAGCATCTGTGATGATTCAGCGACAAGAAGAGCTGCGGTGGAAGGCACTTTCAGGCTGTTGATGGATTCCTGAAAGCTTCTGGTTGACCTGTTGTGAGAAACCGAGGCTGCCATAGGTGAGCGTTCGCTCAAGTGCAGGTGTTCGTTTGAAAGGGGCCTCTGATAAAAGACACACGGATTCCCTGGGAGCCTCTGGCAATGCTGAAGAGAGG
This sequence comes from Vipera berus, assembly GCF_964194415.1. NCBI lineage: Eukaryota > Metazoa > Chordata > Lepidosauria > Squamata > Viperidae > Vipera > Vipera berus. Next base: position 2,963,611 of record NC_138216.1, on the reverse strand, counting down.
GAAGGCATTGGGGTGCCAGGTAGGGGTGGTGGTGGTAGTATCTCCCCCATCAGAGACGTAGAGGAGAAATGATGTTCCATGCTTAAGAGTCTTCTGGAAATGCAAAAAGAGAGTGAAGGCATTGGGAAGGCTAGGAGTGGCAGTGATAGTTTCTCCAGAAGGACAAGCAGGGCCTGGAGGTGGAGTCAAGAGAGGAATTAACCTAGAATCATTACATTCTCCCAAACAGTCCAGAAGGAAGGACTCACTGGAGAAGAGCCTAATCCTGGGAAAGATTGAGGGTGAGGGACAACAGAGAATAAAGTGGCTGGATGGAGTCACTGAAGCAGTAGGTGTGAGCTTAAATGGACTCCAGAAGATGGTAGAGGACAGGAAGGCCTGGAGGAACGTTCTCCATGGGGTCGCGATGGGTCGGACACGACTTCGCAACTAACAACAACAAACAGTCCAACCCCTCTTGAATTCCTCTGACTCTTCTCTAGCTCCAAATTAGTGCTGGCCGTTAATTGGCTAGATTTTTGTGTCTAGGGGTGAACAATAAATCAGCTTCACTGGAGCTTAATGTGTGATCCTGATGGTTTTGCGCCCGATCACTCCCCTCCCACCAAAGACTTAGAGGAGAAGCGATATTCCCTACTTAAGAGTCACAAATTGCTTGTACAAAGGCAGCGATTCTTCTTCTCTGTCAATCAAAGCTGGAATAATAGCCAGTCGCTTTTGGGAGGAAGATGTCATACTCAAGGGTAGAACAGGATGTGTGGGGTGAGTATAGACACCTGTCGTGTCTCGTTCCTTCTTCATCAGTACCATGCACAACATTTCAGATCTGTCAAAACCTGCCCATCTGTCACTTTTAACTCCGTGCCTGTACCCTCCGAGTCACACCAGAGTATTCCCAAGAAATGCACGCATACACACACGGAGACATACCAGCCGCCCTCTCTGTGAGGCTCCAGGTGATCAAATCACCTCTGTAACGGTTACTGCATCACCAATTAGCTGGAAATATCAGGGGAAAAAAAATCTAGTTCCCTCTCCTATTCCCTCTATGTTGCTCCTCGGGTTGATTTTTTAATTCTTTTTTAGGTTCCCCTTCACCTGGATTTATCTCCCGCGAGAATATAATTATGTTAAAGGACTATAGATTGCCAAGAGACACGAATGTTTTTGGCAGGCTGCCTCGGATTTATCTACAGATCTTCACAAAGAGAAACTCCGTTCTGAATGGCTTCTGGAGGGAGGCGGTGGGGCGAAATGAGAAACAAGTGGCAACGCACCAGATTTTCAGTGCGAAGGGGGCGACTTGTCATCCAGCCGCTGTTGTTTTTTGGTTGTTCAGTTGCTCCTGACTCTTCGAGACCCAGCGGATGCAATTTTCCCAGGATTGCCTGTCGGTAGCTACTTCTTGGAGTGCTTGCAAGCTCACCGTCGTAGCCCGTGTATTTTCTCCCAAGGAAGTTTGACCTTCTCATAGAAATTTCTTAGAGAGGGAATCATTTCATTGCCGGTACGAGGGACGTCCTTCTGAATTCTGGACAATTAACATCCGGAGAAATCTGGGCAACTCTTTGGAGAAAACCAGATGGCTAAATTGCATCACATCACTTTACTGTGATATCCCAAAGCTCCTCTTAAACCAGTTTAAAGCTCAGTACAGGTAGTCCTCGATTTTGGATCACATTGGAGCCTGACATTTCTGTTGCTAAGCGAGACATTTGTTAACTCTTCTGTCTCCATTTTATAACCTTTCTTGCCACAGTTGTTTAAGTGAATCACAATACAATAATAAAAAGTTGGAAGGGACTTGGAGGTCATCTAGTCCAACCCCCTGCTCAGGCAGGAAACCTTATACCATTTCGGACAAGTGGTTGTCCAGTCTCTTCTTGAAAACTTCCATTGTTGGAGCATTCACAACTTATGGAGGCAAGGAGTTCCACTGGTTTATTGGAGAAAGGTTGGTCATGATGGCCAACAGTCTTGATGATAACAGCCAGTAACTTCAATGCCACCCAATCGGATCCATAAAGTGTCATTCCTGGGATTATAAAACCAAGCGGTCCATCAATCTGGGCTGGTGATAATAGCTGCTGTCTACACAGCCTGTACAGTTGTTGCCAACCCCTTGGATGGCTTTGCACAACACATCAACGGGGCAGTCCTCCTTCCCTGATGCCATCTCAGCCACCTTTTTTCAAGAGAAAGCACTCTACGTGGTTCTCTTTTGGTTGAATTGAGCCCTTCCTCCATCATGAATGAAAATATGCAAATTTGAAGATGCCCAGCATTTTATTGCAAAAAAGAAATAGGAAGAACAAAGGGTAAGTCCCATTTTCAGTGATAAATGAGAGACTCAACCTTAGCCATGCAGCAACGGGAAGGCCTTGTATGATTATGGAGACAAATTGCAGAGACAACCCCTACTCATTGGGCAGGTTAGCCACGGTGTGATTTACTCTCACTGTTGAATACTTAATTCCGGAAAGGTCACTGCGCTCAATTATTCACCCACAGGAGAAAGGTAAATTACATGGGGTGCATATGGGACGGGAGTCCAGGAAGAAGCCTAGTTAGAAGTTATATAGATAACAGCTTAATAACTACCTTCTGCTAAAGAGCTAGCCTGGCTACTCTGCCTTGCTGCTATGAGAGTGTCTTTCTTCTGGCCGTATGTCCTTCTGAAGCTGCTGGGCTGAGAATCACTCTTGCTAAAATTGGACTACTTGGCATAGCTGGGCAACATGAATCAGTGATGGGATGTAGTGTGGAAGTGGATCCCCAGGAGGGAAGGGGTGGATTCCAGGGGAGTAAGAGGCAACTCAGCCCAGAGGTCACCTGTGAGAGGAAGAGGGTGAAGACAGCCCCTCCTCAAGAGTTCCCAGAGTATATTGTAGATGCAGATAGTAAAGTCTTCATTCTGGCAAGATTCTGTCTATCGGTATGAAACAATGAAGAACTCGGCTTGGAAGAACAGCCGCATGTCATTCTTGGTTTGGGACCTGACAGAATTGGACTGATATATATATATATATAAAGTGCCTTCCAGGTGCAAATCTATTCAGGTTCAGTAGAACAGTCCCAAGCCAAAGGAAACGCTTTAGAAAGCATTTAAGAGCAACAAGGGATGCCCCCTTTCCCATTGCTTACCTGATTCTCGTGTACGGCCTCGCACCACCTCACTCCAGGGTCCCGACCCAATGGCGTTGAAGGCTTGGATCTGCAGTTCATACTCGGTCCACTCCTGAAGGTCCTCGACAGTGACTTCAGTCTCCAGTCGGTCGCTGATGACCTTGGCCAGGGCAGGACACTGCATGTCCACACACCAGTACTTGATCCTGTAACCGACTGACTCGGGGTTCCCATTGTATTGTACATCAGGCAGAGGCTGAACATGGCCAAAAGAAAAAAAAGGTCAGTGAGAATATGGTCACTTCATTCACTGCTTCTTGTGTGCTATTTGAAGGACCACCTCTCCCCTGTTGCATCCACCCAGCCCACCAGGATAGGAAGGCAAGATATGTTGTGAGTCCCCTTGATTAGGGATTTACGTCTGGTGGGATCATGAAAAAGGACCTTCTTGGTGGTGGCCCCTTGTCTAGGGAACTATGTGTAGTTCTAGAATCCTTGAGGTTCTAGAATCCTTGTAGTTCAGGGTGGAAGTGAGATGGTGCCCTCTGAACATGTTTGTTTTCTTGCAGACATTTCATTACTCAACTCAACTAGAGATCATCACCAGTTCTCTCCCATTTCAACCCTGAGCTACAAGTATTCTCCTTTATTAGATGTTTGAAATTTCAGACCCAATGGCTGTCTGCGAACTATATTAATAACACTAATTATACAGTCAGTTGACCCACGCCTGTCATTGTGCCCACCTTTCTTGCTCCCTGCCAATTAATCCATCTTCCGCACTTAGAGCATCACCCCATGCCTCTTTGACTAGGATCCAAAATGCTGGTTTCGGTGTGCACACTGGCATCTGGGATACGTCCGTTGGGATCTACAGCTACTCTTATCCTGAAGAACTGGCTCATGCGGTAAATGACAAACATGAGGAAAACTTCGCTCTCCTGGTTAATGGGGTGCCTTAATGACCTGGAGAACACACGGGGGGGGGAGTCTTCCTTCTCCGCAAGATGAGGATGGCGCATTTGCTTGGGGAAATCGGAGAGCAGTGTGGGGTTTTTTTTGCATTCGGCAGCAAAACAGGAAGGCGTCTTAGAGTGGCCGAGCAGCAGAAATTGGAATATTTGAATGAATTTTCATCAAGCAAGGGTGGGTTAGCAGTCAAAGGCACAAGATAAATTCATTTATCAAGGGCCGTGCCATTTATCACCTGCTTCCAGAGTTAATCACTCAGCTCTGTAATCTATCAAGGAGATATAACCTCCACATTCACTCCTGTTTCTACGTGAAAACCCGTTCTCTTTACAGTTTAAAACTTTTAGGAAATTCAGCTAAGAGCAGCACTGGTGGCCAAGAATTCCTTTTCATTGGCTTTGGAGTCGTTGTTGCCTTAAACAAAGAGGCAACATATGGTTGAGTCCCATTATGTTGCCTTGGAAATGTCTTGCTATCTTTTTAGTAGTTGGTCTGCTAGCAAGGGAGCCCCCCCCCAGGGAGAAGGTCAGGCTCATATTTGTGCTTGCCCAGATGCAGATAAGAAACAGCAAAGAAATTGCAGATAGGAAAAAGAATAGAGGGGAGACAGGTGGAAGCTCAGTTATGACCGAACAAATTTTTCTTACTAATAACGTAAGAAAAATTCAATGGATTTGAGCATCATCCATTAGGACTGGCGTCCCTGTCCCTATCAGTTCTGGAAGTATCATGGGAAGAAGAGCAGGCAGAGTTGGGTGGTGGGATTAAGTGCACCATCTGCTTAGAATCGTTACATTGCCACAAACGATCCAACCCCTCTTGAATTCTGTTGACCCTGATCTGGTGCCGATTTAGCATTGAATTTTTAGTTGACTAGATTCTTGTGTACAGGTCTGAACATCAAATCTCTGAACTGCAACTCAGCATACGGTCTTGATCCTTTGTGCCTGACAAATTGGCTTCCGTTATTCTCAAACACCTCACGTGTTTTGGGGGCTGACATTCTACCCATTACTTTCTTCTACATAAGCCAGTGATTGGCAACTTACCACCCAGCGGACCCACAGGCTCGTCTCACTGGCAGTACGCACTGTCACACTCCCTGGTGCCACATCTGGGGGTGCCTGGAGGGTCTGAATGACCCGTGAGGGCTGGCTGAATGGGCTTTGGCCAACAATGTTTTCCTGCTTCATCCTGAACCTGTTGGGCAGAGAGAGGCATCGATGCACAGGATCGAAAAGCTAGAAGTTCAGGTCTCTCTTCAAAAGAGAGCAAGCTTTGCCCACCCATTCCAGCTGAAGAAGTGTTTCACCTAATTACATAATTAAGCCACAGACCCAACCTACAAAAATTAAACAAAATGCACTTTGTTCCATTTAAAACCAAGAAAGGAAAAAGACGTATTTATGTCTGCACAAGACACACCTAGAGGAACAGGTCAAACGATAAAGAAAAATATCGTAGGTGCTCCATTATTAAAAAGTGAACTAGCTGGACTAGTACACTTGTTGGTTAATTTATGAGATCCAGATAGGGTGGGCAGCTGAGGGAAACATTTTCAAAGAACAAGGGTCACTACTGAGAAGATTGTCACAGGATTGTCCATTTTCTTGATGTTTGGGAGAGTTAGCGGCGAAAGCAAACAAGGCCTCCAGAGAACCCAGTGGCTGGACACCATCAAAGCTGACACCCTTACTCAAAGAATAGTGTGAGATCAGAAGATGTGGAGAGACAGAGTCATCAAGAGTCAGACACGACTGAATGGGTATCCCCAAAATCATCATCCATTTTCTAGATATTCTCAAGGCATGGAGTCCCACAACAGAACAGGACAAATTATTCAGTTCAACTATTTTGATTCTTATGAACCACGCTAGATCTAATGAAGAGTGGTAGTGTGGAAATCTCAAGAATAATTCAATAAATCTGCTTCTCTCCCAGAACGTACTGAATAGGTCCGTGCAGGGGCAGGAAGCCCATAGGTGTGACATACACAAACCACAAGAATGCCTGTTTGATAAATATCCACATGAAGTCAGCCCATGGATTCACCCTCCTCTCTTTTCCACAAGTTGTTTGTCTTCTGACAGCGGTAGTTTGGGAAGATGGACCTTCCAATTCCAGAAAAAGCACTAGCTACAAAAAGTATTAGACTCCAGTGATCAGAAGCAGAGCCGTTATAATGGAAAGAGAAAGCTTTGGGTTAAAGTCGTATTGTGTTAAGGTATCGTCTTCTCAACCTGCCCTGGATTTTTCTCCCACTAAAATGTTAGGACTGAAAGAAAAGTTCACACTACATCCTCTTCATTCTTATTAAGAGGGTGCATCAACAAAATAGGCACTAAGCAAAACAAAGTCATTAATTTCCCAAACATTAACAACAGACAAGAGGAAAGAATGACATTTGACAAAAACGTAGTCTACATTCAACAGTTCATGCCTCCTCCTCCTCCTCCTCCTCCTCCTCCTCCTCCTCCTTCTTTTTACGAAGGTGGGACATCACGTTGAGTCCCACCAAGATAAATGGGACCCACCAGCCCAGGCTTCCCCTGGATAGGGTATCTTTTTCAACTGTTGTGTCGACGCTCATGCAATGATTCTAGGAGTCCCAAAGGAACAAAAACACGACAAATGAAATTAAGTCAGGAGAGCCATCTACAATGGCCTAACAGATGGATGCAGAGCAGGTACGTCCAACCTAGCTCAGGCAACTGCCTCCAATGACTTTGTCCATCAAATAATGTGTCTAGAAAGTTGCCAATCTTTTTTTTTTAAACTGGCCCTGCTCCTGTTCCACAAATTCAGACACGGATACAGAGCAGGTGGCACATTCATCAGCACAGCGATCCATGGAAATTTTTGGAGGCTGCCTTTTTCCGGCGTCAACCTGCCAATGAGCCTGAGGGATATTGGTAAATGGGTTGAGACTGCAGATGGAGATGGCTTCTTGAAAGGAAAGAGAGAGGAGGGTTCTCCATCTTTTTTCCTTCATTTTTCCTTTCCCCTTTTTTTAAAAATTTGGCCCCTTGGGTGCCGCAATCATGCAGCTGTGATCTCAGCTTTTTAAATGGATGGGTAAGTCTGGTTTAATGAAAGCGTGGAATTGCTCTAAAGCCAGAAGAATGCCTCCGTATGATCGTATCAAAATAATTATGTACTGTCGGAACTGAATGCATCTAACATGCATTTCCGTCACAGGGCTGGCCAAACTACACCGAGAATTCAAAACAATTTATTCCAATTTACGATTTTCTCTATTGTGTGTGTTTTCCTTTTGCTATCTCTCTTAGTCCCTGTGACTTCAGCGGGAAGAATTACATTTACATTACAGGAGCATAAATAGCAAAATTCTAGTCTTTACAATTTTTGTAATGTAATGTAAGATTTACATTACAAGCGGAGAATAAATAGCAAAATCGACGGCTTCTGCTTCTGATCTGAATCTCATCCCTTTGATCGCAAAGCCGTTGCAGAGCATGAATTCCGTAGATTAAAACTGCAGCATTGCACGCCATTGTTTTTATTCCTAATTCTCTGAATTCGTCTAAAACATCTTTGTCAAAAAGATGCTAGAAGATCCTGGAGAATGAATACGAACAGGGGGAGAAATTTCATTGCATCTGCCAGCATTTTGCTGAGAAATTTTAAAAAGCCTTAATTTTATGTTTGGGCTTAATTTGGGGGAATCGGAAGCAATAAAAGAACCCACAGTAGTTAAGAAAGTAATTTGCATAAAAATGAGAAGGGAGACTTACATGGTCCCAAAATCTTGACTATTTCTGGTACAGCACCGGATGTAAATGATTTTTTGAGCTTTTTTTTTTAACTTCAACATCTTTTTATATAAAAAGTATGCCCATGGGTCATTCAAGAACCATTGGCATAAAAGCAGCAATCTATGATTTGGTGTGTTTCAGATCTGTCTGGACTCTCCTTCCAAAATTCCCAGTGAATGAGACGTTTCAAATTCTCCATAGATCAAGCATTTGCTCTTCATAATAAGCCACAGCTCTAGTCTCTGTCTCCGAAGGCTAGGCAAGATCTTTGTCAGAAAATCCTAGGAAATGGACCGGGTAAGATAGAATGGCAATACCTTCTGGATGCTCAGTTGATAACCTAAACTTCTGAGGATCTTCTGACCGTGTTTAACACCGTCATTTGAGACTTGACTCATTATAATGAGAATGAATGAGAATGAAGAGAGACAGTTTGGCATTGCCGTTAAGGTGTTGGCCCAGAAACCAGGAGAGGGTGAGTTCTAGTCCTGTCTTAGACATTAAAGCCAGCTGGGTGATTTTGGGCCAAACACCAAGAGATGGTGAGTTCTAGTCCCACCTTAAACAGGAAAGCCAGCCGGGTGATTTTGGGTCAATCACCAAGAGATGGTGAGTTCTAGTCCCGCCTTAGCCATGAAAGATAGCTGGGTGACTTTGGGCCAATCACCAGGAGACGGTGAGTTCTAGTCCCACCTTAAACAGGAAAGCCAGCTGGATGATTTTGGGTCAATCACTAACAGATGGTGAGTTCTAGTCCCACCTTAGCCATGAAAGGTAGCTGGGTGACTTTGGGCCAATCACCAGGAGACTGTGAGTTCTAGTCCTGCTCTAGGTACAAAAGCTGGCTGGATGATCCAAGGCCAGTATCTCTTTTTCAGCCCACCTTACCTGGGGTAAATAGGAGGAGGAAGAAGGAGTATTAAATATGTTCGCTGCCTTGAGTTACTTATAAAATAATAAAGGCAGGATTAAAAAAAAATATCTAATAAATAAAAATAAATAACCAAGCTGTGTCCCTGACCACGCCTGGTTTAATCCTGAAATTTCTTTTGAGTTCCACTAAATGCAGTAGGGATGGGAGAAGCAGAGCTTCACACAATAATATTAACAATGCCATTGACTCCATTTACAAAAAAAGAAAAAAAGAAAAAGAGAGAATCACTGTCTCTAAAGAAGCAACCGCAGGGCTGTTTTACCTACAAAGAAACCAAAATCAATTAAATCCGGAGAGCTTTTTAGAGGGGGCAGATTCTCAGCCGCGGGAAGTGTGAACATCTTCAGCGGGGCTATTTGCACCTTGTTCTCTTCCCCAGGTTAATTATTTTACTCTGCGGAGAATGAGAATGAAAATGCACCAAGCTGAGTCATTGCAGGGCAAACTCTGTGGAGGTGCAAATTTAAGTTCTTCGGAGCAAGCGGGTTTTTCCCCCCCCCACCCTCCCACTGTCCCTCCCACCGACTGCTTGGGGGATCCTAATGCCGCTTCCCGCTGCCGGCAACCTGCCAGTAGATGCAAACATTCAATCACCAGCTGTTTTGGGGGTTTGATGGTTTTTTTGTTTTACCTGTAATGAGTGTAAGGTGTGAGGTTTGGGATCTCCAACAATTGAGCGTTCGACTCCTTCTCCACTTGGCACAAAGTTATCCACTCTTCTTCCTCTCCTATGACGCCAACCTACGGGAAGGAGAAAAGGCGGGTTTGTGCACTTGGGTGGCCACACACTCAAATAAGAATGACAGAGTTGGAAGGGACCTTAAAGAGATCTTCTAGTCCAACCCTCTGCTCAAGCAGGAGACTCTGCACCATTTCAGACAAAAGGCTGTCCAGTCTCTTATTAAAAACTTCCAATGATTTATTTATTTATTTATTTTATTTTAATTCCATTTATATCCCGCCCTTCTCCGAAGACTCAGGGCGGCTTACAACTTCTGGAGGCAACTTCTGGAGGCAAGTCGTTCCACTGACTGGTTGTTCTCTCTATCAGGAAATTTCTCCGTAGTTTCAGGTTGCTTCTCTCCTTGTTTAGTTTCCATCTGTTGCTTCTTGTCCTGCCTTCAGGGGCTTTGGAGAATAGGTTGAAACCCCCCCCTCTTCTTTGGGGCAGCCCCTGAGATATTGGAAGACTGCTATCATGTCACCCCTAGTCCTTCTTTTCACTAGACTAGATATACCCAATTCCTGCAACCATTCATCACATGTTTTAGTCTCCAGCTCCCTAATCATCTTTTTGCTCTTCTCTGCACCGTTTCTAGAGCAGACATGTCAAACACAAGGCCCGGGGGCCGGATCCGGCCCACGAAGTGGTTTCATGCGGCCCGCAAAGCCATCCTGGAAACAGTGAGGGAACGGCCCCCGCTGCCTTGGCCCTGGCCCAGAGACCCTCCTTCTGCCAGAGACCCCCAGATCTGTCCCACTCCTGCCCAGGCCCCCATAGGCACCCTTGATGCGAACGACGTAGAGCTGGCCACACCCACCCAGTAGGCCATACGCACTCTAGCCACGCCCACCCAGTAGGCCACGCCCACCCTGGCCACACCCACCCGGCCCCCTGAGGGCAACCGCAATGCTGATGCGGCCCTCAATGAAATTGAGTTTGACACCCCTGTTCTAGAGTCTCGACATCTTTTTGTATACCATGGCAAGCAAAACTGAATGCAATGCTTCTAGTGTGGTCTTACCAAGGCATTGTAATGTGGTATTAACACTTCATTAAAGGTTCTTCCTCAATGTTTTTTCCCCCCAACTCCCAGTAGCAAGCCAGTGTGCCCTGGTAGAATCCCTTCTGTGTATTACAGTCACAAACTCAACTTGATGTTTGGATTCCCGTCCCTTCAAACTAATTACACAAAGTTAGCTGGAGGAGGAATAAATGCAATAAATGCTCTAAACACCTTGAAAGATGGGCAGGACACCAATGTAATATTGTAAATATACATTCAATTTGCATCAGTGTACCAAAGGAATAGTGAAGGAGCTTAGAGTCTACAGCAGGGGGACCACAGAGAGGGGGGAAAAAAAATCAAAGGAACTGGAACAGTGGCAACAATTTGAATGTTATCTTTGTTCAAATGTTGTCCTTCTGGAGCGACAAATGGAACTGCCTTGGCAAGCGCTGAGAAGAATTGTCTCGAGTGAGCGTGCAAACCAAAAGGCAGGTTTTTGTAATTAGAGGAGATTATTGGTATGGTCTCAAAGGGAACAGCTGACTCAGGACATGTCTGGAATGTGGAAAGATTCCTCCTTGAAAAGCCAGCTGGATGACAGGTGGTGAGTTACCTGCCTATGGGGCTCAAGAGGCCGTAGACAGAATGCCTGTGATCTGGGGACGATCATTATGTGTAGTGCACCTGGAAATTGCCCAGAGCTGTGCCACAATAGTGACAAAGGCAGCCGAGCGCATCGCCTTCTCTCAGTAGAAATGTCTAGCAAGCATTTGGAGCTGAGCTAAATTAGTTGGCCACTAGGAAAAGGAACACACAATTCACCTTCTGAGATGGAAACGCACAGAGAATGAGAACAGAGAAAGCTTTTCCTCTAAGTTGGCAGAAGCCAAAATCTCTATTTGCGATGTGCCCCAGTTAAAAGCACATCATTCTACTATCAGAAGGAGCCAGGGTGCTGTTTGTTGATGTTCTCCTTAGATGTCGTTAGATATCGTTCAATGGCCAGGGCTGTTGACTTCTCTGGACCTAGGAGCTGAGCTACAATATGAGAGAAGGCATCTAGATACCTGGAAGAGGGTCTGCTAATGTCTGGGCAGTTACGGAAGTGAACTAAGAAACATTGGAAGGAACATAGGAAGCTGTTACACCACGGTTAGACCACTAGTATAGTCTGCACAGAGGTGATCTCTGAAGAGTTTAAGAAAAACACCTGAGCTTTCAATATGATGCTCTCAACCTACTATTTATAATTTATAAGGTTTCTATTTCAGCCATTGAAATTGGGCACATTTAGGTAATCAGCCTCAATAGCGGTGTTTTTCCTTTTACAAAAGAGGCCTTAAATTGATTCAGCTGTTTTCGATTTAATGATCAGCTAAAGCATAAAATTGTCTGAATCCCAGATTCTTTACTTACCAAGCTCTAAAGGGAGAATGACATCAAGAGGCCCACTTTATGCAATGAATGAATCTTAATGGCTTTGTTGACACTGAAAATCGGTCAGGCGGGAACAACCAGCTCCACACGTGAAGAGCACAGTTAAGTTTTTTTTTTTTGCTCAAACCTATAATGCAGGAATCTTCTCAGACTGACAGTTTGCATCTGGGTAAGGCTAGCTAAGGTTCAACAGCATTCAAGGGGGCTTGCTCTTTTGTGACTACATAAAGATGAAAAGCTAATTCCCGGTTTGACTCCTCGCCCAGTCCCTCTCCATCTAAATCTAAGTTGGATTTTGATGGAGAGAGACTGGGTGAGGACTCCAACTGGGAATCTATTGAAAATCACTGAGAAGTCTGTCTGTAAAGTCTTAACTGTGCATTATGGACTTGTGTGCCTTCAGTGCCCAAATTGTAATGTGAATTTTGGAAAAAATTTGGAAGGGATTTTGAGAAGTATTACTTCCTGTTTTGTTATTTATTTGTGTTTATATATCCCAATCATAGATGCATATAAAATCGTACAATGTATCAAAAGATACTTGTCTTTCGACATCCAGCTTTTCATTATTATCTCGGTTCATAGGTGCAGTTGGAGGGAGATGTGAAAAATTAATTCTAATACATTTTAATAGACCTTTTAGGAAGCATGTCATGTAGATCCTCTGTAAATCAGGATGATGGCATTATAAGGTCAAAAACATCTTGACCTGCATGAGATAAGGCACATATAACTTCATTCTCCTTTCACATAAAGTGAAATAAAAAAAATGAACACACTGATATTAAAAAAATATAACCAAAGATTTGGAGAACCTGCTTGCTTTCATGCATGAGAAAATCAGATAGGAAAAAAAAAGATAATAGGAAAAGTTTATGAGCGTTGAAAGAAAGAAAGAAAAAAAAAGAAAAAGGAAGGAAGGAAGGAAGGAGGGAGGGAGGGAGGGAGGGAGGGAGGGAAGGAAGGAAGGAAGGAAGGAAGGAAGGAAGGAAGGAAGGAAGGAAGGAAGGAAGGAAAGCAAAGGGAAAAAGAATGGAAAAGAATAGAAAGATATCTCGTTCCCCCCAAAATAAGATTATCCTGAAGCATTTTTTTTTCTGAGCCAGCTCTTCCCAGAAACACTGGAAAGTCAACAGGAGTCCATCTTATTATGTTTAGTTCAGCCTTATTTCTTTTACTGGTTCTGCCCTGAGAATTTGGCAGTGGAATGGGCTACATATTACTCCCCTTTCAGATATCTCAGAATTCCCTTTGTCTATTGCAATACAGTATTTCTTCTATTTGTAAATTGATTTGTTTGATAAAGTGTATTCTTATCACGACGAATTACATGGACTTTGACAGCATCCCTAAGGCATCAACAGCTCAGTTTTGACCAATGGCCTCGAGTAGTACTTTTGATTACTGATGTAGCTTTGGGAATGTGTCTAGATTTTGAAAAGGAATGTCTTAAATGAGAAGAGGTTTCTCCACAGTCTACTAGCAATAATACTGCCATCCACCCATTGTCTGTCTGTCTGTCCGTCAGTCCATCTCTATCTATCTATCTATCTATCTATCTATCTATCTATCTATCTATCTATCTATCTATCTATCTATCTATCTATCTATCTATCTATCATCTATCTATCATCCATCCATCCATCCATCCATCCATCCATCCATCATCTATTATCTATTTATCATCTACCTACCTACCTACTCATCCATCCATCCATCCTATATCATCTGTCTATCTGTCTGTTTGCCTATCTGTCTGTCTATCATCAATATCACTCTCTTGCAAGAAGAGACTCTGGGCACCGTACAACAATCAAATAAGAATGAGAATTATGTAAATACAAACATTATATAAATATTTTAAAAAACCAATATTGAAAACTAAGCTATATTAACAAAGAAAATACGTAAGCCACAAGCAGAGAAAGAGTGGAGACATCAATAGTGGAGCCATCTGAAGATCTTATTGGTTCCCTGGAAGTCCCAATTATGTCCAGTCACATAACCAGGTCTTGAGGGACTTCAGGAACATTAAAAGGGATGGAGCTAACCTGACTTTGAGGCGGGGGAAGAATGTTCCACAACTCATTATATCAACAAACTAGAAGATGATTCTGTAGATGATTTCAAGATTCATAGTTTGGCCACCTGCCCAGAAAACCCGTTAATTCATTGCAGCTGAAATTCTAGCCACAGAGACAATGGAGTAACGCTCCTAGAGCTCAACAGACTTTTCTTCTGAGTCATGATGTTGAGCTGGCCAAATTCCCTACCATCTCAATGACCAGAGCAAAATCCTGCAGGGTTCGATTTATGTGCTAGAAAGTTTGGTAAAGCCTGTCCTTTAATATCTCCTAGAAAACCTTGAATCTGGTCGTTCTCCAACTTATCCTCTCCAAGTGCCATCTGTCATCCCCCAAAATGATGGACTTCATTTACTGCTGATGAAGAGGGCTGCTTTCGCAAAGTCAAAAGGCACCCTTGCTCCTTCTGTTTCAAGTTAGGAGCTGGGAGGGAGGGGGCAGAAGGACAGAAGAAAGCATTCACAGCCAAGCCAAAACTTTTGCAAGGATGCTGAAGAGAGAGATTCATTCTGCAAAGGCAGCCTTAATGATGATTGGAAAGAGACTAGGTTTCCATTAGAGAAAACCAAGCAACAGGCACCTGGGTTAATGAGTATTTTCCAGCTGCCCTGTTTGGCCGTGCGAGAATTGGCTTGAAGAGTAATTCCGACTTTATGTTTTCGACTTAAAGAAGAGTATGAAAGTCCACATGAACAAGCCTACCGGTGAATGGATTTCTTTCCTTTGCCTTCTTGCTTTCTCGCAGATTTTTCACTGCTCTGTTTAACTGAGATGTTCAGAGGAATTGCAGCAAGTGCTTTGGGCCACAGGCTTAAGGGTCTGGCACCTTATTTCAGCCCACTCTCTCCTGGATCCTCCTGCTCTCCAGACAGGTGAATTTGTGCTCTCCAATTCTCCCAAGTCCAATGCAATTATTGTGGGGTCCTTGGTGCTCTCTGAGCTTGGTTGTTTGCTTGCAGACAATTCGTTGCCAAACTAGGTAACACCCTCAGTGATGATGAACTGATGATGTTGCCTAGTTTGGCGAAGAAACGTTGGCAAGCAAACAACGAAGCTCAGAGAGCACTAAGGACCCCAGAATTCAACCTTGAGCTGCAAATATTCTACCAGTAATACAGTTATTGCTGAGAATTTTGGGACTTGAATCACACCATCTGAAAACACAGAATTTTGGAGAAGCCCCAAAGCTGTGTTTTATAATAATGTAATTTTGTGCATTCAAGTCAGACTTGATGTTAAAGACTGTGTTCCCAGAACATTTGTCCACTTTCTCCTTCTACTGTACATTTTTGATGGCGAGAACTGCCAGGGGGCGAAAGATTGAGTCCACAATACGACTGATTTATTGCTAAAAAGCCTTGTGAACAGAAATCTTCTCAACTAAAGGACAGCACCTGCTTGGAGTTAGACAAAGGTCAACGGCAGTTAAAGGGGGTTGGACGTAGTCTGCTTGTGACTACAAAGGGATTCTAGGCTGATTCCTCTCTTCACTCTGCCTCCAGGTTCTGCCACTTCTCCCACAGATGTAGAAATGTGGATCTAGTATTGTACTGATTGCAAATTCAGAGTTTTAAGGGGAAGGGAGAAACTTTTATTTGTGGGTATGCCTCATCAGTGATCAACCAACTTTTCTGTTCTGTGCATTCCACTCCTATCACTCCCAAATCCCTCTAGAGTGTGATGTTCTCCTATAAAATTTTCACTAGACTGCTGACATTTGGGAGATTTTTACCCATGCTTATTTTTAATTATACTTGAAATGAAAAGGGAAGTTTGGGATACCAATCAAGCTTGTTTTCTAATCTTTAGAAGCCTGCACATATTGTCCCCATAAATCTGTATCAGACTACAAAACATAAAATGAGCACAATCCCAGAGAGAGTTATATATTGAAGATTAGCAGTGGATCATGGCAGAAACGTTTTCATTTATCCTTTACATCACAGGGTATTAAATACATTTTCTTATTGCATTTCAAAAATTCTATTTTTCAGTAGTTAAATAGACGACCCTCCCCAAAAAACCCTGTTAGAACAGTTACGACAAAACTCTTCTAAGTCTTTTTGTTTATTTGTTTTTTTTAAAAACACCCATCCAGATGCCAATTTTGATCCTGTCTAATGAAGCATAATAAAAGCTTTCAATCTGTGACCCATAAACTATTTCCAAGGATATTGCAGACATAACCATTTAGAATGACAAAGGGGAAAAAACATCAGCTCTAAAAATGAAACCTTGCAAAGTACAGCAAGGGATGTGAAACAAGAAGCTACTGCCAGAGGCAGCTGCTGACGGCAGAGCCTGGGTTACACTGTCAAAAATTAACAGAATAACAGAGTTGGAAGGGACCTTGGAGGTCTTCTAGTCCAACCTCCTACTCAAGGAGACCATAGGGTTAGGGTTATGTCACCATGAACTCATTGAGCAAAATGTACAGTGTTAAAAACCTCGGACTGCTTGGGTACAGTTAGGAGGGCATTTACTTTTATAGCCTGCCCTATCTATGTTTCCTGGTAAAATACATGGGAAAATCCCACTGGAGGAAAATTCCACTTAGGGCTAAGGTTAGGTCACCATGAACTCTGAGAGCAAAATGGACATTGCCAACAAATTTGGAATGCTTGGGTATGGTTAGGAGGGCACTGACTTTTCTAGGCTGCCCCTATCTATGTTTCCTGGTAAAATACATGGGAAAATCCCACTGGAGGAAAATTCCACTTATACCTTTCCATACAAGTAGCTGTCCAGTCTCTTCTTAAAAACCTCCAGTGATGGAGCACCCACATCTGGAGGCAAGTCATTCCACTGGTTAGTTGTTCTCACTGTCAGGAAATTCCTCCTTAGTTCTAGATTGCTTCACTCCTTGATTAGTTTCCATCCATTGTTTCTTGTCTTGCCTTCTGGTGCTTTGGAGAATAGGTCGACCCCCCTCTTCCTTTGTGGAAGCCCCTCAAATATTGGAACCATGCTATCATGTCGTCCCCCCCTAGTCCTTTTTTTCACTAGACTAGAAATACCCAATTCCTCAGTATTGGTAATCCAGGGATCCATTTTAGGAGTTGGAATGTTCTTTTTCTTTCTTTTTTTTTTAAACACGGTCTTCAATTTCCACCCCAATCCATTCTCTGTAAGAGGGATTAATCATAACATCTGGGAACATCCTATGCAGATGTTTATGCAGATCCCAAGCGAATGCTACTGCAGGCAATGGGATCATGTCAACAACAAGAAGAGAATTCAGAAGGAAGATCAACATCCTTGGTAACCGTTCCAGCGCTGCTCCCCTAACGCAAAGAAATGACAGCTCAGGGCAAAAGTCAAAGATGGCATTTGAGGAATCACAGCCCATCTGAAAAGCTTTTTGAACTGCAGAAAGGAAAGGAAAGGGTGTGTGTGAGAGAGAGAGAGAGAAGTTGCAGCTGGAAAAGGAGGAGAATTCAATCAAGGCAGAGGCAGAGCTTTGCTCCTGGAGGGTTTAATGTTGAGCCGCTCAACAAAGCCAAGTACAATTATTTAAAATGAGCCTGACATCAAATTGATTCTTGGCCTTGGAGTGCTCAAGAATTTTAGGGCAGATTTCTTGTGTGCTTCCCTGGATTCCTTCACATCCAGAAAGTGTGTGGGTCAAGCTTTGAGGAAGGACACCTCAAGTAGAGGACACGTGGAGGTGGGTTGAGTCTGAAAGGTGAGGAACTTTGGTGATGTTGGAGGCCTCCTCTTTCTGAAGCTCTGGAGGGGGCAGGTAGACAGGTTGGGCTTGGGGAGGTCTTCAAAACATTTATTTTTTTATTTTTTATTTATTTTAATTCCATTTATATCCCGCCCTTCTCCGAAGACTCAGGGCGGCTTACAAGCTTAGCAGTAGCCTTCATTCTATGTATATGCCTGCTTATTAGGGCTTTCACACACACCCCCAAGCGGCATTATTACAAAGTCAGCTTAATTGCCCCCAACAATCTGGGTCCTCATTTTACCTACCTCGGAAGGATGGAAGGCTGAGTCAACCTTGAGCCTGGTGGGATGCGAACCTGCACTAATTGCAGGCAGCTGGTGTTACTTAAGGAGGCATTAGCCCACTGCTCCACCAAGGCTCCTTTCAGGATGGGCTGGACACAAAACGATTCGAAACTGATGACACTCTTGACCCCTCCCCTGGGCTCAACCCAGTCATCTCCTACAGAATTATTTCTGAATTCCAAAGGTTGGTTTGGGAGCCTCTTCCTTCCTGTTGCTTAGAGTGGGAAGGATTTCCACCCAGCCATCTATCCCCAAACCAAGTGAAAATAGAAAAAGCTCTTAGGACTACTACTTCCTGCATTCACCTTACATCAGATCTCCAAAAGTGTTTTGACCAACAAAGAATCTAGTCCAAGACAGTTGCAAGACTCAGTATCAAACCTAAGAAATACCCATGGATGCTATTAAAGGGATCTGCAAATGGGAAGGAAGGAAGGAAGGAAGGAAGGAAGGAAGGAAGGAAGGAAGGAAGGAAGGAAGGAAGGAAGGAAGGAAGGAAGGAAGGAAGGACCACAATTTGATTAACAGAAGAAAATAGGGGGAATGGATTTAGTCTGCAGAATGGAATGACAGAAACCAAGAAGGATATTCTGAGCAGGAGGGGCAAAGAGGATTTCCCAATGACTGAGAATTTTCAAACCTATCTGGCTCCAGCAATAACCGCCAAGTTGGGCACGTGAGTGATTGAAAGCCCATTGTACAAGGCAAGCCGGCCAGTTCTGCTTTTCAGGTCCCATAACTTAATCCCCCTGACATTCTGCTTAGCATAGAAACTCCCATAATAGAAGCTAAACTCGGATTTCTCCACCCAGGAGGAGATAAATTCCTTGGGTTTGGAATGAGCCCCCCCCCCCCGTGCAGTTTTCATGGTGTTGACTTTCTCCTGAAGACCTCAAAAGAGCTGCTGTGCCTGGAGATACTCTCACTTTTCCTCTTTTATGCTGATTATTAAAGGCACAGATTTCTTGGAAAATAGGATCATCTCCTCCGATGCAAGCTTATACTCTGATTTCTCTGGAGACGGCATAAATCCTTTGCAAGCTTGGAGGGAGGACCCGTTTTCAAGATCAAACATTGTACAATATGCTGCCCTTCTTGAGCATTTGAAGACCTAATTAACTGCAGCGCAGAGACGATGACTTCCACCTTCTTGTATTAGAGCAATATCTCTCAACTTTGACTCTTTGAAGAAGAGTGGACTTAACAGAATAACCGAGTTGCAAGGGACCTTGAAGCAAATTTTCTAGTCCAACCCGCAGCTCAAGCAGGAAATCCTTTCATACAAATGGTTGTCCAGTCTCCTCTTAAAAACCTCCAGTGTTGGAGCACCCACCACTTCTGGAGGCAGGTCGTTCCACTGGTTAATTTTTCTCCCTGTCAGGAAATTTCTCCTTAGTTCCAGGTTGCTTCTCTCCTGGGTGAGTTTCCATCCGTTGCTTCTCGCCCTGCCTTCAGGTCCTTTGGAGAATAGCTTGATTCCCCCTCTTCTTTGGGGCAGCCCCTGAGATATTGGAAGGCTGCTAATCATGTCACCCCTCGTCTTTTTGTTTTTCATTAAAGAAAATCACTTCAACTCCCAAAATTGCCCAGCCAGCTTTTCATGGTTGTTGTTGTGGTTGTTTTTAATTCTAGGAGTTGAAGTTCACGCCTCTTCAACGTGTCAAGGTCGAGAAACGCCGCGTTATGACAGCCATCCTGACCAAACCCGACTCCATGCTCTTGCAATCTTCTGAAAGGCAGCTTAAACTAAGCCAAAGAGAAAAGTAAATTTCGAAAGAAAGACGGGCTGAAGTGGAGGAGCTGAGCCAACGCTTGAGGCATGCGCTTTCTTTTGCCTGCCCCCATGAGCTCAGAGAGGAGAAATTCCTTTTCTACAATGAAAGCTGACATGAAAGGAACAAAGGAGCAATGAACCTCGGGCTCCTTTGGAGAGCCGACCATTTTATGTGTGATCCTACCAGCGCACCTAAGTTTAAAAGTGCCTTGCAATGCAAAACATCTGCAGGGCATGGGCTGACCTCCTTCTGACATAAGCTTTTAGGGGTTACCTAGCAATGTGTGAAGTGTTAACCAATTACTGGCAGGCATATACGAGTGGAATAAAAAATTATATCCTAGTGGGGCGCCATTAAAAAAAAAAAGGCAATAGGCAACTGTGAGTCCAGAGAGGCTTCAAGTGATGAAAGAGAAGCAGGCATGAGCCGATGGCATTTATCCCGGCTGGAATAAATGTATTATACACTAAAATTCCAAAACACAAGCCCCAAACATTATTAAACTGATAAAAAAAAATGTGAACCATAGAGCAGATGGGTAAGCATCATAAAACCCCAAATACGTTGGTTATAAATATATGTCTTTGCAGCCCATTTTCGCTAGATCGGATGTGTTTCAACTGGCATTTCCTCTTAAGAACGGACTCGGCAACGATCACAAAGAACAGTGAGTGTCTGCGTCCCCCGCACCATAAGAGGCAACCATTAATATCTTGAGTTTAGAGCAGAAATGTGTACTCAGTGAGCATTATTATAGAGAAGTGGTACTCTACGGTAAGAGGGAAGCTAGAGAAACGCTAACTAAAGAAAGAAAGAAAAAATAAAGGGAGACCAGTCAAGATCACAGAATGCTTCTCTGACAAAATGTCCCTTCATTTCATCAATCCATTTCTTTAAGAAGACGACTGTGGCCACCAAACTCACGTAATCAGAAGGCGGCACGCATCAAATAATTTCCCAAGTCAACGTGGAAAATTAAAAAACAACAACAACCAAAAATGACATTGGTAAACACTTCAAAGAAACACCCAGCTGGTGACGCCAATTGTGGAATCTATTTCCCCAAAGGGAAACCGCTTTTGCATCAAACGATTTTTTTTAAAATTTTCGTGAAAACGTCACTTGTAGGTGGAATGCTTTGACCGTCCCGATTGTAAACACGTGAAAGAAGCAGCCGTGGATTAAAAGAGCATCCAGGGATCGAGAGAACGAATTTGACTTTTTTTTTCTCTTTTTCTAGAAATCGATCTCTTAGCAAATGCACTTCCCTACTTTGCAACCGAAGCCCAGTACAGATTAATTTGAGCTCCTAAACAGATTAGGATGGTTACATTAGGTTTTCTTTCTTTCTTTTCTTTTTCTTTTCTTTCTTTCTTTCTTTCTTTTTCTTTTTTTTTTTTTTGCATACCTGGCCCTCCACGATCCATTTGGAGACTGAGGTCTTTCCATCATATCCAGGCCGGAATTGAAGAGTTGCAGATCGAGGGCTGATGTTTGAGATGACCAAATTGGAAGGTGTACCAGGAAGCTCTGCAAAAGTCAACAAGCCAAATAATAAAAAGAGTAAAAGATCAAGAACTCGGAGCAGAAGAATAAACTTATGGCTCAATTTTGGGAGTGCTTGATCCACTTTACAGGGCAGAGTTGAAGTCAAGGTGATAAACAGAGCTTTAAGAATCCATCTAGCCCACATCCTTTCTCCAAAAGAGTGATCCATCACTTGCCTCTAGGGAGATCACCAGTATTCTCGTCCAGCGTGTTGCTTCTCAACTAGACAGCTGCACAATTATTGGTTTTTGGAATCAAAAATGATCTCCTAGGGCTACCAGAAAGCCTTTCATATCTTAGTAAGCCACCACCTCAACAGAGCTGACTCTTAGTTGGGTACTGCCTTGTCCCAAATTGTCCCACTTAAAAGTGTAATTTCAAAGGCCAGCCCAAATAATTAATCTGTAACGCTGTAGTCCTGCTCTTTCTATACACGGCGAGCAAGGCTCAAAAGATGTTTGGGGATGGAGCAACAAATTTAGTGGGAAGCTGAAGCTGGATGGACTTTCATTCTTTTGGATGGGGCAGAAAAAGAGGAATAAGCCAGCCTGGTCCATCTCTTTTTCTATTTCTCCTTTTCCAGCTTGTTAGATTCCTCGCCTTTATCCCTGTTGACATTTCTACAGAGGTAGATGCCAGCAAAGTACCAGAATTAGCTGCTGTCTCTTTAACCTCTTTCTTAAAAATCAGTAGGAAAAGAGGCTTTTCCTTGCAAAGCCCCCAATTTTTACATATCAGGACAGCCCATCAGCTGCAACTCCTTCAGATCAGTGCAAAACAGTGCTTCCCAACCTTGACCACTTGAAGATGGGTGGACTTCAATTCCCAGAATTCCAGGCTGTCTGGGGACACACATCTTCGTGTGGCTAAGGTTGGGAAACACTGGTACAGAATATAGAATAACAGAGTTGGAAAGGACTTGGAGGTCATCTAGTCCAACCCCCCTCTTCAAGCAAGAAACCTTATACCATTCCAGACAAATGGTTGTCCAATCTCTTCTTAAAAATTCCCAGCAATGGAGCACCCACAACTTCTGGAGGCAGGCTGTTCCTCTGAATATTAGAACAATTAACCAGTGGAACAACCTGCCTCCAGAAGTGGTGGATGCTCCAACACTGGAAGTTTTTAAGAAGAGACTGGACAGCCATTTGCCTGAAATGGTATAGGGTTTCCTGCCTGAGCAGGGGGTTGGACTAGATGACCTCCAAGGTCCCTTCCAACTTCTTCTTCTTCTTCTTCTTCTTCTTCTTCTTCTTCTTCTTCTTCTTCTTCTTCTTCTTCTTCTTCTTCTTCTTCTTCTTCTTCTTCTTCTTCTTCTTCTTCTTCTTCTTCTTATTATTATTATTATTATTATTATTATTATTATTATTATTATTATTATTATTATTATTATTATTATTATTATTATTATCACCATCAGGAAATTTCTACGCCCGATTTTAATTTTATATTTTATTTTTTCCCCAAGTAGCTCTAGTGTCCCTGAACAATCCCTGGGCGTTAAGCTCAATTAAATGCCAACCCTGATCTTTCTTGAGCTTCTCCGAACGCTGCTTTGACTAACCTGGGGGCACGCCGGATGAGATGGTCGACGAAGTGATCAAGCCGGTTCCCTTCGCTGTCATGGCTGCTACTTCGATGGTGTAGGTCGTGAGAGACGACAAGCCTGTGATTGTGTACTCGAGGGTTGTGTTAGCCAGCGTCCGAACCAGGCGGGATTCGTTCCTGCTGTAGACCTCCCAGGAGATGTGATAGCCTGGAGGGAAACCAAGGAGGAGGCAATGAAACCAAGCTGATCCTATCAGAAACATCTTCTAAAGGTTCTCCCCGTGGAGCTCGGTTAAAGGACATCTCCCAGAACTGAACAAGGAGCTCCTGGGGTTTTCATTACTTCAGCTGAAGAGGGAAGTTCTTCCATTTAAGAAAACTCTGCTCGGTAATGAGAAGCCAGCTCTCAGAAATCAGTCTTCTACCAGCGTCTTTGGTCTGCTACCTTGAGGAGCTTCAAAAAATAAAAATAAAAATGGAGAAGCTATCTCTCTCAAAAATATTGGTAACCTTACAACTAGGGACATGTGGCTTCACCTCTTGAACTTCATCCCTTCAATGGCCCTCGTAGGCATCAAGAAAAGTCTTCTCTTATTGTATTAACCGCGGTAAGAACAGTGTTTGCTCAATATTGGAAAAAATGAAAACTTACCAAGGGAAGAAGAACTAATTAAGAACATTTTAGATTGTGCAGAAAGGGACAGGCTGACATTAATGGTAAAAGAGAAAGAAGACTCAGTGTGCTTTAGAACAGGGGACAATTTTTATCAATGGCTAGAAAAAACGAGAGAGAGAGAGAGAAAGGAATGTAATATGTACACGAATGTAACATTGAACACGATTGAGGGCAAGAGAAGAAGGGGATGACGGAGAATGAGGTGGCTGGATGGAGTCACTGAAGCAGTAGGCGTGAGCTTAAATGGACTCCAGAAGATGGAAGAGGACAGGAAGGCCTGGAGGAACATTGTCCATGGGGTCGCAATGGGTCAGACACGGCTTCGTAGCTAACAACAACAGGGTGGAATTGAGGCCTTTGAATTATGGTGCTGGAGAAGACTCCTGCGAGTCCCTTGGACTGCAAGGCGATCAAACCGGTCAGTCCTAGAGGAGATCAACCCTGACTGCTCTTTAGAAGGCCAGATCCTGAAGCTGAAACTCAAATACTTTGGCCACCTAATGAGAAGGAAGGACTCACTGGAGAAGAGCCTAATGCTGGGAAAGGTTGAGGGCAAGAGAAGAATGGGACGAGAGAGAATGAGGTGGCTGGATGGAGTCACTGAAGCAGTCAGCGTGAGCTTAAAGGGACTCCAGAAGATGGTAGAGGACAGGAAGGCCTGGAGGAACATTGTCCATGGGGTCGCGGTGGGTCAGACACAACTTCGCAGCTAACAACAACAACATTGAACACAGACTAGTAAGAAGAAGACTACTGAGCAATTAACTAACATATCTGACCACCACCACCACCATTAAATAAATAAATCTCTCTCTTCTTTAAATTACTGAGTGGCCCTGATTTTCCTCCATTTCCCTTCAGAACTGATTTAAGGGCCCACTTCTTAACAATGTGCCCCATTTTATACCCGGAGACCTGAAATGCACCTCACTTTATCAATTAAATGTTTTTATTCTCCGAAAGATGTTCGTACGACAGATATAAGCAGAAGATCTAAAGCATGAGAACAGCACCAAGTGAAGATGCTACATTTTCTAAAAAAAAAAAGAAAAAAGATGTTCCTTTTGCCCAATACTTCAACAAGTAGAAGAAAGGAATGTGATGGAATGTGTACTTGCAGGAACAGTGGGGGAGTTTTGGCAACTCCCCAAAAGAGGCCCAGATTAAGAGATTGCGCAGCCCCAAACTGGAAGGGGAAGAGGTTCAGAGTAGTCACTCCCTAGGATATCTCAGAATATATCTGGAAGGATATACATTTAGTCTGGCAAGATTCTGTCCCCTTATCATAGAATCATAGAATTGTAAACTGGAAGGGACCTTGGAGGTCTTCTAGTCTAACTCCCTGGCCAAGGCAGGAGAACGTATTCCATCCCAGACAACTGGTTGTCCAATCTTTTCTTGAAGACCACCAGCAATGTTGGTCTATCTGGAGCTCACTGAAGGACCAATGTCCATCTCGGAAGGGTTGTGTGTCCAACCTATGCCCAGGACTTTTGCAGAATACTGCTGTTTGAACCTGCAGTGCGTGCCTCTACTTTTATACATCATCCATTGATGACTTTCCTTTAAACAAGAACAAAACACCTGGAATCACTTTCTCTTGATCCATTTCCATTGAGGCTCAGAAGTAGGTTGGTGAGGCTGATTAACTGCCCTTGATGGATCTTCTTGTACAGTAGTGTAAGCCAGTGTTTTTCAACCTTTTTTTGGGCAAAGGCACACTTGTTTCATGAAAAAAATCACGAGGCACTCCACCATTAGAAAATGTTAAAAAATTTAACTCTGTGCCTATGTTGACTATATATAAAGTAATTCTCTTGAATAGGAATCAAATAAACACAAAGAAAGTATTTTATAATTACTTTTCAATTTTTCCCACGGCACACCAGGCAACATCTCGCGGCACACTAGTGTGCCGCGGAACAGTGGTTGAAAAACACTGGTGTAAGCAAATAAAGAATTGAACTCAATTGGAACTCACTGTCTCATCTCTGGGTTGGGCCGGACAGGGAAACACTGATGCAAGACAGACAGAAATGTTCTCTTCAGTGAGAATCAAAGGAAGCAAATGAGATGCTAATTGGCCCAGGGGAACACACTGCGAAGTCTGAAAGAGTGGGAAATGCCTTTGTTCCATGTTGCTGCCCTAGCACAGACTCTGCATGCCTGGCAAATCATTTTATCTTGTCATTTCAAGCCACGTCAAGCAAAGCCATTATCCCCCTGTGTTGAAGACCTAACCCTCTACCTCGCTTACCTATTGTAGATTTCTGCTTTTCTCCCGTTCTTTCTCCCTGTTTCCCTCAACTTCCACAAGGTCCTGATTTTTCTCAATTCTGCTTCTGATTTTACTTGTTCTCTTCTCTCCCTGCCTCTGAACCCTCCGTAACAACGTCATTCACCCTGGAGCTCTTTTATGAACCTGGCTGGTGTTTGTGCCCCAAGAGCGCCAAGGGGAAAAAAAAAAACAAGCTTGATTGCATCTTCCTTGGTGATTAGGCCTGGGGCAAGACAAGGCAGAATCTCTGGAAGTGAGGTGCCGGCGGCAGAGGACAGGCAAAAATACATCAAGAGGCTGGAGTGATTTCTCCCACGGGGAAAGGATACTTGGGGAGGTGTAATAGATCTGAGAGGAAGAGGGAAGCGAATAATAGAGAACTTGACCCAAGGGCTCAAAAATGTGCAGATGGATTGCAAAGGGAGCAGCAAGACCAGATGGAGATCCTTGAGCTACCAAAATCGGGGTTGGAAACGTGGTGTTGGCTGCAAACAATGTGTTGGAAGGATGGCTGCGTGAATCTTCTTCCTCCAGCCAGAATGGCCGATGCCTTTAATTTCTTTGAATTGCTGCCTGGATTCAGCAAATTATTCGTAACGAAGAGTCGCCTGTCAAAGAATTGGCTCGTGATAAATAAGAGGAGTGAGATGGAACGGCGTTGATGGTCTTCTTTTCACGGGACCTATGACTAGGCTGAGGGAGGCAGGCCTTACATTTTTAACCTTCCTAAGGAGGTGTGAATCCCTATCGGGTTCAAGAGGTTCTTCAGCACTCATCCCAGCATCACGTGACCATGCCAAAATGCCCTGCCACCGTGTGGTCAAGCAAGAAGATCGGCTGCTGATACGACAACAATTGCATCAGTAGGAGAAAGCTTTGAAGCTGGAAAAAGGAAGCATGAACTAACACGCAGAACTAAGCTTGTAGAAAACATCTCGGGGCCCAGTGAATGAGGCATATAAAAAGAAGCCGGAAAAAGCAAATTAATGATGTTTTCCTTCATTTGGAAGGAAAAAAAAATAACGTCAAAAAATTATCCAACGGGACAGATGAAAGGCCAAAAGTATTGAAGAAATTGAGAAGAACAGATCTGATCCAAGTCCAAGCAGCAAAGAAGCTTCTCTTTATACACTGGCCTTACTAGCTTCTCCCTAAGCTGCGGTGTAACTGAAATGAATGACCTCAGGAGCTTCAGAAATAATTTTCTGTTGATCTGGACTAAATTCTGGACGAGAGAGCTGTACACCCAATCACCAACTGTCCGCCTGCATCCAGGCCCTCATAAATCAGAATTTATCGAGGGAGAGAGGAAGATACTGAAATTTACAATGGGCAATTTACCAAAAACTGGCTTGTTCCCTCCGGTGCCCCCGTGTTTTCCCCTTATTCCATGGATTAGATTTAAAGACAAAGTCTCAGTAAACGACATCTTCACAGCAATGTGACAAAGGAGGAATCTCCTAGGGATTCTTAGCTTTCTGAGCAGCATTATCCAAGCCACCTAATCCTTCGCAAGCATTGGATGATTTTTGCCGCTTCCAGTCTTTCAGCCTAAAATGCGACGTTCCTCACAATACGAGACGGTTTCCAATAGTGACGATAGCAGGGGATCAAAATCTGCAAGATGGTGAGCGTGGCATCACGGTCCAAGCTTGGATGGTGACACCGTAAACAGCATCTTTGAGATACGAATCCTCCTGGTACATCTTTAGACCAACATTATTATCCGAAATATAAAGGCGCCTCCTTTTTGGGACAATGGAGTTAGCTTTCTACATGTGGTGCAATCTCCAGCTAGACTGGAGGGAGGAGTAAAGAGGGGCCCCAGCTTAGAGTCCTTGCGCTGTAGAAAGAGGCACAGGGTGATCTCCACCAAAATCCTTGAAGCCTTATCTTGCAATTCTGAAGGGAATGCAGTTAGTCTGCCAAGATTGAGGCCAAACAAAAGCAACCACAACCACTCAAGAAGAGTCACAACAGTAGTTGTATTGCTAGTCAACTCTGTTACAAGGATCTTGCTAGACTGATTGCATTCCCTCGGGAATGGCACGATAACCCTTCAAGTATTCTGGTGGAGGTCTGGCCTGTGCTGCTAACTGCAGTGCAAAGACTCTAAACCTGGGCCTCTTTTGACCCGTCCTTCTAGTCTAGCTGGCAATTCCACCACACTATCTCAGTTACTGAAAATCTATGCCACTGCGGAATTTTTGCATTGAGTGACCTGTGGGTCAGTGAATCTTTTCTCCACTTCTGCTGACAGTGGTGTCACCTTCGTGGGTGATATATCCCAGCCGCTCACTTGCAACCTCCCAGCACTGTGAGATCAAATCAGTTGGCCAAATTTTGTAGGGTCATTTTGTCTTTCTCAGAATGAAGGAGGGGAGCGAGAGGGGTCTCCAAGTTCCTTTCCCTTTTCCACCCATAAACATCCCCTCCCATCGGGGATTTGGAATCAAGTTTTGGACTGAGGTGAATTAGGATGAGAGGAGAACAGAAGACCTTCAGGAGGTAAATTGATCCCACTCCAAGGTCTAAAACTCTTCACCCAGAGCTTCAAATCACCTTCTGCCATCTTGAAAGCTCCCAAAAACCATGGTTGAAAAAATTTCACTCGGGTTTCCATGGAAAGGCAGGAAACTAAATGGTGAACACTTAGCTCCTCCGGTTCTATTTCATTGTTTTTTCATTGTTTTTAACTGGATATGCTGGAGGAGGAATGAACACTTTGTCTAAGCAACATAAATTATTTTCCCTAGAATGATGGACCGTTTTCTTTTTCTGTCCTTGGATTTAAGGTTCATTTATCATAATAACAGATGTTTGCTAATAAACCCTTCCGTTGCCTACCCTGGCTCAAATGTATAATGTGAATAAGAATAGCATACTCACAACGCAGAAGATATGTGAAACCATCGCACAGTTCTGGAGGTATAAGTGGTCCATTATTACAACTCATTGGACCTCTCAGCTCCAGAGAAGTCAAAGGCAAGGTCTTAACGTTTTCTCTCAGCCAGGGGCTCTTCACAAATACCAATTCCCTGAGTAGAACAATTTCTCTAGCCTTCTTTTCCTACATTCCCAGAGCCAATTGCCTCCTCTTCGATTTTCTTTGCAAGGTGTTTTGCAACAGCTCTTTGCTGATACTTGCCTGTAATGATGCCGTTTTTCTCAATGGGTTCTTCCCAGCTGACCTTGAGTGAAGTGTCCAGAATCTCTGTGAAGCTCAGGTGTCCCACCGTTCCTGGTGCTGGCAAGTGGAAAAGGAGAAAAAAAAAATCTGCTAATGGTGGAAAAAGCTTCTTTTATTTGGGATCAGATTCAGGTCAGCGGTTTGAGGATTGAAGAAACAGAAGAGCCGGTGGTGAGGGCTGGCTGAGAGAAAGTGAGAGGTTTCAGAAACATCGAGGTGCTAAAGATGATTGTGGTTATCACCCGGTATGAATGCTTTTTCCCCACTTCATCCCAGCTGTTCACGGAAGGGACTGGCATGGATTGGAGAGCACAGATTTATAAATAGAAAGAGGAATGGTCTTCTCTGAGCTTGGGAAGGAAGAGGGAGGTTTGGAAAGCTCTGCAGGTTCAGAGCCTTTGAGGTGGGAGTTTCTCCTTTATTTGGAAGGGACTAATTGGCAAAGCACAGCTTAGCGCAGTGGTTCCCGACCTGTTCTATGACCCCGCGTCCCTAGAACGCTTCTGACATATTCTCGCACCCCTTACAACAGTTCGAAAGAATGGCAACAAATTAGGCACATACGTTATCATGTTGAAAACCCAAGGTCTTCGCACCGCCTGGTTGGGAACCCCAGGCTTAGTGAATACCAGAGTCCAAAAAGAGTCCGAAACGCTTTCGCTGATCAGGCAGGCATTAATGATCCTCTCCTCCCTCAGCTTCCACGAATGAGCTAAAGAATGAGTTACGTTCTGGAGCGGTTGCAACACAGCTGTGTATCCCTGTGGTTTAGGCCCTCCACAGATGCAAATCTTGCAGGCGTTGACAGGCAGACAGCCTAATTTTGCATTTTCCAGAGCTCAACCCCAATTATAAAATTATACATACACACACACACACAGAGAGACACAGAGACACACAGAGACACAGACACACACACACACACAGAGACACAGACACATACACACACACACACACATATATATATAGGGACGCGGTGGCTCAGTGGGTTAGGACGCTGAGCTTGTCGATCAGATGGTCGGCAGTTTGGCGGGTTGAATCCCAAGTGCCGCGTAACAGAGTGAGCGCCTGTGACTTGTCCCAGCTTCTGCCAACCTAGCAGTTTGAAAGCACATAAAAATGCAAGTAGAAAAATAGGGACCACTATGGTGGGAAGGTAACAGCGCACACACACACACACACACACACACACACACACACGAGATGGGCTCGGTCCCATTGGCAAGCTGCGAGGCGATTGTGTGAGAAATGCTGGAAAGCAGAAATCCTTGTGAAATATACCGAGATCAGCGAGCAAAGATGCTATATCTCAGCGAAGATTGGACAGGACCAGACCTCGGTATGTTATGCCCAGAGGTATCTGCTTGTTCAAATGCTCTAACCTGGATGTTGTTGTTTTTAAAAAACAAACAAACAAACAAACGGGCTACCCAAATCCTCCAGAGGAAGCCCTGGATTTCAGAAAGACCCTCTTGATCTTTCGATATCGTCTTTGAAGTGTTGAAGTTTCCTTCTGCTTGGCTAATATGAATCAATAATTCAACGTGGTGATTTGTTCATCTCGTCTGCATCTCAAGAGAACTCCAGAGCTGCCTTGAATGGGTCCTCAAACAGGCTCTCAATCAGGCTGTGTCCACCCAGATCAACTCTTCTTGGTTTTCATCAACCTGTCGTGAATCTCAGCCCCAAACCTCCGGGAGATCAGCGGGAGGAAAGAGATCTGAATGCATATTAGCTGTATGCTTTTTTGAGACCTCTCTCTCTCGCTCTCTCTCTCTCTCTTACCACCAGCAGCTGTTATAGCATCTATACCCGTGTTTGTCAACCTTGTCAACTTTAAGAGCTGGGGACTTCAACTCCCATAATTCCCCAGCCAGCTCTTTCCGCCCACAACCATTATAGCATCTGTAACCTGTGTTTGTCAACCTTGTCAGTTTTAAGAAGCGCAGATGGGGAATTCTGGGAGTTGAAGTCCAAGCTTCTTAAAGTTGACAAGGTTGAGAAACATTGATCTGCACTGTAAAAAAAAAAGAAGAAGAACAAATACAATCCTTGTTCAATGAAACAATAATTAAGCCCTTCATCGGTCTGCTCGTGTAAGTAACGCAGCGCCTTAATCACAGTTGGTTCTTAGAAGCAGGGCAAGCATTCATAAGGCTCAATAATTTACAAAACAATTCCCAGAAGGCAGAGCTGCACATTATTTATAACCCTGCAGCCAATTCTCTTCCAATATGGAAGCGTTCCCCTCGGTAAGAGTCTTTTATTTTCAGGTCCGCAGTGATCCTTTGCGCAGGTTAATCAAACCAAAGGAAAGGTTTTCACCTAATTAGGAAGGCTATAAACCTTGTTCATTGGCAGGCTACCTATCTCTTGTAGAAAAACAGAACAACCGCAGAGGCTGGCTGCGAAGAGAGTCAGTGGCACTGCTAGAAAAATAATAAAGGCTTATGAAACAAGATTTGAGATTCATTGTACTTAGCGTGCAGAAGATATAGTTAAAAGGGTCACTCTGAAAATTTATGCATTTGAAATTCGTTGTCTGATGCCTATTGCCCCCAACATTTCATCAACCTCGGAAGGATGGAAGGCTATCAACCTTGAGCTGGTCAAGATCGAACACCTGGCAGTGGGCAGATTCAGCCTGAAATATTGCATTCTAACTAACCACTGGGAAGGAAGGAAGGAAGGAAGGAAGGAAGGAAGGAAGGAAGGAAGGAAGGAAGGAAGAGAAAGAAAGAAAGAAAGAAAGAAAGAAAGAAAGAAAGAAAGAAAGAAAGAAAGAAAGAAAGAAAGAAAGAAAGAAAGAAAGAAGGGCAGGCAATAGCAATAAGTATTTAAACACTTAAACTTATATACTGTTTCACAGTGGTTTACAGCCCTCTCTAAGCAGTTTACAGAGTCAGCCTGTTGCCCCCAACA
The DNA here is from genome assembly GCF_964194415.1 of Vipera berus. Classification (NCBI taxonomy): domain Eukaryota; kingdom Metazoa; phylum Chordata; class Lepidosauria; order Squamata; family Viperidae; genus Vipera; species Vipera berus. Next base: position 2,931,598 of record NC_138216.1, on the reverse strand, counting down.
ATCTGGGTCCTCCTTAGTAAAGACAGTGGTTCTACTTACTGTCTTCGTGAGTCTGCAGCAACTGTGGTGGACTGGGTGGTCCATCTCCTGGGGTGGTGAAGCAAAGGATCGATGTATAGTAAGCTGTAAATTTCTTCAGGTTGGTTATGTATCCTCTGTGGGCGCCATGAAAATCTGGAGGAATGGTGACGGCGGTCTTAGCATCTGGGGCATCAACTGGCCAAGCCAAAAGCTGGACAGGGATATGGTGGAATCAAAGAGAGATGACATGCTTTGAGGGTGAGCAACTATCCACCGGTCAATGCCATAGGCAGCAGAGCTTGGACTAGCTCAGTTATGAAAGCACAGAGATTCTTCTAACTGACACAGGAAGTCATCACGGACAGACTTATGGGGTTACGAGGCTTGCAATGTATCCAGATGCAGAAAGCCAACCCACCACCCTCATCCCCAAGACATTAAAGCTATTTTTAAGGACAAAAAGAACCAGGGGCAAGCTTCCTTTTCTGTTTAATAGTGGCATGACTAATCAGAATAACGGAGTTGGAAGGAATCTTGGAGGTCTTCCAATCCACCCCATGGACAAATGGCTGTCTAGTCTCTTCTTGAAAACCTCCAGTTATGGGGCACCCACAACTTCTGGAGGCAAGCCGTTCCACTGGTTCATTGTCCTCATTGTGTAATCACAGCCATGTCAAGAATATAAGAGCCCATCTCAGCAAAGAAAACCATTCAGGGGTTAGGGGGAAAAAAAAGGATTAGTGAAAGAAGGAGGATGGTCATCCAAGGAAAGGAGAGGCTTGGCAGATATGGTGATAATGTGTAGGAAACACACCCAGGATGTGAAGCACTCACACAATGTATAGTGCATTGGACTCTATCATGTAAGTTCTACTTTTCAACTCTCTAAGTCAAGGCTGAGGTAGGGTCCCAAGGTTGAAATCATTGCCTTAATATTAACATTTCCTCGTAAGAACAGCTCCCTCCATTTCTCCCTAGTCTAGATTAAAATCTCCCTTGTTCGTGTCTGGATTAAAATCCCTTCGCTGCAGAATTCTATCATGCTTCTTAATAAGCTTGCTCCAAGATACAATGAACTACCATTGGCAGACTTACAGAGAACAGAAGACAAATGGGAACTACATCCCACTTTGATTAACTGTGATTGATCTGTTTTTGCTTCGCTGTGTTGTCTGCAACTGGGCTAAGCCACTGAGAGGCCCGCAGCAAGGGATTTGGCTGGAGAAATGCTCTCTCTCGCAAGCGCAGTGCTAGGCTTGCAAAGCACAATGTGATGCCCTCAAGGTGGCACGCTAAATATTCTCGGCTAAGCATGCGTAAGGTAGCCTAATCCATTAGGGCAGGGGTGTCCAAACCTTGGCAACTTTAAGGGCTGGGGACTTCAACTGCCAGGCTAGAAACCGGGAGGCAGTGAGTTCTAGTTCTACTTTAGGCATGAAAGCCAGCTATTTGACTTTGGGCCAATCACCAGGAGATGGTGAGTTCTAGTCCAGCCTTAGCCATGAAAGCCGGCTGGGTGACTTTGGGCCAATCACCAGGAGATGGTGAGTTCTAGTCCAGCCTTAGCCATGAAAGCCAGCTGGTTGACTTTGGGCCAATCACTAGGAGACGGTAAGTTCTAGTCCAGCCTTAGCCATGAAAGCCGGCTGGGTGACTTTGGGCCAATCACCAGGAGACGGTGAATTCTAGTCCCGCCTTAGCCATGAAAGCCGGCTGGGTGACTTTGGGCCAATCACCAGGAGATGGTGAATTCTAGTCCCGCCTTAGCCATGAAAGCCGGCTGGGTGACTTTGGGCCACTCCTTCTCTCTCAGCCCACCCACTTTGAGTTATTTATAAAAAATAATAAAAGGCAGGATACAAATAAACAAAAACTTCCAGAAGTAAAAAAACAACAACAACTCCACTCCCCAATTCATGATGGCAGAGAGAGCGCCGTGCTCGGCTTTGCTAAATTATACCTATAAAGCAGATTGAAAACTTCACCAATGGGTCACCAATGGGCTTTTTACATTTCTTTGAGTTGAATATTTGACATTTCCATAAAAAAGAAGCTGAGTGCATTTGCCAGGAAAAAAAAAATACACAATGAGTGACACCAGCCAGGCAAGGAAGCGCACGAAATGTGGCAATTTATAAATCATTATGCAAATTATGTGCTACATAAAAATATGATAGAAATGTCCTCCCTACAACTGTCCCTATTATAATGTGGTTGTTTTTTTTTTTAAATCTACACTATGAAATAAATATGATCTGTCCAGCTGCTTCAGACATTAAAGGGGGTGGGGGTGGGAAACGAGATGAAAAAGCAAGGAAAGAGAAGGTGAAAGAAAGAAAGAAAGAAAGAAAGAAAGAAAGAAAGAAAGAAAGAAAGAAAGAAAGAAAGAAAGAAAGAAAGAAAGAAAGAAAAGAACTTTGACAGTTAAAAACGGGGATTTCAGTCATTCTTGACAAGTGCAAATCAACCTGTGTACGTTTTGCTTTGTGCGTTTTGCTTTGTGCTTCAGACATTAAAGGGGGTGGGGGTGGGAAACGAGATGAAAAAGCAAGGAAAGAGAAGGTAAAAAAAGAAAGAAAGAAAGAAGAAAGAAAGAAAGAAAGAAAGAAAGAAAGAAAGAAAGAAAGAAAGAAAGAAAGAAAGAAAGAAAGAAAGAAAGAAAGAAAGAAAGAACCTTAACAGTTAAAAACGGGGATTTCAGTCATTCTTGACAAGTGCAAATCAACCTGTGTACGTTTTGCTTTGTGTGTTCGTTTTTCTGAGAGAACTGCCGTTTAAACAACAACTGAATATAAAAACATCTTCTGAAAAACAGCATAATGATATTGGAAAATTTAGACATTTCGGTTGGGTTTCCCCCCCCCCACTTTCCTCGTTCGGTTAGCAGTGGCGGGAAGGAAAGGAAGTCAGATCCGCGTTGAACGTGCCACCCCCTCCCCACCCCCCCGCCCAGGAGAGACCCACGTTTGTGGGGTGGCGATCTGCTTCCTGGAGCCCGCCCTCATGTGGGCTCTTCCCAACCTTGTATCCTTGGTTGATCCCGTTGATGAACTGCTGCGGAGGTGGGTTCCAGGAGAACCGGACGGTGGTGGAGTTGACTGCTTCTGCTTGGACATTCTGGGGTGGAGCGGTGGGCACTGCACACAACCAGCCAGGAAGACAGACCAGGCAGACGGGAAACAGAGGAGAAGGAAGTCAAAAAAAAAAAAAAAGGAAAAATGAATGGGGGTGTGTTTGAAAGCCCTAATAAGCAGGCATATACATAGAATGAAGGCTACTGCTAAGCTTGTAAGCCGCCCTGAGTCTTCGGAGAAGGGCGGGATATAAATGGAATTAAAATAAAATAAAATAAATAAAAATGAAAACTAAGCTTGACTGCCACTCACAATTCAAAGGCTGTAACAGTGGTGTGGGGAAAAAAAGAGACTGGTGATTGATGTCCCTGATATTCGGGGGTGGGGGGAGTGGGGGAGGGAGGGAGGAAGTGACTTAAAAAAGAAACTTAATTGGCTGATTTTTCATTTTCTGTGAGATGGGGATCCCTCCGTGGACAGAGCAAGAGATGGAATGGCTCTTGGGCCTTTGTGATTCCACCGACAAGCACGCTAATAATGATGGGCGAATCCTTTCTCTTCATTATCCCAGGAAGAAAAGAAAAAAAAGAAACTCTCGCAACATAAAAGAAGGCTTGCGCTTTCCTTGGTTTCCTAATAATGTCGGGAGAAGAAAATTGGGGGAGGGAAACAGACATCAAGACAGCCATCCTACAATTGGGTAGCTTTCTCTTTTATTTGGGGAATGAGGTCTTCTGCTCCTGCTATTCTGGTCAACTGCGCCAAGTCCTAAGTGAAGGGCGCACAGATTGCAGAACGAAGGACACACAAAGAGATGTGCTAAATGCAGGCTGTTACCTATGACGGACATCTGGAGTTGTATTTCAGATAGCTCTCTATTTGCAAACTAAATGGACTCCACGAGTCATCAAAGAGCCAAGGTTGCCTACCCTTGTCCTATATCAATAGTAAAAAGGTTAAGGTAAAGGTTCCCCTGCACACGCGTGTTAGTCGTTTCCGACTCTAGGGGCCGGTGCTCATCTCCGTTTCAAAGCCGAAGAGCCAGCGCTTGTCCGAGGACGTCTCCGCGGTCATGTGGCCGGCATGACTGGACGCCAAAGGCGCACGGAACGCTGTTACCTTCCCACCGTAGTGGTCCCTGTTTTTCTACTTGCATTTTTACGTGCTTTCGAACTGCTAGGTTGGCAGAAGCTGGGACGAGTAAGAGGGAAAAATACATTTTATACATTTAGTTGGACTGCCAGTTCTCCTAGTACCTGACATCGGAGAATAAATCCTCAATAAGATATTCAAATGAATGGGTGTTTTTTGTTGTTGTCGGTTTCTCTGATGGGAGCTATCTCTGCAATCTGATATTTGAGATGCATTTGTTTGTGAGATTTGTCTATATACATTTGACCAATAAATAAATAAAAGTGAAGAGAGTTTGTATGCAACAAGTGATTCAGATTTCTCCCTGGAACTACCATTCTCACATAGTCCTTGTGTTGCGAAAAGGGGGATGAGCTATGGGGATACAAGGGGACTATAACAGACACCATCAATCACTTTAATTCTACAACCTGATTTGATTCCTGCAGTTTACATCATGTATGATTCATCTTTACAAGATTGTCTGGACTCCCGTGATGATTCCGCCTCTAACGAGATCTTGTCATTCCCAAGAAGCCTTTCAGAAAAAGGTGTGGGATATTAACTCCCATTAATTTAATAAAGCTCTTCTTCGTCATTCTCAAAATAAGCTGTGTATCCGTCAGGTAACCTTTTATAACTTTCAGTCCCTTTGAGTCTTCGGGGTCCATCTTTCTGCTTCGGAGGTTTCAGCTTTCTCCTGAACCCCTCCATTTTGGACAACTGCTTGTGCTTTACCCTTGACACAACTTCAACCTTGGCCAATCTCTCTTAGTTAAGATCACATCGATTTAGACCTCGCTTCCATATCGAAGGAGAAAACTTCATTTAATCTCACTTTCTTGTATTAGTCATAAGTGGCCCAATCTACATGTTACTTCCCCTCTCTTATTTCCCCATGCACACAAACACACACACACACACACACAAACCCACATTCTTTTCTTACATCCAGGAAATACCCTTCCATACGCACACCTGGCACACAGGCAAACAGACCCAACTCTAGTGTACTGATAGAGCCTCTGAGGCCCGGCCAAATCCCCCGACGAAGGGGATCTGGAAGACCATCGCTCACCTCCTTGCAATGTATATTCAGTGACTGCCCTGCTGAAGGCTCCCAGACCAGCTCCGTTATAAGATGCCACCTGGATTTCATACTGAGTCCAGATGATCAGGTCTTTGATCAAGCAGTAGTTTATCTCCGCGCTGGTTATGTTCTTGTACTGATACTCCCCAGGAAGTCCTGCTAAGCGGTATCTATAAAGAGAAACGATTCTTGATTGCAGTCCATTCAGGGACTTCAGTTAAACAAACCCATGTGGTTGGACTCCTGAGCGATAGTAATGGGAGGTGGCAACATCACCCTTCTAAGATTACTAACCGGAAAACCAACAAACTGGAGATCCAGTCCATTCAGACCTTGACCCCATTCCCTAGATCAGTGCTTCTCAAGCTAAGAATTTAGGATGTATGGACCTCAACTCCCAGAATTCCCCATGCTGGCTGGGGAGTTCTGGGAGCTGAGGGCCATGGAATGTAAACTTGCCGAGGCTGAGGAACACTAGTCCAGACAAAGTCACTCTTGGAAAAATCCATGAATGTGGGCTTAGTCCTAAAAGTGAAGATGCTCTCCAGCATTAGCCAGCTTTCTTCTCTTCCTTTTCTTAAGCCCTAATTACGTGAACAAGCCAGATATGGACTCAAAAGTTATTGAAAGGGTGGTTTCAGCCCTTCATCTGGTGCTTAGAGGTTGCTGAACCAACATTTTTTAAAAATTCATTCTCAATCCAATGGGATTGTCTAACTGGCCAGAGCTTTTGCAGTTTTAGAAATCTCACTTTATTCTGCGGGACTTTGATGGTAAGAGAAAAATAAATTAAGCCCTATTTCTCTTGAGAATGGGATTAACTCTGCAAACATCATCATTACCACCAACACAGCAAGAACTATTCATAAGAGTGATATTAACAAATTATTGGCAGGATTATTATCAACACACTTAAAAACTTGCCAAGACAGAATTACAATGATTCTTATCTGATTGCCAAAATACTTATATGATGAGCCTTGGTGGCGCAGTGGTTAGAATGCAGTATTGCAGGCTAATTCTGCCAATTGCTAGCAGTTCGATCCTGACCGGCTCAAGGTTGACTCAGCCTTCCATCTTTCTGAGGTCGGTAAAATGAGGACCCAGATTGTTGGGGGGCACCATGCTGACTCTGTAAACCACTTAGAGAGGGTTGTAAAGCACTGTGAAGTGGTTTGTAAGTCTCAGTGCTACTGCTATATTCTGATCTCATTATAAATACATGTCCAGGTACTAGAACAAAAACTTGTGTTTTATCCTGTTTTACAACTGTTGGAAGAAAAAAAAATTATAGCCTTGTGTAATAAAAATGTTGATTTAGAGTCCAACTTCCATTTGCTTCCTCCCTCCTCCCCGACACACTTATATATTATATTTGATCGGGCTGCAGCTTTAAATCACTTTCCTTGTTTATTCCTTATATTGTTCCCTAAAACGAAGAAGTGGATGCGATCAAGCTATCACCAGGATGCATGCCGAAGGCAGAATGTTAACAATCATGGAAGTAATAAGGCTTTCTTAGAAGTGAAAAAGTTGATAGAAAATTCTGAAGAAACTACAAATGATTAAGAGTTTGCCAGTTCAGGCTACTAACAGGATTAGTCCTTTACTTGCTTTACCACTGCATCCAAATAAGTAAATTTGCTGTTGTGTTTGTTTTACCCAAAGCAGGCAAAAGATGGAGAGTTCCTTCAACACAGTAGAACACGTAACATAGAATAGTAGGGATGGAGGGGATCGTGGAGATCTTCTCTAGTCCAACCACTGCAAGTATCCATTGTTAAAACAGGTTTGGTGTGACAGGCAAGTGGAATCCATTGCTCCAACCTCTCAAAGTCAGTCAAAGGTCTTTTACCTTATGATGTAGCCATGGAGGACACCATTATGTTCACTTTCGGGAGGAGGCTGCCACTGAACCATGATGGACTGATTGGTCCGTCCGCTAGCCACGATGTTTTTGGGCGCAGCACTTGGGGGTTCTTCTGGTAACATCAATCTGAGCACAAGAAAAGTCAAGCAAAATGACAATGGCAGATCTTTACTCGTATCTTTGCTTAAAAAGAAAAGAAAAGAAATCTCGTTTGCTTCACGGAGGATAAATTAGAAAGCAACAAAGCTGAGTTGCTGTGGACATTTGTTGTAACAAATCAACTATAATAGAAAAATCAGTTAGGCAGACGTTCAAGAAAGAGCTGCTTATTCTAGCTCAGGGGTGGGGAACCTTGGCTCTTTTGTGACTTGTGGACTTCAGCTCCCAGAATTCCTGAGCCAGCTAGCTCAAGTATGCAGCTTGCCCTGATCAAGATAGCAAGCCTGAATGAGGTCACAGTCTGGCCCCAAATTTGCAATCGTGATGAAATGGGCTCCTTCGGTTTAACTCCCTCAACCTCAGCCAAGGTGAGATGTTCACACCACTTCTCCAGTTCAAAAGCCCAAGCTCCTTTCTGCCTTGAGTAATAGCACTAGCGAGTTTTAATCAGATGTGGTTGCGCTGTGCTTTTATGGCTTTTCCAGTGGGATTCTAGTAAGGAACAACTAATGTGCTGGAGCAGCTACGCAGGTGATAAAATAAAATTTAAAGTCATTTAAGAGAGATTTGAAGCGATTTCTCTCTGTTTACGCTGCACTCGTGTTGGTACATGAAGGCTCAAACAGCCAACCTCCCTGAAAATCCAACCAGGTTGAGAGGGAATTTAGAGCATTGAAGCAGGATGTTTATCTTCATCTAACCTCTCAAAAAGATCTCCAGAAGGTTAGGAGAGATATTGGAGAGGAATCCCCAGAGACAGCAAAGGCAGTAGCCGCCTCTCTCTTAATTCATAATCTGTGTTTATGCCTTCTCTCTTTCAAGGGCCCATCACATTTTTCTCTCAGACCTAGGTTGAAGTAGCAAAGTCAAGCAAGCCATTCAGATTATAATCGTTTCCAGCCATAGTTTTTGTCACTTGGAGAAGAAATGATTAGGAAAATCCACATCATTTTGGCTGGTGTTTCTACAGACACCGTGGGACTGCTTTTCCATGGACAAACCCTTGATTCCCAACAAACACAATCCACCTGGCATTCATCAAGAGATATCATTTCAGCCTACCTGCTGGTTTCTAGGCTGTACTGCCCTTTGCCCACTTGGTTAACAGCACAGACTCTAAACTGGTAGGTACGGGCTGGGGTTAGCCCACTCACAGTGATGCTGGTCGATGCTGGATCAATATTGGAGAGATGAACTTTCCAGGGAGAATCTAGGGGAGAGAAAGAGAGTTCCTATCATGAATGCTCTCCCAATAAGTCATTAATCAAGTAGGCTTACTCTGTCTAAGTGTCAGTTTTGGATGACTCCCAGAAAATCAATATGTCGTTCCCCAGTCCTGTCCCTTGTCCTGATTGTCGCTGTTATTTTCCATGGATGGAACTAACATTTTGTAGACCTCACATTAAAGGTAAAGGTAAAGGTTCCCCCGCACATGCGTGCTAGTCGTTTCCGACTCTAGGGGCCGGTGCTCATCTCCGTTTCAAAGCTGAAGAGCCAGCGCTTGTCCGAGGACGTCTCCGTGGTCATGTGGCCGGCATGACTAGACGCCAAAGGCACACGGAACGCTGTTACCTTCCCACCGGAGTGGTCCCTATTTTTCTACTTGCATTTTTACGTGCTTTCGAACTGCTAGGTTGGCAGAAGCTGGGACAAGTAACAGGCGCTCACTCTGCTACGCGGCACTCGGGATTCGAACCGCCAAACTGCCGACCTTCTGATCGACAAGCTCAGCGTCCTAACCCACTGAGCCACCGCATCCCTGAGACCTCACATTACAGGGTAACAAACATTTCAGAGGAGAGCCCAAGTATTCAGACAGTAACAGGAATTCCCTTATTCGTGATTTCTAAATTAGAGCTATCAAGAGATCAAAGATTTTTTTTTCCCCAACTCAATCCATGGCCAGAGTTCTTGACAAAGTGATTTGGCCTTACTAGACCTAGCTTTATTACCATAAAGACAGAGTAGTTACACCCCAATCCTGAATATATATCGACTGAGAAGATACAGGCTCAATTCAAATCAATGCATCTTGCTTAGAAGTAAACACTCTTAGGAGTTGACTGCTAGTCAATTAATAGCCCCTCCCACTTCAACCCATTGATCAGCTGCTTAGTTGCTTAAAATAATGTAACAGAGGATACTCCAACACTGAATGTTAACAGGCTTGACTTCACAACATAGACATATGTTTTACGTTTGAAAAAACTACTTCCCCTTCTTTGTTTAAAGAAGGGTTTATAAAAATGCCCTCATCAGCAATAAAACATCTTCATGTAAAGTAACAGATTAAAATTCAATTAAAATGTACCTTTTAATCCACTTTACAATTATTCCAGGCTGTATGTCCCATCTAATCCTCCCTTAACTGTTCTTTTCTAAGTTGAAGGGCCTTAATCTTCTTAATGATGTTTTCTCATATTACCTCTTAATGATAGGAGTGGGATTTTTTTCTTTTTCTTTTTAAATGTAAGTTACAAGCACAGTGGCTTGATGCCACTTAAGACTTAAGGAGTTTTCCTCAAATACCTGAATTGTTGTGCAGGTAAAGTTAGTTTTCCTAAAGACTAAAATTGTGGTTTTATTTTTCCTTAGTGTCTTTGAAGGTCTTCTAGAGACGTCCAACAACAATATTTTTTGCCAAAATAAGGCATTTATAGTTACTTCACACGGTGGTGGACGGAGATGCTGTAAGTTACTAACAGGAAGATGGTTCTGAATGGGATAATTTGTCCCTTTTTCCTGGGCATGACCCGCTCCTTTGGGTCTAAAGCAAAGCCGTGTGTGCTGTCACACCAAACCGTTTGAGATGTTCACACGACCAATAACACTCCAGTTTTTATCTGCCTTCTGGATTCCTGCTAGAAGGCAGGAATTTTACAAAAGTGAAATGAAGACCTGTCCTTATCTGGTACAGGATTGAAAGCTGGGTTAAGACCGAGCATGCAAGTGCACACATGCATGTGCGCGCAGGGGAACGTACATGTATCCCTCAAACTTTTCCTGAGATCAACTCCCACCTTACATTGCTTTGTCTGCATTGTTGTTAAGCATCACCTTAAACCAGGGGTCTTCAAACTTGGCAACTTTAAGACTTGTGGACTTCAACTCCCAGAATTCCTCAGCCAGCCAGTCTTAAAGTTGCCAAGTTTGAAGACCCCTGCCTTAAACCATGGGTTGCCTGGGACTCAAATCCCGAAGGCATGGCAAATTGATAGAAGATGATTCGAACTTCCCTCCAACTTTTTCTAACTAGAGTTTTTAGCTTTTCAATTCAACTCGACTCGGCAGCGGCTTCTTTCACGAACCTAAGAGGAGAGAGAGGTGGTTTTTTGGGGTTTTATTTTTAATCTGTGGAAGAAGAAAATCAGCTTCGCTCGGCGTCCACATAGTTAAGCTGATGGAACATTTCTCCACCAGAGAGTGACACCGCGTGTGTCACCCTGCAATAAATAAAAACTGTATTCATTAACATATTAATAAAGGAGGAAATGAGCGTGATGGAGACAGATGGGTTGCGTATCTCTCAACCCATCTGTTTGGCAGTCCATTTGTAACACCACACCCAGCAGCCGAGCAGACGGAAGGACCCCGATGGAATTCACAGGCAGCTAGCTTGGAATATCTCCCTTCCCCGCACGTCACGCAGGAATGGCATGGTGGCTTTCTTGGCCAGGTCAGCTCGGTGCCACCAGGCTAGTAGGGTTTTCTCCGCTGGGAATCCTGGACACTTGGGGGAAAAAATGTGTGTGTGTGTGTTATGTGAGAGTGACTTGGCCTGACATTTTCAAAGGGGAAACCTCAAACGTAAGGCAGCTTTGTTGGGAGGGCCGTAATCTATTCAGCTGCGAATGCCTGTGGCTCATGCGCGCCGTTTCTTCCCTGCAAGGCTGCGAAGAAATGAAAGCTTGAAATCTGCATGAAATAAAGCAGAATTGCCTTCTTTCCATCCGAGGCTGCTGTGGCTATTATTATAAGAAAGCCATCTGCCTCTGCACTGGGTGGATGGGATTCATTTCTCTCATCGGCATCAAAAGATGCTCCAGAGTCACCCCTAAAATTTGGAAAATGGGCAAGCCGTTTCAGATGACTTTTCGAAAGGGCTGGCCAAATAACAGAGCTGGAAGGGAACTTGGAGGTCTTCTAGTCCAACCCCCTGCTCAGGCAGGAGACCCTAGGCCATTCCAGACCAGCGGCCGTCCTAGAAAACCTCAGACTGCTAACCCCTAGCATAGCTATCTAAAAAAAATTCCTGGAAATATTCTGGAAAGCAAAGACCTCAAGAAATACAGATGTTTATTTGCAAGTCACATCGCTTTTTTGTTTTACTGAATTAATTCAAATTATCACCAAGGTGGCCTGCCAAATTTGCATGGTTTCTAGAGGGGAGAACCATCTGGGTGGATAATTCAGTATAGCCCCTTTCTCCTCCTTGTCCTCCGTGATGAAGGTTGCTTGGTTTCTTCACAACAGCTACGTAAGGTTTAAGTTCAGTCATGGTTGCCCCATTTTGAGAAAGTTCCAATCCTAAGTCTCGGTACTTTTCAACAAACACAGTGGAAATGTATCTATAGGTGCTGAGACACCAACTTCTTGCAGGAGCTGGATGTGGTCCAAAGCCGCTGGACAATTATATCTCCTCACTATGTTTCCTGTTGATAGTGGGGAGATATGTGTGACCCTTCAGGTATGTTGGGACCACATCTCTCAGTGTTCCCCACCTTCATGGTGAAGGAGTTACAATCTGTCAAGGATGGTCAGCAGTTCCCCATCGCAATTCTGTTCCCTCCATTTCTCCATCTCCCACAAACCGTATAGATTATTCCATTGCCTTTTACAGCTGAGCTGCTATGAATCAAAAGAGGTTTTTTTTTTTTGGCTGTGTTGGTGTCCAAAGAATGTGACAAAAAATCGGAAGGTGAAAAGAAGGCCGGGCTGAATTAGTAAGCAACTTAAAGAGGTTTAATGAAGAAAATGGAAGAGCAGACACTAACTAGAATATTGAATGATCATAAATGAGCTAATTGTCAAAGGTCTGTTTCCTGAAGCTATTCCATTCCAGTTGTTTACTGCTAGTGTAAACACCATTCCAGAGTGCTTAACCTGAGCCGTTCGATCAACTCAGCAACAACCAAAGCTATTAATCTCTCCACCGGCTTAGAATTGTGTTCTGTTTATATGCTGCATCCGTAGAATGCTTTAGTCTTTTTTTTTCCCACCCTCACTTCCTTGGTGGAAGATAAAAGATCTGGCAAGAAGAGAGATTAAGGTAAAAACTAATATAAACGAATCCTATTCATCTCCCGGGCACTCGGCTTTGCAGGGAAAATAGTAGTTTGAAAGGTGGGGGGGAGGGGGCTTTCTTGCACAGCCCAAGGACCCAGCCAGTTTGAGGAGCACCTTTAAAAAATTTAAACACAAAGTTTCTCCTAATCATCAAACTAACCCTTTTTTCAAAGGCTGCTTCTCCCTGAAGCACAGAATCAACCAGACGAAAAGGCTGGATACGAAAACCACTTATTCAACCCTACAAGAAGAACGCGGCTATTCCACGGGCTGGAATATTTCTTCGTAGCCTTTTCTACTTTGCTTTCAGAGGAAGCATTACATCAACATCCAGGCCCGATTTCAGGGCCTTTGTCCTCCCTAAGCAACTGTCCCTTGGCCAGTCCCGAAGATCAAGAGAAGTTCGGTAGAGGGGACCATATCAGCATTGGGTCAAAGTACTCAGTGGACCTTCATAGCGTCTCTCACTTGGCATCAACTGTCACATTGACATCAACAGGATGTTCTCCTGCCAGGTTTTTCTCCCTTGTGATGGACAACGCCGGAGAATTTTTCGCTCCCCAGAATTCCCCGATGGATAGAGAATATTTGATCGCGAACTCAACTCTACAGGGACAAAGGTATCATGACCATCGCGCTGTAAAAGGCAGCTGGAGCTTACTCCAGATGGTTGAGCTGTGCTCTAGGTTGAAGACGGAACGGCCTGGTTACCCTCTCTTCCACCCCATTCATCACTAACCCCTACTCTTCCTTCTTATAAGTCGCATGCGTGCAGTGCATGCGCTGAAGGGCCTCGGCATCCTGTGTAATGATTACAACTCTCAAAGAGATTTCAGTTTTGATGCCTCGGAAATGTTCTGCTTTCAGAGGAAAAGGGGAGATGGAGAGAAAAAGGTCTTCTCTTCCCCACACTGCCCTCCCTGTGGTTTTCTGTGTGCCCTGAACAGCTGTTTCCACCCTGCTTTGAGAAGATGGCCTGACAGGGGTCCAAAGCCCTACGCCCTACGTAAAACAAGCATTTTATCCATCCCAAATGCTAGGCAGAAGCTCTAGGCGGTTCTGGAGAGCGCCAAGCTGACACAGGCCAATTTAAAACAATCACTTAAATTAAATCGTCTGTAATTTTTATTCATTACAGCAATTGTGACAGAAATGATCTCTTCTGCAAATTACTTTGACCAGAATGCATCTACAGATAACGCTTGTATAAATCCCAACTCTCCTCTGAAAGAGAGATGGAAGACAATATTCGGATGGCAATAAAATACATTCCCATGTGTGACACCAAAATTATAGTAAGTGGTGAGGTTTTCTACTATAATTCCTCTAACCTTAGCTAAGGATATGTTGACTTCCAGAGAATTCTTGAGAACATATAGAACAGGTTGACTCTCTCTGTGTGTGTCTTGTTTAAAGGGAGCTAACAAAGTATTTACTAATACCGCATACCTGTTCTGAGTAATAATTATCATTTTGTAAGCTGCCCAGAAGAAACTGCTACTTTGATTTTCAGAAATCATTCGTCCCCCCCTCTCCCCGCAATATAAATTTAGAAGCTATAGATTACCACCCTCTGCCTTAAATTCATACTTAAGAAGATGCAATTTCCTAGCTGCTCTTAATAATGCTGAGTTGAATTAAGGATTTTGTTCAGGCTGTAAGTTGACATGTGCATTATATGTTATTAGAAAGTCAGTCAAGCTTTGGTAATCAACAGGAGAGAAAGGCTGATTAACTGTAGAGCCCCATTTGGGAGCAGATGCACTGTATGATAAAAATCAAATTCCTGTGTTTAGTTTTTCGCAACAGACAAACCCCAATATCTCTTGACCCCTGGAGAATTACCCTGTCCCTGTCTTCCTTTGCAAGCGAGGATTTGGGATCTTCCCAAGTATTGTAACTTCTTGGCAGTATAAAGGTCCACAGACAGTTCAGATACGTAACCCCGATTCTTCATTTTTATAGAATTGATCCAACTGATCTCACCCACTTTCCCTTTCCTCCAATTATACAATTCTGTTGGAGCTCCGCCATCTGCTCCCTCCCTGGTTCTCACTCCTTTCTGTATGGGTGCTCGCAGATAGCTAACACGAGCAAAGTTCGTGTACTTGATGGGTACTGAGATATGCTGGTAGATTATGATGTTATCAAATAAAATCATAGGATTTGTCTGACAGTGTGTGAGAGTTCAGAAAAAAAGAATCTTTTCATCCTCTCCAGGATTACTGAAGCAATTTTTGTAGGATATTATCAAATCTCTGCTGAGCTTCTTACAGAATTTTAGAGGTGAATTATTACATTTTCCAGTTGACAATCCTCCCTTAGTCAATCGGTTAGATTCTGGCAACGGCTGATAGCCTGGATTGCATCTGACCACTCAGAACGGCAAAATCTCGGAAGGCAGTCTTGGTAAACTGGGCTCTGGTCATCCACGTGCAGACTGGCCCAGTTCATCACCAGGGAAATTTAGAATGACAAAATATCGTTGACTTTGACACCACCACAATTTCAGAGCAATCCCTGGACTTCACAACGGCAGCTTCCAGCAAGGGATAGCAAGGTGCTGGCCCTAGGCTTACGAACCCAAACATCATGCAATACGCAGCGGCGGGAAGAACAGATGTGGCCAAGGGAAGCTCCCAATTAAAGTCAGAGCAAGCCATTATTCGCTCAGTGAAAGAGTGATTATTATTTTTAAAAAAATCCATGCAAATAAGATGCACAGGGCACCGGTTTTTGCCTGCCTTGCCTGCCTCAACAAGAGCTATTTTGAAGAAAGCGAGAAAGAGGAATTGGCCAGAAAGCCTCCGGAGGTGAAGGGGGCTCTTGACCATCACTTACTGTTCTCAGAGACTTCGACGATGTAGTGCAGGACCGGACTGTTTCCATCAAAGGGTCTCACCCAGGAGAGGATGACGCTGCGGCTGAAGGAAGAATTCAGAGTGGCAAGTAGATTCTGTGGCGGATGTGGCAACTCTCTGTGAAAATAAACCACCTGTTATTCCACCTGCCATTTGGACCAACAAGTAGGGGATTGACAAAGAAACCTGGCTAGCCGAAGGACGCCAAGATGGTTACAAGTGGACTGGATTAATCACCACGTCAAATAGCGCTACGGTGGCACAGTGGTTAGAGTGCAGTACTGCAGGCTATTTCTGCTGACTGCCAGCTGCCAGCAGTTCGGCAGTTCTATTCTCACTGGCTTAAGGCTGACTCAGCCTTCCATCAAGATGCTGGTTCGGTAAACCACTTAGAGAGTGCTGTAAAGCACTGGGAAGTGGTATATAAGTCTCAGTACTTTTGCTATTGCTATTGCAAATAATGTTGGGAAGTTGCTGAGTTGTGTCAGGTTTCTAATTATGATTGATTTGGAAGAATCTCAGCTAATGGCACCACTATTTAACCCTAGGGGTAAAAAGCCGATTTTCACATTTGTGATTTGTTGGTGTTTTTGTGTAATTGAGGCAACTTGGTCCATAAATTCTTTCTATGGGGAGATATATTTTTTTAATTGAAAAGCTGTAAAACTTAGGAGCAGACGATCAGAGTGATGGAACAGGGTGGAGTGAGGATTTAAATCAGAATTATTAATACTTAGGCGAGCAGAACACATCATGGCTGTTTGGGGACAGTGTCGAAACTCGCTTAAGGTGGTGGAGATCTACCATTTTAAAAGGCAGCCATCAGCCCAACTCAGGGTTGGGAGATCCGTAATAACTTAATTGGGATTAAAAGAATACTCATGCAGAGCAAATGAAAACGCCCACAAACACCGTATAATAAGCACTCCCTTAGTATACAGTACTGGGAAAAAATAGCCTTAACACAGGACTTCTAAAAATGCACGGCATTAAGCACACATACACCTGTCCTCTCCGAAAGATGCAGAAAAGGAAGTGAAACGTGCATTGTTTTCATCTGAAAAGCACCAGGAAAACGTTCTGCAAATTAAGACAATCAAATATCTTCTGTCTAAGGGGGAACCAAGGATTGTAAGAAGATTCTTCACGTTCAGTCAGATTCACATGTTCTACATTAGGATTGCACAATGCTTTTTCCAGACCAAGGATGCACATGGATTTTGAGTAGCTTGTCTGGGTTAGCACCACAGAATCCACAGATATGATGGTTTATTCCCCAAAGGGATAAAAAGTCAGAAAGCCATTATGGAAACAACCAGTAACAAACACTAGAAATGCTTCTTAGTCCTATCTGGTGATGGTGGTCATTGAATTTAAGGTTCCTCTAGACAAGGATATGCAACATCGTTCCCTCTAAGCAGTCAACCCAACTCAAAGAGGGGACTAGCTCTGCAGAGCTGTAGGAAGTCAGGAGAAAGCCAGAAGTTTGATTGATTGATTGATTGCTTTTTTTTTCTTTAAATCATGACAACCCGAGGAGAGGAAAGGTGGTCTGAATCTTGTCTCACCAAGTCTTAAGTTATCTCTGCAGATGACGAACCGCAACCCACCTAAGAATTTAGCTCTGAGTACTCTCAGGAAATTTCAATATCAATTACTGCTGACCCTCGCTACTCAGACAAAAAAAAAAGTAGTAACTGTACTTGACATCCTTAATTTAAATCTGTACTCATTTCTTTTCACGCTTTATGAAGCTGATGCGTACTTAGAGCTATCTAAAATCTCAGTGTGAGCATCTTCGTAAACAAAAGCATTTTTTAAAACCGGCGTTTCAGATGTGGCTGACGTGGAGAAAAGAACTTAATTTGGCATCGCCGCGTACGTGGTTCCTTACCAGTTTGGCCTTAACTGGAGAACGAAATTAGATTTAGTTGAAAGGGAACAAGTCTGCTTCTGACTGTTTATTAAATTCCAAATGAAAAGAGCTACTACCTTTTCAACAGCAATGGAGGCGACAGAAAGCCTCTGCAACAATTCTAAGGGCTAATGTAATAAGGGGACCCGCCTGATGCAAATAATAATTTCTAGGAATGCAGATCGTCGCATTCTTTCAGATATTGTCACTCAGATGCAAGCAACCGGAGCCACTTGTGAATAGCTAAAGTCAGTAACATTATTGTTTAATACCTGTGCTACAAGATCTTCCCCAGACTGCTTACCTTTCCCTGAGAATGGTAAGAGATAAGGCTTCGTGGCTTATGAGGGAGGCCAAAGTTATGCCTCTGGTAGCAGTGCAACGACTCCAAGCTATGTACTCGCTTGACCCCTCCATCCAGTCAAGATGGCAGTTTTCCAACACAACTGGAGTCCAAGGCAGTGATGTGCCAGAGCAAGTGAGATCGAGAACCACTAAAGCTGAAAGAGCTACTGTGCAAGACAGTGAAGTTAGGACCCACGCGTTGATTGGAAGCCGTTCACACCACTGAAATCCCAGTCTGAGTTACAGCTGGCCCTTCTTCCAAGGCGGGCAGCGTTTCTGCAGAAAAGCTGTGAAAACTGTCAAACGGAGGGCCTAATTATGCAAAAGAAAACATGCAAGCGCACACTGAAAGACGGGTTGTTAGCAGAGAGTGACTACTGATGCCACAAATAAACGTGTGACGGTGACTGCAGGAAAGTCAAACCAGTTTTTGCTGGTTAGGCATGTCTTTCAAGGTAGAGGCAGGTAATCTTTCATGTTGCTTTGCTGGCACTTGAGGATGTTCTCTTAAGCAGACGTAGAAACAGGGATCTCTGCAGCGAGGAGAAAATGATGGGAATCTGGTTTTACCTACATTAAATTCGAATCTCAGAGTGGATACGCAAAGAGATTCCTCGACTCCCGAAACACAGCATCAAACTTGCCTACATTGTTTGGATCCTTATTTGGGGAAGACCACATCAGCTAGTATTTCTAATGATCCTGAGTTCATGTATTACAGAATTACAGAGTTGGAAGGGACCTTGAAGGTCTTCTAGCCCAACCCCCCTGCTTGAGCAGGAGACAAATGCCTCAAGTTCAGCATTAGAATTTCCTGATAAACCCGGAGGCCTTCCTGCAAACTTTATTAACACCTTGGCTGAGATATCAACCTTAGAAGAGCTTAATCTAGAAAAATCCAAACTGTTGTCCACTAATTCACAGTATATGGACCGCGGTGACTTGGAATTAATGGAGTTCAGGGTTCGACACATATGGTGAGCATCAAAGCGGAAAAACCTGGCCTATTTTAAACTGTCACATTATGGCAAACTCCTTTCTTCAGTTATATTCGGCTTGTAATAATAGCAAAATGTTAAATGGTCTTTTCAGTTAAATAGTGTATGGTGTTCATCTCAAAGACCATAAAATGTGAGGATAATGAACTGGTCGCCTTCAGTAATCTATAACTGTCTGCAGCCATCCAAGCCTACGTATTTTAAGCCCTTAAAGGTAAAATCACCCAGCATGCAAGAAACATTTTTCACCAGGAACACGGATGGAGAAGGAAAGAGAATTCCAGTCCAAGGAAATGTACCGGCTTCTCGATTCCATACAAAAAAGTGAATAGTAACCGTTATTAATCTCAGGTAAACAAATGTTTTGACGTCATGCACTCAGGCACAGGAATGATTGCAAGCACAGTGAGTAAAAGAAAAAAGAAAAAAGAGCTACATTTACAGTCATGAACTTCTGATGTGTTGATCTGCATTTTCTGGCCTTTCTTGAAAATTTAAGTCTATGGTTTTGGGTGTTGTTTTTTTTTGCCTATTAATGAAATCTCAGAAGTGTCAAAGGGGCAAATCTTCAGCAAAGTATCTTGTCTGTCTAAACAAGGAAGTAAAAAATCCTTCCAACTCAAAAACATTACACTGCCTTTAAAACAGAAACCCAAAGTAAGTGCTATTATTAGATCTGCTGTAGGCAAATGTGTTGCAGGTATTTAACGAATCTTCTCTTGACGTGAACAAGGAGGACTTCTAACTATAAATAAAACATCTCTTCATCCATTGGCAAGAAGTTTTAAGATGCTATCAAATTTTAGGGGGCAAAAAAAATTCTTTTTCAGTTTTGGCCTTTTTTTTTTTACATAAGCTTGATGTTTTGGGTACCAATCTTAAAACAAAGCATTTTAAGGCAACAAGATGGTTTCCCGGTTACCTGTTTAGCTGCTCGGCCCAGGAAACCAACTGGAACTAGACAAAAACTTATTAAAAGCCAATAGATTAGCACCTACACTGGGATGTTCATATTAGCAGCAGCCTAAACTTTCGATCCTCACAGGCTCAAGGATGAATCAGCCTTCCATCCTTCTGAGGTTGGTAAAATGAGGACCTAGAGTATTGGGCACAATATGCCGACTCTGTAAACCCCTTAGAGGGAGCTGTAAAGTACTATGAAATGGTATATAAGTCTAAGGGCTATTGCTATTCTCCATTGATCTATTTTCCTCTGAGTTGGCTACTCTGGATTTCACAAAAGGGTTGAACTAGGCCTGTCTACATACCAAAGCTTGTGTGCTACCACAAAATCATGAAGTGCTTCTGTAATTCTATTTTATTCTGTTCTATTCTGTTCTCCATTCCATTCCATTCCATTCCATTCCATTCCATTCCATTCCATTCCATTCCATTCCATTCCATTCTATTCTATTCTATTCTATTCTATTCTATTCTATTCTATTCTATTCCAAGCACATTGGTTTCTCAATGGAACCTGGGTCTACTTTGATGATGGTTCCTTTGCGTTCCTATCAGTACTGCTTAAGACCAGTTGCTTATTTTGGGAAGCTGTCCGATTCACACAACACATGTTTGTGGTGCTGCAAAGGGAATCTTCTGAGATCTCCTCCTGTTTCACCCATGCACTCAGAATAAGGCATCGGGTGAGAAGACTTCATCCTGCCCCCCCCCTTGCACCGTGCAAGTCGGCACATGTGTTTTTCTACCACTGCAGGTAATTTTGGATACAGCAGTCGTTTTTCTTTCCCGCGTAATAGCCCTCCAGAGAGGTTTGAAATGACTAAAAACCGTCTCTATTGTATGGAAAAGATAATCTGCTTTCTGCCTGACTTCTTCTTAATTGTTCTCACTCAGATGAAGCGTGGAAAATAAAAGGAGCGCAAATGGTACAAGCAGTCAATGCCGCTGAAGAAATATGTACAATCCACAACAGGTTTTTTTTTAAGAAAAATAAAAAAAAAATCACTGGGTGTCATTTAGAGTTGTGCCAGTGTGCATTACTGAAAGCCGTTCTTATTGAGTCTCTTTTATGGATGGAGAAATTCAAACTGGTTTGGTTTATATTGCTGGGATTTGTGTTCTTGGACTCTTTTTTTCCTGTTGCTGTCATGGCGTTTGCGTTATGATCGTGCTTCGGCAGAATCTCTACTGATGCATAGCGGAGGACTGGTTCCCACTGTCTGATATGGGGAAACTGAGGCAGACAAGGAGGGATGGAAGAAGAAATGGCTTAAGGAAGAAAGCGGAGGAAGAGAATTAACCAACAGAAGAGAATTTTGGTAGCTCAGGGTTGAAATCTGGCCTTCTTGGTGCTGTTGTCTGAGCTTGGTGGTTTTCTTGCAGATGTTAACAGGGACCAAACCCCACTCCCTTCTAGCATGGATGGTATTATCTAGTTGGCATAATAATAATAATAATAATAATAATAATAATAATAATAATAATAATAATAATAATAATAATAATAATAATAAAGTTGGAAGGGACCTTGGAGGTCATCTAGTCCAACCCCCTGCTCAGGCAGGAAACCTTATACCATTTCAGGCAAATGGCTGTCCAGTCTCTTCTTAAAAACCTCCAGTGTTGGAGCATTCACCACCTCTGGAGGCAGGTTGTTCCACTGGTTAATCGTTCTAACTGTCAGGAAGTTTCTCCTTAGTTCTAGGTTGCTTCTCTCCTTGACTAGTTTCCATCCGTTGCTTCTTGTCCTGCTTTCAGGTGCTTTGGAGAATAGCTTGACTCCCTCTTCTTTGGGGCAGCCCCTGAGATATTGGAACACTTATAAAATGCCTGAAAGAAAATCACCAAGTTCAGAGAGCACCAACCCCACAGAAGAGAATTACGTTAGAGTCCCTGAAAACCAGCCCAGTTTGTAGCAGAAAATGTTCTCTATGCTAAAGTCCTTAAATCCAATGGTAGACAACCTTGGTTACTGTACTGCGAGGCTGGCAGAGATCCCAGTTGGTGGACACCTGGCCAGGATGAGAAGGTAATTGAAAGCGATGAGTCAAGGACCTGCAATGTCTTTGCCCTTTAAAGGTCCGGAGATGGTCTACAGCCCAAATGCCAGGTTAAAAGTTCTCAATGGGCACAGGAGATGTCAAATTACAAATGAGAGCTGGGCCAATCCTTTGAAGGAGGTTCTTCAGAACACGCAGGAGCACACTAGAGGCATCCAACCATGGCAACTTTAAGACCACTGGACATGCTGGCTGGGGACCCTGCGGTACATTCCGCATCTCCTTTTGCTATCATTAAAGCAACCGCATCTGGGAGACCGCAAAGCCAAGTCTCTGTTGATGCATAAACAGGCAGGGACAGCTGGGAACTGCTTTGGCAGCAGCTGTGAGCCAGGAACAATTCAAAAAGAGGTGTGTGGTATGCTCTCCTGTGCTTTCTGAAGCTTTATTTCAAAGGATTTACAGAGCCCTATTGAATCCAAGACAGAAGACAATCGACAGTCAGCTTCTAATAGGCTTCTTCATTTTGTATTTCAACCCTGCCTCAAGATGAAAAAAAAATGAACGAGACGAGGCAACAGCCGGCAATTTCAATTGCAGACTCAAGCTAGGCTTGGCAGGGGAGAGGTAATGCTCTTCAGAAACCCAGGCTGTCTTGTAACAAACTTCAAAAATGCACACGTTATTTGGGATGGTTGACAAAGGAGCCTTCACGAGAAGGTTAGGTATGGTGAGCTGGCAAAAATGGATACCGTTCCCTCCAAAAATAGACGGCCCATCTAGATTCTAGAAATTATCGCATTAGGAGATTTCTCCGTTCTTGTTCCACAAAACACTCCGGTTCTTTCATGACCTTGTTGCATTTGTTGCGCCAGTGGAAGAAATTCAGCCAAGGAGAAATGAATTCAGGGCCTTTTCAGTTTCGTGAGAAGGTTTAATAGGGAGAAAAGTAGGCAAATAATATAAGTCTTAATGAGGAAAATCTCACATAAGAAGGAATCTGAGGTCAGAGGACCTGGGCAGAAATGTGGGCTTGTTAGAAGCACATTTTCTGATCGATTCATGAACTGCAATAATAAGACCCAATCATCTTGCAATTTCGTCTTGCAATTTAGCACAACGTGCAGCACTTTAGGCAGGTGCAAGCACATCTTGCTTATCGGGGGGGGGGGAAACACACACACACGCACACATTCAACTTTTTTACATTGTTGTCACGTACAGAGAGCCATGGTTGCCATCCATGCAAAGTCTGCTGTGTTCATTTGGGCTGAGTGAATATTCAAAATGAACCGGTAAGAGGAGACTTTAACCATGGTTTCCGTTGGGAAAATGTGACCGTCCGAGTCCAAGCCAAGTCCCAAAGTGCCAGGGAATTTCTAGAAGCCTGACACTCTGACAAATTAGCCATCAATAGACACATAGACATTAACCACATCTATAGACTAAGCCAAAGAGACAATCAACCAGCCCCAAAGGGAACAAAAGGCTCCAGCACCTCTCCAGCAGCGCTCAGCATCCGGATCAGCATAATTAACTCCAAGGTCAACTTCAGACCAACAGTCAAGTAAACAATACTACCTAAAATCAGTAACCAGCCCAGTCAAAGAGCCTCTAAGGACAACAACACCAAGACTGACCAAACCATAAACTGGTGATGTTACCTAGATGATGGTGGAGCAGTGGGCTAATGCCTCCTTAAGTAGCACCAGCTGCCTGCAATTAGTGCAGGTTCGAGTCCCACCAGGCTCAAGGTTGACTCAGCCTTCCATCCTTCCCAGGTAGGTAAAATGAGGACCCAGATTGTTGGGGGCAATAAGCTGACTTTGTAATAATGCCGCTTGGGGGTGTGTGTGAAAGCCCTAATAAGCAGGCATATACATAGAATGAAGGCTACTGCTAAGCTTGTAAGCCGCCCTGAGTCTTCGGAGAAGGGCGGGATATAAATGGAATTAAAATAATAAAATAAAATAAAAATGATGGCTAGTTTGGGTAAGGAAACATTTGTAAGAAAACAAACAAGTTCACAGAGCACCCAGGACCCCTAAGAGGAGATGATTATTACAGCTTACAGATCATCCTTGACTTGCATCCATTCGTTTAGCAACCATTGGAAGTTGCAAGAGCCCTGATCACATCCAGGCACCTGCACAGAGGGCCCACTTTACAAATTAAGCTGTGAATGTCCCGGAGTTAAGAATTCTCTCTGGCCATGTCAAGAAGCTTTGGAGGGGAAGTGATCTAATTAACCTTAGAAATACATTTTTTAAAAAAAAAATTAGACCCATCCTGATTAGTAGAGACAACTGTCATGATGAGGACTCCAGCTGGGAAGAGAAGAAATCCTGTCTCTTTGTTGAATGATGAATGTTAAACAGAGAGAACTATTGGTATTATTATGTAAACTAGCTTTTCCAATGTGTAACTTTATAGTAGCTCATCAAATATTCTATTCAGGCGATTTAGTTTCATTGATTTTGAAAGCCTTTCTGTGTGATGAATCTCAAGCAAAATTAAAACCTTTGGGGAGGAAGACACTCAAATAAAAGACAAACGTCAAAGCTAAGAAAGAGATAAAGGAAGAAGAAGCCGCTTGTCATTGCACAAGTTTTACAAAAGAGAAGGAGTGGCAGAACCTGGGGTGGAGTTAAAAGAGGAATCAGCCTAGAATCCCTACATAAAGCTAAAGGTAAAGGTTCCCCCGCACATGCGTGCTAGTCGTTTCCAACTCTAGGGGCCGGTGCTCATCTCCGTTTCAAAGCCGAAGAGCCAGCGCTTGTCCGAGGACGTCTCCGTGGTCATGTGGCCGGCATGACTGGACGCCAAAAGCACACGGAACGCTGTTACCTTCCCACCGGAGTGGTCCCTATTTTTCTACTTGCATTTTGACGTGCTTTCGAACTGCTAGGTTGGCAGAAGCTGGGATGAGTAACAGGCGCTCACTCTGCTACGTGGCACTCGTGATTCGACCCGCCAAACTGCCGACCTTCTGATCGACAAGCTCAGCGTCCTAACCCACTGAGCCACCGCGTCCCTAGAATCCCTACATAGGCACAAACAAAGTCCAACTTTCCTTGAGTTCTGTTGACATTCATCTAACCTCAAGCAGGCATTAACTGTTAGTTGAGAAGACTCTTCTGCCTAAGAATGATTAGCAATAAATCTGTTTTATTTCATGAATGGACCTGATCTTTCACACCTGGCCTTTGCTTTCCCAACATCCGACAAGGGAACTTACATTACTTCCATTCGGGCCACCCGTGAATCATTCCCGCCCGAGGAACTGACTTCGCAGGTGTAGTCTCCAATGTCACCTGACCACGTTTGGCCAATGATGAGACTGCCATCTTTCTCAATGGTGATTCGGGAGCTGCTGGATGGATTGATGATCACGGCATCTTTCTTCCAAGTGTACCTGATGGTCACAGTACAACAGTCTATTTTGTTAAACATGATGAAATTACATGGGAAATGTGCTGAAATTATACATGGGCAATAATCTAAGATGGGTGGACTTCAATTCCCTGAGTTCCCCAGCCCTTCGTGCATGGCTAGCTAGGGAATTCTGGGTGTTGAAGTCCACCCACCTTGAATTTGTCAAGTTTGATAAAAAAAACTGTGAGAAAGGATACAACCCTTCTTTATAGACCTCAAACACGAATACCTCGCTTCTTTTTTTGAGGTTGTGGGGGGACAAAGTTGAATCTGTGATGGGCATAGCAAGTTCTGGAAAAGCAAAGAGTTTTCCCTTCTCAGTTGTGTTTTTTTGGCTTCACTAAAAGTACCCAGAGTTTGAGTTTTGCTCGACAAACTAACAGGAGCCAAAACTCTTCATTTATTTATAGGGGAAGCCCAAGGTTTTCTTTCATTTTTAAAATACATTTCATCGTACTGTGTGATAAACAACTCCTTCCAAACCTAAAGGTACACAGGACAGGTTTCCTCTCCCCCCCCCAAGTTGTTATTAAATATAATAAATAATATACTAAGAATTATCAGAAGTACGGTATAAGTAGATGCGGTCTTTCATGGTGCCCACAAAAAGATTAGATAATTTCTGTCATTTCGGAATTCAGGTTTAGTGATTTGTAAAGGGCAAGCTTCTCAAAAACTGAGATTAAAGAATAAAGAGTGTTTATTATGCCTTGCCTTTCAAAGCTGCCGCAAAGGTTTCTTAGGCAACAGGTGGAAAAAAAACTCCACTCTCCAAAAATACTGTGCAAATGTTAATTATACTTAGCATGAACTTCTTATGCTGGTCTTCGACAGCAATGAAGATTTGATTAGATTAGGATAAAAGATTGCAGGGTGGGTTTGGGGGGTGGTGGGGGTGGCTGGTCCTCCCTTTTTCCTCTCTCTGTGTTTTCATGTCACAATTTGTAGAATAGAATCGCTGCTTTAAACCATTTGTAGCGGCACGTCTACTCAGAATCCTACCAGCGTTTATGAGAACAAAAAGCTTCTAAGATACTGTTTCTTCTTTATGCAAGTGTAGGTTTCCCCCCCCTCCCTTCCTTTTTTTCTTTAGACAAATGGCATCGTTTGATGTTTTCTAAGGGGAATGGAAGCGTTTTAGTTAGATTTGGATATCTCTTTATTCATTCTTGTCTATGATACACAGAAGGAAGTCTTTCGATCCCCTGCTTGTAGAGTTTGGTAGTTTAAAGGTTCACTTTATCTGGTGAATCTTTGGCACTTGGTATTTTTTCTCCGTGGTGGTGGTGGGGGGGGGGGCAGGGGAGAGAAATGTGAGGCTTCTAAGACTTCCCCCAAACCGATTTGCCAAACCAATTGCCTTAAATTGCTTTGGGTTTCGTTCTCATTAAGGATCGGCTTTTGTGACAAGCCGGTTTTATTGATATTGTGTTAACCTTGACAGTAAATCATAGGACGTTGTATTGAAATCATGAAGTGAAGCATAACTCATCGTAAATAATGTATACGGTTGCAGCGTGGGGGGGGGGAGATAAATAGAACCTGATGTGATTATTGACATAGCTTACCATCTCAAACTGGGATGGCTGGGAAAACCAGGGGGAGGAAACCTGCCCCAGCCAACGCTGATGGCTGGGGCAATTAAGCCGAGATAAATGACATGAACAACCCTAGACACAATCAACCTGATCGGCCCAATTTCTACCACAAAGAAAATCCTCAAGATGCCTCTTGAAAAAGCATCTTTGGGACAACCTGGATGACCGAGAATCTCCATACAGACAACAAACCTGATCGAAATCCTTGGGTCGTGAGCAGCTTCGCAATGAAGCATTGCTGTTGTCCCCTTAATGACTGTGCTGTCCTCTGGAGGGCGGGCGATAAAAGTGCGATCTGAAAAGGAGATGACCCACAATTCAGGTCAAATTGCCTGTTTCCATCCTGGTTTGGGGTTTTGCCTTGGGAAGGCGACAAGCCTGGTTACTCATTATTCTACCACTCAGCTCCTGAAAACAGCCTCTGGCTGCAGGTTGTTAGGAAGTGAGTGGTAAAGGTCTCATCCATTGCTAAGCTTTCGGGGTGGTGTGTGCATGTGGCTTGTAAAGAGGGTGGGATGACACAAAAATAGGACCGACATGTTAGCCCCGAGACACCATTGCAAAGGGCCAAAGACTTCCTTTTGAGGCTTCAGGGTATGTGCAAAGAGCAACCTCACTGCACAAAGCTCAAGGCCAAAGATACAGCAGTACATTAAAAGGTGCTGTACGTTACGGTGCCAATTTGTGTTATATGCTAAAATTCCACTGGAGATCTTAGCCTCTCCCAGCCTCCCTCTGAACTGATCCGATGCTGGATAACAAGCAGCTGGATGCTGGGTTTAGATTAGGGTCCCATCCCATCAGGAGGAGGCTGAGGTATGGCCAATGAACATTGCTTTGGGGTGACCTCCACCTAACTTAGTGATTTTGAGATGCACCTCATTTCTTATCCAGACCTTTACAGTGGGATGTGGCACGCAAGTATTTTTAATACATTAATAACATTCAAAGTTGATATTGCCACAGTATTACTGTCTCCCTTCTACGTATGCCTGGGTTCTCCCACATTAATTTGGCGGCCTTCCTAGCAAAGGATGAACTGTTGCAATCAGTGAGACCTATGAATGCAGAGGCCACCTTAACAGGCTGCCAAAAACATCCTGGCCGCTTCTTTCAGGAGAGATGGTTAAGGTAGCTCTCAACACTGCTTCTAAAAAATCACGATCTTATTACTCAGAGCCCACCCTAGCCTCATGACACCAATGCTTTGTCATTAGATTCCTAATTCATCAGCTACGAGGAGAGCCAATTAAGTCAAGTTGAATAGGAACGATGAAAAAGAGCCAGGTCTTACTCCACACAGTGAGAGAAGCAGAGGCGTTCAGGACACCTTCAGAGTTGACTGCGCAGCAGACGTAGACCCCAGCATCTTCCAGGAAGACAGGGTTGATCTGAAGACCGCCAGACCCAAGGAGACGGAACCTGGGGAGCTGAATGGAGCCACTGGCCAAAATCTGATTGCCTGGAACACAGCAAGTGGAAACAGCCTCAGTCCCCTTGACTTGCAGTGCGAGAAGGCGTTAATGCTATGCTCATTCGTCCTGGCGAGCGACCACAATTTGAGTGGATTCCCAGCAGAATAATAAGCATGTACCCCTTTTCCATGCAATGGCGGGCTTGGGGGCTCCGGAAACTTCACATCTGAACGTGGCACTCATCCCTTCGGTGATGGTGGCATCTGCTGGGGGCCAGGAGAACGTGGGTGCCACATCTGGAATCAAAACCAGGGGTTTCGTTAGAAAGCGGCCAAGAGAGCATTTGGAAAGTTCAGAACATTTGTGGAGTTTTCCCACTGTACCAGAACATCATGATAACCCCAAGCTCCCCTCGCAGGGTGGACACCAAACGCTCACTGTCCCTCTCAGAGGAACGCGGCCACTGGAGCACCAGCGCTTTGAGATCAAGCGAAACAGGGGGCTTTTGAGAAGGATGGATGGATGGATGGATCAAATGAAGCCAGGACTGTTGAGTCTTCTGCAGGATGAAAAGCAATTTCAGTCTGACACCAGTTTGCAGGAATTACATGTCGGCCAAAAGAAGTTTCCATTTGATTCAAAGTATTGCCATCTGCTCCCTTTCATAACATCTCTTTGGCTTTCTCTCAGCCTCTGATGCAGACGTTCAGGGGGAGGGCCTTGTTATCTTTGGCTCAGAAAAGATTTTAGACATAAGAGCACTGTGTGAGATTGGTGGGAGGACTAACAGAGAGCTAACAGCCTACACACTGGGAAAGTTGAAAAGCAGGGGTCCATCCATCCATCCTCCCAGAAACTTGCCCTTGCTCCCTTACATTCAGGTAACCCTGCCCTGTTCCCTGATCTGCGTGGAAAACAGCCATTATTCTTCGTATTCCCATTTTTTACCTCAAAGTCTATTTTCTGGTTTCTTTATTACTCCGGAGATTCTAAAGGAACAATGGCGTTAATTTCCCCAACCAATTGCATTGAAAAATCAGGAATAGCTCTGAGAAAGCTCCAGACTCAGCCTGGTTGACTCCCAAATTTTTCATAAACTTTTTTTTTTTTGGAAAATGTATTTTTCTTTGGAAAAACTGACAGTGGTAGAGAAGAGAATCAGCCCACCTTGGGAAGATGAACGCAGTCAGGAAGGAGTAAAATATGGCAACCACAGAATCTATGTGGAATTTAAATGAGGAACTCTTGAGAGGGAACGACCCTCCCCTTTTGCCATTTTACTCCCTTCGTTCACTTTTCCGACAATCTGTCAAATGCTGCTTTCTAAGCTGTCAGGTGTGTGACACTGCTGCTACAGAATATGGTGATCGGGGACGTCTCTCCACCATTCTGTGGAGGACAGAAGCGTTCAACAGTATGGACAATAGCAACACCTTATGTAGCCACCATCGGCTGTATGCTTGAGATGAGAAAATGCAATTGTAAATAAAGGGTGGATTATTGAGGAAAGGCTGGAAGGAGGGGTCAAGAGAGGACCTAGCTTGGAGTCCTTGTGCAGGCACAAATGGCATACATTTGATATGCCCCAAGATCCAGGAAGCTTAATCTGGTTATTCCCAGAGGAACGCAAGCAGTCTGGGGAGATTCTCGTAACACAGGTAATAAGCAATAAAGCTATTGACATAGGCTAGCCCAGAGGTAGGCAACCTTGGCTCTTTTATGACTTGTACAGTAGCAGGTGCTCCAAAGGTAAAGGTAAAGGTTCCCCTGCACATGTGTGCTAGTCGTTTCCAACTCTAGGGGCCGGTGCTCACCTCCGTTTCAAAGCCGAAGAGCCAGCGCTTGCCTGAGGACGTCTCCGTGGTAATGTGGCTGGCATGACTAGACACCAAAGGCGCACGGAACGCTGTTACCTTCCCACCGGAGTGGTCCCTATTTTTCTACTTGCATTTTTACGTGCTTTCGAACTGCTAGGTTGGCAGAAGCTGGGACGAGTAACAGGCGCTCACTCTGCTACGCGGCACTCGGGATTCGACCTGCCAAACTGCCGACCTTCTGATCGACAAGCTCAGCGTCCTAACCCACTGAGCCACTGCGTCCCTTAGGTGCTCCAAAACCTTTCCTTAATTTCCCTGCCCCCTTAAGGGCTGTGTGAAGATCCCAACTTACTGGTGACCTCAAGGTAGGTATGGCTCTCTATCTCGCCAGCCTCATTCCTTGCAAAACATTGAAAGATTCCAGAATCTTCTGGCTGAGCTCTCCGAATCTGAAGAGTCCCGTTGAGTAGCACTGTGTAACGAGGATGAACTTGTTGGCTGATGGGGACAGCGTCCTTATACCAAGCTAGAAGAGGCCGTGGGATGCCTGCGTGAGACCCAACAGAGGGAAAACTTGTTCAAATTTGCACTCTCCCCACACGCGGCTTTATGCTACTCTCAGCCCTACTTTTAATGGAAATACTCTGCTCGTTAAAATACAGGTAGTTCTTGACTTACAACGGTTTATTTAATGACCTTTTGCAGTTACAACAGCACTGAAAAAAAGTGACTGATGACTGTTTTTCACAGTTACGACCTTTGCAGCATCCCCCTATGGTCACGTGATCAAAATTCAGACCCTTGACAACTGATTCACATTTATGACGGTCGCAGTGTCCCGGGGTGTGTGTCACATGATCCCCTTTTGCGACCTTCTGACAAGCAAAGTCAAGGGGGGGGAGCTAGATTTGCTTAACAAACCCGTCACTAACTTAACAACTACAATGATTCACTTAACAACTCATGGGGCAAAACTCACGTAACAAATGTTTCACTTAACCATCAAAATGCTGGGCTCCGTTGTGTTCGTAAATCGAGGACTACCTGTAATGGATTTGAGGCCTATTTTAGGGAACCAGGAGGAATTTGCTGAAGGAATCACCATCACTTAATGCTCTGAACTTCCTTCTCACTGTATCTTAAGAACATAAGGTCTCCTCTGTGGACAAACGAGGAATGTGGTAGATACCCAACATTAGAAATCTTGACATTATAATTTTAATTGACTGGCTTTTACTGCCTTGAATGGAAAATATCAATCCAGCTCAGCTTTTTTTTATCATGAACCTTTTTTTTTTGGTCCTCCTCCCCTTTGTGACATCTAGAACAACCGTCTTCATTTCTCTCCCCCAAATATGGATGCTTAAGAAAGCGCAGTACGTACAATTTATCAAGTTGCATCAAATTAAGAAGAAATCAATGCCTTATGAACTCAAAAGTCAATACAGTCGATGTAATTGTATGTAAAAAATTCTGTCCTCGGTTTACTCGTCTTTCTACTCAGAGGGAAAGTTGTATGATTTTCCCAAATAATACAGAGACAAATGAGAAAAGAAGGGTTCTGAAAACGAAGAAGGAAATATAGTGGCGATAAAACTATTTCTGTACCAGGATGTAATCAGTTCCTGAAATCGCACTTGAAGCTTCCATTTTGTTAGAATAATAAAGCCATTTATTGTCTTAAAAAATCACCTTCTGTGTGCTGGGTATTTATTTGTGACAAAGTAGATGCACTATTGCACTGGGAAATAAAACGCAATTTAAAGTTCATACCAAAGGCTTATCCACAGAAATTCTGATTGTCAGAATCCTTAGCAGAAGCACAATTTACTTCGTGAAAGTGCTGCAGTCTGAAATTACTACAGACTGAGTCACGAGGAAGCAGATAATGCGAAAATGAAATAGTCATCCAGGACAGGGAAAAAGGATGGAAATAGCTTGAAGCTTGAATAACAATAATTCTTTATATTTTAACGGGAACATAATAGAATTAAATCTAGCATTTGGCTTATTCCTTAAATCCCCTCTGACTTATTAATAATATTAATTCCCCCCAAAAATAAAAATCAGCGGGGAAGCTAATTTTTCAACTGTATCCACAACCGCTGAAATTGCCCTCTTTCCAATGTCTTAGAAATTGAGGGAAGCATCCTGAAAGGAAGGACAAAATACCCACTGATGCTTCGTCTTTGCAAAGGAAGCCTGGGGGCGTTCTCAATCCGACGACGATACCGAATTGTAGGCAGGGGTGCTTCGCAGTCATTGGAAACCCATTAAGCACCGGTGTTCCTCAAAGACTTAAGATACCTGAAAAAGCCCCACCTGCGTAAATGTAACTAGGCAAATTGCATCCTTCAGGAGGCGATACAAAGTGCTTTTTTAAGAGGGTCTCTGGATTCATGGGGAGGTTCTAGGCGCAAGGAGTCTGCTGGGTGAACTAGAGAACCATCTGAGATGTTAGAAGGGAGGGGTGCTGGGATTCCCAGATGGGATCAGTTGAGAGAGGTTGTCCAGACCACAAAAGAGTGGCTCATTCTGATAGAAGAGAATATTTGTAGCTCCAGGGTGAACTGTGGGGTCCTTGGGGCTCTCTGAACTTGGTTGCTTTCTTGCAGATGTTTCACAATCCAACTAGGTAACATTGTCAATGCTAGAAGGGAGTGGGGTTGTGGAGAGGAGGAGGAGGAGGAGGAGGAGGAGGAGGAGGAGGAGGAGGAGGAGGAGGAGAACGGTGGGGCCCTTGCTGCTCTCTGTGCTTGGTTGTTTTCTTGCAGACATTTTATGATCCAACTAGGTAACATCATCAGTGCTAGAAGGGAATGGGGTTGGGAGGAGGAGGAGGAGGAGGAGGAGGAGGAGGAGGAGGAGGAGGAGGAGAACGGTGGGGTCCTTGCTGCTCCCTGTGCTTGGTTGTTTTCTTGAAGACATTTCATGATCCAACTAGGTAACATCATCAGTGCTAGAAGGGAGTTGGGGTTGTGGAGAGGAGGAGGAGGAGGAGGAGGAGGAGGAGGAGGACGAGGACTATGGGATCCTTGGAGCTCTCTGAGCTGGGTTGTTTTCTTGCAGATGTTTCACTACCCAACTGGATAACATCATCAGTGCTAGAAGGGAGTGAGGTTTACGGAGTGGAGGAGGAGGAAGACAGTTGGGGCCTTACGTTCATGAGATCCAGACTCAAAAGTGACTCAGCCATGCGGTGAAATGCAATGTGCCGCGCCATCTCCTTCTCAAGAGATCTACTCTTCCTTTCCACTGTTTTGCATTAGCATGCTAAAAGAGGCGCGGGAACCTCTGGCTGAAGAGGACCCTCCTGAGAAAGGCATTTGGATTTAAGTGGGATTATGAATGTTTTTCAAGTTCTGGTCTGTTCGAACATCTTCCCATGAAAACGGGGATGAAGGAAGAAGTGTAACTGCAGCTGGACATCTGTTGCCGCCGACATTCTCCTCCTCTTGAAGAAGCTCCGTAATTTTAAGGAACAAGCAGCTTTCCGCTGTTGTGGTCATTGACTGCTTCTCCGCAACGTAAGTTACGGGTCCCACGGCAACTCTTTCCCTTCCATTAATCCATTCGGCTCAAGACGTTCAGCCCTTTCTCGGTCGGCCTTTACGGAGCACTCAAAGACCGAGGGCCATCTTCAGAACATCACACCTTTCCAGCCCCTTTGCTATTTATATTGGGTTGTTTAAGGGGAAAAAAAGGTGGTGTTTTGTTTTTTCCCAAATGACTAACCCAAACGTAAATAAATTGCAGTCAGCTGGACAGCTCCATCTTATCATAGCCAGGAACAGATTTTTTTTTTTAAAAAAAGCATAAAGAATAAATACAGGAAGTCCTCTTCTTACAACCATTTTAGTGACAAAGTTATGACGGCAATGGAAAGTGACTTACGATCAGTCCTCGCATTTACGACTGTCGTAGCGTCCCCGTGGTGATGGGATTAAAATTCAGGCACTTGGCAACCGGCCTGTATTTATGACGGTCGCCACATCCTGGGGTCAGCTGGTCGCCGTTTGCAACCTTCCCAACAGATAAGCAAAGTCACTGGGGGAAAGCCAGATTTGCTTAGTGACCGGATGAATCTCTTAACGAATGCCTTGATTTCTTTAACTGCCACGGCAGAAAAGGTCACCAAATTGGGCACTTAACTCTGGTCCCAATCGTGCTTTTAAGCCGAGAACTACCTGTACATTTTAAAATGAAGTTCTTTGTTCATTGCCCTACTCACCCGTGGCTTGGCATGGAATGCTCACTGTCTTCTGTACTTCTAGCAAAATCCGGTGTTCCGGTTCAGCAGTAAAATGCGGCGGCTCTTACGGAAGACAAACCAGAAGACCACATTAGTTCTTCTCCAATGGGAGAGCTACTCTCCTTGGTTGCAGAAGACCACACTTAGGTACAAGCATAGAGAAGACCCACTCACCTCTGTCGCCCCTATTGGTTCAATATAGTGTTACAAATGGTGTAAGTCTGACTTCTAGTTTTGAGCTCACCGTTTCTTTTCATCAACGGGCTCGTAAAAAAAAACACCTCAACAATTATCGGCGGTGAGGAACCTGCCTTTCAGAGCGTATGGAATCACTGCCGATACATATTTAGAGCGCCGCGCGGCAGATGAACATCCGAGCCGAGGGCCTTCTCATTTTACAAGCACGAATCAGTGAATTTTTCAATTCTCTGCTGAGAAGGTTCTTCCATAAAGGTTTTATTTACAGCAATAGATTAGATGAAAGGGCCGGCCTCCGTTTCTGCTCAATAACCCGTGCAGCTTCAGACATAAAACACGAGAGCAGGAATGTAGCAGGGCCTTGTGCATAAGGATCCCATCACGTTTTCCTCACGGTGGGCCATGAAGGTGGGAAATTTAAATTTAGCTACGTCACAACAGCTTTGGACTAACCAAGGCTGGTGCGGCGTTCCTACAGCCCTCCCGAGTCGGTTCTGTCACATGTGAACAAGAACGCCCGCTCTTTGCAATTTTGGCTTGTCTAATAAGAGAAGACTTCACTTGCTATTTAATTTTTATCTTTGAAAGCAAGCCTGGTAAGGAACGGCAGCATCCTAAATTGATAACACTGACCACTGTCAAATCGAAGGAAGGGATCTGAAGTAAGCATCAAGCCAAATCAAGAAAACACTCAGGATTAAGTTTAAGGTAAAGGTAAAGGTAAAGGTTCCCCCGCACATGTGTGCTACTCGTTTCCAACTCTAGGGGCCGGTGCTCATCTCCGTTTCAAAACCGAAGAGCCAGTGCTTGTCCGAGGATGTCTCTGTGGTCATGTGGCCGGCATGACTAGATGCCAAAGGCGCACGGAATGCTGTTACCTTCCCACTGTAGTGGTCCCTATTTTTCTACTTGCATTTTTTACGTGCTTTTGAACTGCTAGGTTGGCAGAAGCTGGGACGAGTAATGGGCGCTCACTCTGTTACGTGGCACTCAGGACTCGACCCGCCAAACTGCCGACCTTCTGATCGACAGGCTCAGCTCCCTGCTATTTGGACTATAATTGCAACCTTTCTCCTAGTAAAGGGGCTCCTAGGGTTTGAATTAATTCGTCTGCGTTCATACGTGTTTCATTAGAACTAACAACCACGGAGCAACTACTGTACATTCCTTCCCAGTTGACCCTATTGAGGTGCAAACCTTCCTTAATCCATTTTTATCCTGGTTCAGGGTAACCATTCATTTCATCTTTATAGAAAATCTCAACCCACAAAGGCGCCACCACGCAAGAGGCTACAAGTCAGGAAGAATCAGGATCACATGTTAAGCTCCAGTTAAGCTGGTTTATTTCTCATGCCTACGCACAGCAGTCTCGTCAACTAGTGGTCAGCCCTAAATTGGTGCCAGATCAATGGAATTCGAGAAGAATTGAACTTAGACCCTTCCTCACTTGATTCCACCCTCGGGCTCTGCCATCCTTCTTCTTCACTATTTCCTTTATTGGCAACCTTACAAGGTGTCTTCTATGAGTCCCATCTTGAGGTTTAGCCTGCAAAAAATCATCTTTTTGGGCCCTTCTCTTTCTCAACTCCTGGCTTTGTCGAGAGCTGCAAAGGCCAACACAAATTGCTATGGCTACTGCTTGTCGTGAAGTGGGCTAAGGGTTCATTAGCAGAAGCCGGCTGAGTTGTTCCATTGACAGCTTAAATCAAGAAAGATCCAGCATTTGTTCTTCATCTTTCTTCAGGCGGTGGACATCTGCCAAAATCTATTCCAGCCACAGCTATGACATTGATAAAAAAATAATAGTCTTAAAAGAACTGGAAGAAAAGGAAGGATGGCTTCAGCCATTACTGTACTGGCTGTTAGGAAAACAAGGGTGTTTTTTTTTAAAAAATAAAATCTCTGTGGTGCAGACCATCTTCCGTTCAAAGAAAAGACTCTATTGAAAGTCAGAAGATGGAGAAGAGGTGCAAATGGTGGCAACGTATCTCTGCTAAAAGCAGGGACCCCTTCAAAGATTGCAAGCGGAAAGTGGCTGGAAAAGCACAGGATGCCTCACTGGTGCTCATCTAGTGGCAAATATCTGCAGCTCAGGTGGAGGATGAGGGTGGAGGTTCGTTCTCCGAGGTAACATCTTCAGGGATGTCACTGTCGTGTTTTTCTGCTTATAAGGGCTTTGTGTGGTCAGTAGGTCTTGTGAAGTGGAGGCCACGTCTGATGAGGGTCATGTCAGGTAAGAGTCACATCAGATGAGGGTCTTGCGATGGGTCAGGTGTGGGTCGCATCAAGTCTTGGGATGGGTCAGGTGTGATGGGTCAAGACCCATCACGAGGATCCTCACCTGACGTGACCTCTCCATCACAAGACTTACTGACCACACAAAGCCCTTCTAAGCAGAAGAACACCGACACTGACGCCCCCTAAACTCCGCTGAAGATGTTACCTAGCCTGGTAACGAAGTGTTTGGAAACCCACCCACAAGCTCAGGGAATGAACCTCCACCCTCAATTTCAATCCTTTTGAATGGTTTTATTTCTCTTCCTGGTCTAAATATCTTTTCCTCTCCTCTCCATCCAGTTTTATTGCCCCGCTGCTCCCTTGGGCATCCCTTCCCTACACAACTCTCCCATCATCCTGGGGTGGTTTTTTTTTTGTTGTTGTTTTTTGACAGCTTCTACTAAAAATGAGGGGAGAGGAATGTGTGTGTGTGTGATTGTTGCATGGGTTTGTGTGTTGCCAAATTTGAGACTGGTGGTTTCTCCCAAGTCTGAATATAGTTGATAGATGTGGATGGGGATTCATTTAATTTTATGAATGGATACCTAATTTTACAGGCAATTAATTTTAATTCGTGGTTATCAATTCAACGAATTTTTTTTTTTGTTCCTACATTTCGGAGCGGCTGTCTTGCTTCTGGCAGAAACAGAGACACGCACACACCTAAGTGTGTCACACACACTATCTCATTACTAGCTTAATAAACCCAAATCACATCCGCATGCAAATCTTGGGGGAAAAACTCAGAATGATCTTACGATCTTTCTTCCCGTACATTTTAGATGTAATGTCCTCCTATTAATTATTTAAAAAAAAACCTTGGTGTCTGCTCTCACTGCCTCTTTGCAACAGAGGCGTCAAGAAATTGCGTCTCTGAGAAAATTAAACCTGTAGAGTGAAACCAACGTGCTTAGCTGTTTGTACAATTTATAGCTTTTTAATAGTATAAATTTTCAACTATAATAGATTTTCTATGCCTAAGTAGACACTAACATATAGAGATGCATTTACTGTGGACAGGAGGCAAAAAAAAAACACCCAAACACCCCTAGACATTATTGGAAAGTCAAAGGCTTGATTTTCTTTGACCCTGATTTTTCTCATTGTTCCTAGATCTTTTTAACCCACGATGGACTTCCCAGCATCGTCTCTCACTTTCTCCTTTTGGGTTAACCGCAGATCCGCTTGTCGTAACTGAGCGCCGTGTTATCCCAAAACAGTCTAGCCTGCCTTTTCTTCCACTAGAGAAAAGCAGAATCATAGTCAACTTGTCCTCCTTGCTGTTTCCTTCTCTCCTCCTTCATAGCAATGAGAACTTTGTGAAGGCTTGACTTTTAAGCCAATAAATTGAATTTGCACCCTCAACTTTTCTAATACCTACCGAGAACTGAACCTTCGTTTTACATCAGGGGTGTCAAACTCAATTTCATTGAGGGCCGCATCAGCATTGCGGTTGCCCTTGGGGGGCCGGGTGGGTATGGCCAGGGTGGACATGGCCTACTGGGTGGGCGTGGCTAGAGTATGTATGGCGCACTGGGTGGGCGTGGCCAGCTCTACATCGTTCGCATCAAGGGTGCCTATGGGGGCCTGGGCAGGAGTGGGACAGATCTGAGGGTCTCTGGCAGAAGGAGGGTCTCTGGGCCAGGGCCAAGGCAGTGGGGGCCGTTCCCTCACTGTTTCCAGGATGGCTTCGCGGGCCGCATGAAACCACTTCGCGGGCCGGATCCGGGCCCCCGGGCCTTGTGTTTGACATGTCTGTTTTACATCATCCACATGGTTGACTCAGCCTTCCATCCTTCCGAGGTAGGTAAAACGAGGACCCAGATTGTTGGGGGCAATTAAGCTGACTTTGTAATAATGCCGCTTGGGGTGTGTGTGAAAGCCCTAATAAGCAGGCATATACATAGAATGAAGGCTACTGCTAAGCTTGTAAGCCGCCCGGAGTCTTCGGAGAAGGGCGGGATATAAATGGAATTAAAATTAAAAAAAATGGCCTTTTGCCCATCAACATCATGCTCATCTTTATTATGAGTCCTGCTTCCAAATTGTCAATTGTATCTGCCTTGTAGAGACATATAATTATCATTGTCTATTGATTTCTGGAACAATTCCTTCAGATTCCAGGGTGAACTGTTTCAAGTATCGCAGCTCAATTATAAACATGACCCCTTAAAGACCTTTCTGAAAACCGTAATGTTTTTATTTTATTTTACTTTTTGGCCGTGCTTAAGTTTTTATCCCAACGAAAGAAAGCCTACGTATGTAGCCTTTCTAGTATTTCCAGACTTGTGATGAAATATACAATGGACGGCGTTCCCAGTGCAAATAACGTTTAGCCATTTTAGCCATGGATTTTATTCTAAACTAGTTCAAGAAATGTTTTGTTGCTCAAGCCAAAACTTGCAGTGTGGTGTGCCTTACTTGCGTCCCCAGCATATGTTTTACGTGCACAAATGGACAAGTATAATTAAGTTTTTATGTGCTACTAAAACAGGGCTTAATAATGCAGCCTTGTACGAGAAACACCTCCAGGATAGCTTAGAAAGAATTATCCCTTTTATATGAGCACTCTCGTTTTTAAATTTGGTTCTATTTTCCTCCAGATTCTGTTCCCTTGCCAATTAAAACCTTGCAGGGATTCTCCTTTTAAATTTTTCATGAATTATTCCAGAGTCTGTTGTGGCACAAATGCATATACATAAAAATGTAACAGGCCAAGCTGGATAAAGATTAAAATGAGAAGGACTTCGGGTGTCAAAGGGGCAAGAAAAGGGAATTGATCACTCGTGTTTTGCCTGGCTTGTCTTCTGACTTTTTAACACTCTGGCCTCTGTTGGTAATTTTGTTCATCAAGCAGCCCTCTGAAAACCGAGATTAGGAATAAAGCAGGGCACACAAAGAAACAGAAGCTGCTAATCAAAGCTCTTGCAACTTTTCAGATCTTTTACCTCTGCTTGTTTTGTTTGTTTGTTTTATATTAGCCGAACGCCACTTAAGGGCTAACCGCAGCCGAAGAAACATTGCTTGCAACACTGCAAGAGGCAGGCTCTGACAGCACAGCAAAAAAAAATTTTTTTTTAAAGGAGTTACTATAAAACTGCAGGGTGGCGAGGGTGGAATAAACTGATCTTAATCCGAATCATAAATAACAGAAATGGGTTCTTGTTCTTGGAAAGAAAGGAGAGGCAATAATTTGAAAAAGTGAAAGGAAGGGAGAAATGGAAGGATGAGGATGGAACTTAAAACCAACCTTGACGTAATGTATAGTATAAAGCAGGAAACAGAAGATGGGGCTGGAACACCCTCTGGTACAGATGATATAGGGACTGTCTGAGATGGCGTAGGTTCTCCTGCTTGAGCAGGGGGTTGGACTAGAAGACCTCCGGGGTCCCTTCCAGCTTCTATTCTGATTCAGACTCTAAATCTTTCAGCGCACCTGGATACACAAAGGGCTGAGGTTCATGGCAACCTAGGAAGGCGGGTGTTCTTAGGGCATAAGGAGAAAGTCCCTGAACATCTCCCAGGAAAGAGAAGCCTCACAAGTGTCTTAGCAGTTAGACTCGTTCTAGTTTGACAATCACAACTGAAGATTTTGAATGGCTTCTGTTCGTGAGGAACAGCATTGTGCCAGAGCTCTCTTAAGACCTGGCTCTGTTCCCAGGTCTTGGATTAGGGTGTCTGTGGAACTATATATACATATATATATATATACATATACATATATACTGTGTGTGTGTGTGTGTGTGTGTATTTGCCTTGCGTTCTAGCTAATAAAAGAGAGAAAGAACCTGTGGCTCAGGAAGTTAAAACAACTGCCTAATATATAATCAGCCCAGGTTCGAATCTCAGATAAAGGGTATGACTGACTGATGAGAACATAAAGAGTTCGAAATGATCATTTCAGCCTCCCAAAATTCTTTATTAGCAATTTGAATAATTTGCATATATATATATATATATATATATATATATATATATATATATATACATATACACATATATACATATATACATATATACATATATACATATATACATATATACATATATATATATATATATATATATATATATATATATATATATATATATATATATATATATATATATATATATATATATATACTGTATTCATCTTTCATTTTCATGTTACTTATGCAGTTTTGTCTGGGAGGGCATGTTTGCTTTTAAATTAGGTATTTGTGTAAATAATGTCAGCCATTTTGGAGTCAGCTGGCCTTGAAATCCAATAAGCAAACAAACAATTTCTACAAGGAAGAACATGTCCTATTAATATCCTTAATATCAGAAGACTGCCTTACACTCCCTCCTTTGTTTTATCCTCTGTGGAGAAGTTTGACCGGCAAGTCAACGACGTATTAAAATAACTATTATCAACTGGCTATTACCCTTCGGTTTAAGATGCTTAATATGAAAAAAGAAAAAGAAAAAGAAAAGAAAGCAGCGTTACCCAGGATAGACAGGAAGGTGTCAGCTCTTTCAGGCTCGCCGGGGCTGTCGTTCAGTTGTGCCTCACAGACATACATTCCCATGTCGGCTGAAGTTGGGTTTGCGATAGCTAGACGTCTGCCCAGGCTGCCAACCCCATTGAGGATTTTCCCATTCCTCTTCCAGGTGATACTTAATTTCTCAATGGGGCTAGGAGGGGGAGAAAAAAACAAAACACATGTGTCCGTTATTGCTCTGACGTAAGTTATGACGTAAGCCTCCTGCCGCTAAGAAAGAACCACCAGTGTGCAGAGAAGGAGTTGCTTAGAAAGAAGCTCAGAAGCAGCTCTCAGATCTTCTGCAAAAATATACAGCAAAAAGAAAAGGAAAGGTGGGGAGGGAAGGGAATAGCCTTTCATAAGAAGATGTCCTCCAGAGCGATGGGCCCTTCAAAACCCATAACCCCCAGCCTGGTAGAACCACGCTACTTTATTTATTTATTTATTTATTTTATTACATTTATATACCGCCCTTTCCCGAAGGACTCAGGACGGTTTACAGGGTGATTAAAAAACCAAGATACAAAAGTTAAAAACAAATTTAAAAAAAATTATATTTGTCCCTGCATAAATAAAACCCCAGTTAAAATTAAGATTAATCCTCAGCCTGGGCCAGAGTGCTCGAAGAGCCAGGTCTTCAGGTCCCGGCGGAATGAACGGAGGTTGGGGGCAGTCCTCAGCTCCACTGGCAGCTGGTTCCAAAGGGCAGGCGCACCCACTGAGAAGGCCCTATCCCTGGGTGTTGTCTGCCGGCAATCTCTTACCGGTGGCACCCTGAGAAGACCCTCCCTGTGGGAGCGCACTGGACGAAGGGAACTTGATGCCGGCAGCAGGTGTTCCCTCAGATATCCCGGACCCAAGCCATTTAGGGCTTTATAGGTCATCACCAGCACCTTGAATCACCCGAAGGGCAACCGGGAGCCAATGCAGCTTGCGGAGTAGAGGTGTTACTTGAGAAGCACGACAGCTGATATCCAAGATATTGTAAAGGATATCAGAATGGAGGAGAGAGCAACAGAGTCAGAGTCCAAGACCTTTGCTCCTTGACCTATTACCCTTCCAGGGACAGAAGGTAACGGGACAGTTGAGCATTGCTCTAATACTGGTAATGGAAGGGGGATCATCCCAGTAGTAAGGGGAGAAGGCTAGATGAGGGCATGCAGAACAGGCTGTATCTCCTCTCCTCCCCAGGAGAGAAGAATGATATAGTGCAGGGGTCTCCAACCTTGTCAACTTTAAGGCCCGTGGACTTCAACTCCCAGAAGTCCCCAGCTGTGCTGGCTTTGGAATTCTGGGAGCTTTAAATCTGTAAGGTCTTAAAAGTTGCCAAGGCTGGACACGCCTGATCGAGCGTCTCAGTAAACAAATACAGAGAAAGTTCAAACATTAGCTGAAGTCTCTGAACATCTGCTGTTCTTTCATTTTGTCCACCAGTAGGGCAGGCTCAACTGACGTCCAACGGCCACCTTTAATTAGAATGGTAATTTTACTTCTTCATGCTAATGGTTTGTTTCGCCTAAGGGAAGGACGGTAAAAAATAAATGCGGCTCACGGGGTGCGTCCGTATCAAGAAATACGTCCATTATAATTCAATTATAAATAATTGAAATAATTGAAATCTCTGCTTTCATAGGAAAAA
The DNA here is from genome assembly GCF_964194415.1 of Vipera berus. Taxonomy (NCBI): domain Eukaryota; kingdom Metazoa; phylum Chordata; class Lepidosauria; order Squamata; family Viperidae; genus Vipera; species Vipera berus. Next base: position 2,888,746 of record NC_138216.1, on the reverse strand, counting down.
GGAACCGGGCCCCGGCCTCGAAGCATTCCAGATTTTCTTCCGGCCTGCATCTTTTGCCTCTTTTTATCAAGGCCAGATATACAACAAGTTGCTCAGAAGGAAAACGTGCGAGTTCCCAATTTTCATTAAGCCCTATTTTGGGTACAAGAGTTGCCCAGCAGTCAATACCTCGATTTCCTCTTTTCCAAACATTTATTTTTTGCCCAGAATGTGGAAGAAAATGAGGTCATTATTGATTTTAAAAATTGCTGGCACTCTGGACAATTATCCCAAACGGTGGCCCAGATGAGGTAAATCTGTGGTGTTTTACAGTAGTTCTATACAAATAATTTAATCTAATTATTTTCCTTTCCTCCTCGTTGCTGCTAGGGAAAAATGGACACCACTCAAGCACATATATACATACATAAAAGGTAAAAGGTAAAGGTTCCCCCGCACATGCGTGCTAGTCGTTTTCCGACTCTAGGGGCCGGTGCCCATCTCCGTTTCAAAGCCGAAGAGCCAGCACTTGTCCGAGGACGTCTCCGTAGTCATGTGGCCGGCATGACTAGACACCAAAGGCGCATGGAACGCTGTTACCTTCCCACCGTAGCGGTCCCTATTTTTCTACTTGCATTTTTTACGTGCTTTCTAATTGCTAGGTTGGTAGAAGCTGGGACGAGTAACAGGCGCTCACTCTGCTACGCGGCATTCGGGATTCAACCCGCCAAACTGCCGACCTTCTGATCGACAAGCTCAGCGTCCTAACCCACTGAGCCACCGCGTCCCTACATACATACCTACATACATGCATTTTTTAAATCTGTCTGCGCCAAAAGGACACATATTTTGGTAAGGTTGCAAAAGACAAAGTTGGCTGCAAAGCTGAATAAAGAAAGTTGTACTAAGTGATGAATACAGATCTTCCAAATGGCTTGTCTTAGAATTGAGTGAGAGAGGCTGGCTGAAGGTCACCCAAGGAAGGACTCAAACTCGCCGTTTCCCAGCTTCTAGCTTGTTGCGTTAACCACCCCAACCAATCGGCTCTCCTGTTGGGGGTTGGGTTCACCTTACCTGCCATTGGCCAGACACTCCAGGATGGCTTCCTTGCTCCCAGGGGTTGCACTTGAGTTCTGTGGAGGGATTACGATCGTGGGGGTCACGGTGTTGGTTGAGGCGCCAGCACCTGTAAAGGGGAGGAGGAAGACCGGCAAGGAGTTAAATGCCAATCAAGGAGAAGCTCAGGGTTGAAATGAGGGGTCCTTGATGTCCTCTGAGCTTGTTTTCTTGCAGATTTTATTACCCAGACTAGGTAACAACAGCGCGGATGATGTTATCTAGTTGGATAATGAAATGTCTGCAAGAAAACAACCAAGCTCAGAGAGCACCAAGGACCCCACATATGTCTGTCTGTCTGTCTGTCACTCTCTCTCTCTCTCTCTCTCTCCATCCATCCATCCAGCTGTAAACAACAGTCTAGGTTCAATGCCACCAACACTGGTGGGGCAGGGAACTGTATATAAACAGTGAACAAGCCCCACACTCACTCGCTCTGACGATGTTACCTAGTTGGGTAATGAAATGTCTGCAAGAAAACAACCAAGTTCAGAGACCACCAAGGACCCCACAGTTCTCCTCCTCCCCCTTCTCCACTCCACAAACCCCAGTCCCTTCTAGCACTTATGAAGTTACCTAGTTAGGTCATGAAACATCTGCAAGAAAACCACCAAGCTCAGACAGCCCCAAAGACCACACAGTCCTCCTCCTCCTCCTCCTCCTCCTCTCTGTAAATACTCACTCCCTTCTAGCACTGATGATGTTACCTAGTCGGGTCATGAAACATCTGCAAGAAAACCACCAAGCTAAGAGGGCAACAAGGACCCCATAGTCTTCCTCCTCTTCCTCTTCCTCCTCCTACTCCACTCCGCAAACCCCACTCCCTTCTACCGATGGCAGTGAGGATGTTACCTAGTCGGGTCATGAAATGTCTGCAGCAAATAACCAAACTCAGAGAGCACCAAGAGCAACTCAGGACTTAAATATTCACCCAGACCATCATCTGTATTGAACACAAGAGGTTGGTGGGTGGTGGGAGCCATCTCTACTGTTCTCTGCTCCCAATTAGGACTGGCAGGGCTTCAGGCCATTCCATTGTAGATACCCATAATGTACATTGTACTTGAAGTTTCCTGTCACTGGAAGCAAAGCAAATTCTTTTTTTGTTTTTCTCCCCGCTACCAGGCACTTCTATTTTTATCAACCACTTGCTGACTTATATTTTTAGGATCTTTTCATGTTTCGTTTAATCTTACGAGTTCTGCGCGATCTCAAAAGAGGCTTTCAGGGTCCAAGCAGGGTTCTTTAAAAAAAAGGGGGGGGGGAAGAAATAAAACCTATTTTTTTATGGACACTGGTGAACAAGAATGAAATTAACAAAGCAGCAGATCACAACAATTTCAATCCTCTTTCCTTATCAGAAAAGTAAAGTAGCTCAAATCGGCTTCTCTTTTGTGAATCGACAAACTGTAAATAATTTGGCTTATGCAATCCTCAGACACTTCAGAAAAAAAAGATGGCAGAAGGGGGGGAGGGGTTTTAAAAAAAATCCTGCCAACTTCGCCGTGTCTCTTTTCAAAAATTTCAGTGCGTGTATTTAATAAGTAAATTAAAATACCAATATGTTATTGCTTTGCTTCGAGCTATTCATTTGGGGAAAACACAGTATTATTTCCCTACATGAACAAGAGAATAATAACAGATTGCTAAAAATAAAAACTGCAACAAAAGAGTTGCAAAGGGAAGGAAAATTAAACCATGTCTAAACCAATGCAAATCCAGACCGGCTCATCAAACACTATACATTAAGGCAGCTTAGCATTATAAAACCCCAAATTATAAGTTAATGCAATTTAGAAGTAGCAACTGAAATATTTCAAACCCTTCCATCACGAGCGCAGACATCTGTTGTAACGAAGCAGAGGGCGGGGGAAAAAAACTTTATGGCAAATTTGATTCCTTTGTATCTTGAGTGGAACGATATTGTAATTTGGGATACACGCGGGGGTGGGGTGGGGTGGGGGGGATTTTCCAAAAAACATTGCCGCAAATACTACGGAACTGGAACTGTTGTTAATCTCCCCAATTCTGAACTGTTCACAGAGCTGAGAAGCCAACGTCCAGATGTAACCGGTGATTCTGTAAAGGTAAAGGTAAAGGTTCCCCCGCACATGCGTGCTAGTCGTTTCCGACTCTAGGGGCCGGTGTTCATCTCTGTTTCAAAGCCGAAGAGCCAGCGCTTGTCCGAGGACGTCTCCGTGGTCATGTGGCCGGCATGACTAGATGCCAAAGGTGCACAGAACGCTGTTTACCTTCCCACCGTAGTGGTCCCTATTTTTCTACTTGCATTTTTACGTGCTTTCAAAGTGCTAGGTTGGCAGAAGCTGGGACACGTAACAGGCGCTCACTCTGCTACGCGGCACTCGGGATTCGACCCGCCAAACTGCCGACCTTCTGATCGACGAGCTCAGCGTCCTAACCCAGAGCCACCGTGTCCCTGGCAGTGATTCTGTGCCCAGCCATAAATCCCCCAGCTGAGCCCACATAACTGTAAATGCCAAACTTCGTATTCCCGAGAAGTACATGCGCATGAGATATATGCACCCACCCTAAGCCTTGAGCGTGTGACGCTGGGTCACTTTCCGATTTCAGGCCTCAAAATATTCCCAGAAATGAGCAACCTGTGGCTTAGCTACAGTGACCCTGCGGCCAGTTTGAGTGGCTTCAGACTGTTGGCCTAAGGTGGACGTGCTTGTTATGTGAAGATCCACGAAAGAGAGAAGGATTAGGGGTCCTCGGTGGTCTCTGAGCTTGCTTGTTTTCTTGCCGACATTTGACGACCCAAACTCGGTAACTTCATCAGTGCTAGAGAAGGACTGTGAGGATTGGAAAGAAGGATCCCATCCAAAGCAATGCAGACACTTTCAAGAGGGTTGGTGTGATTGCCTTCTGTTGTTGAATTCTCACCACGCAGAGAAGATGGGGGGGGCAAGAGAAGACGCAGTTCCCGATGCGGAGTATGGTTAATCCATGGAACAGTTTGCCTGCTAGAATCGTGGGTGCTCCATCCCTGGAGATTCTCCAGAAAAGTTCGGACAACTATTTGTCCAAGATGGAATAAGGACTTCTGCCAAGATGGAATAAGGACTTCTGCCTAAGGAAGGGGGTCGGACTAGAAGACCTCCAAGACCTCCCTTCCAGTCCTTGGATTCTATGACGAGACTGAAAGAGGATACCCAAGCTAGGCCTCAGGATAGATTAACATTGGTTTCTGAACAACGGCAATATTGCCAGAATAACTGAAATTGAAAAGGCAGCAGCATTATTAAGGACTAAAGGAAAACGTGACATTCCCATTCCATTTCGAATGGACCAATATTCTTATGCATATTCATGGAGCGCCATACTTATCCCCAAGAAAACATGAATGGTTTAAGGGCGTGGCTTATTCCTTTGTATGGGGCATCTGCTTTTATGATCGATTTCCCGCAATTTATACCTGCTTTATACCCATAGGACTGAACACAGAAGGACCTCGTTTCTAGAACTGGGGCAGAACTAACAAGAAAATATTGAATGAAAGTGTGGACTCTTTCCAACTTCAATGCTCAGGTTCTAACGTAGCATTATATTCTTTTCTTCTAAGCGGGGGAATGGTTTATTTATTTATTTTATTTATTTATTTATTTGTTTTTATAAACCGCCCTTCTCCCGAGGGACTCGGGGCGGTGTACAGAGTAAGGTAGGTATACAGATTGAACAATAGTGAAAAACAATAGTAAAAACAAACTGGGACCCCAATTAGAACTATCAGGCCAGGCCGGACTGCTGGAACAGGTAAGTTTTTTTTAAGTCGCGCTGGAAGGTGCGGAGGTTAGAAGGGAGTAAAATGAGGAGAGGCCAAGAAAGACAGTTTTAATTCGGCAATGCATTCACCTCTATCTCTCATTCCCAAGCATTCTTTCTCTTTTTTCTTTTTTTCACTTCTTCCACCACTTCAAAAGGAAGCAAAGAACCAATGAGGACCTGGGCTGACTTCTACCCATTCATGCTTCGAGAATCTCTTTGTGCCTAAACAGATGAGTAGAGGAGTCGGAATGACAGCAGTGAAGTGGATACAGGCCAGGCTTCATTAGCTACTTACTACTAATTGCAAGGAGAACAACAGTGTCCAGCATCAATGCTTATTTCATTTCCATTCATCTTATGTACTAGAAGCACCCCATTAGCAAAATTAGTCATCTGTTAATGGTTTCCGAACTTGTAGAGTTAAGATGAGGCTGATAAGGACTTAATATATTTCCTTTGAATCCAGGCACTAGGGTGGAATAACAGTAGCCCTTTATTTAATGGAGGACTAATGTGCTTATATTGAATATGTTGCCTGTTCAGTTATATTCAACATGTCGAAGGCTCGCAGAAGGCCAACCAAGAGGACAGTTATTAACCAATGAATAGCACTTCATATTTCAGAAAAGATCTTATAATTAGATGTCCACTTTCCTTTTGACATATTTTTATTCCCAGAAGATACCGTTCCCAAATGAGTTTGGACGTGCCATCGAGTGCTCATTGATGATTCAGCAGAGAGACGTGGGGAAGACCAAAGGTGTTACGTATTCATGCGCAAAGAATAACAGTCAATGGTATTTACTTTGCAAATGGCAACACAGCTCAGTGTTCTAAAAAATAATAATAATAATAACTGGATCTTGAAACACTATGTTCCTGGCCTTGTCTGAAAGCCGTCGAAGACCCAAAGAAAAGACCATTTGTCTTTCTCCAGGAAGGGAGAAGCAGCTCCAGTTTTTACCATTCCATGTCCGCACTTTGATATAGTGACCTCAATGTCAACTTCTCCATATCTGGAAGATATCAGTATGCTTAAACTTAGGGATGGCAAGGGGCAATTTAGTGGATTATCCCAGTCTTACAGAAACTACAGTCCAGGAAGAGCCCATCTTATGGCCACGCCCAAGGCCTAAGAAGTTTGCATGTATATTGCCATCAGGAAACCAAGGACTTTAGCCTGGAAACCATAATGGAGTCACTACTGTGTATAGAGATGTAAGAGAGGAGCAGGCAGAGCTGGGGGGGGAGTTAAATGTGTCATTAGTTTGAAATCTTTGCGTTGCCACAAGAGATCCAAGTCCTGAATTCCCTTTATCTAACACCAATTTAGTGCTGACTGTTAGTTGACCAGATTCTTCGGTATAAGTATGAATAAATTTTCTGTGCTGCAATTTTGCCAATGATCCTGATTCTTTGCACCTGACAGATGGAGGCGATGGTGATGGAGATAAAAGATGATAGAAATGGAAATGGAGAGACATCAGAGCCTAAGAGACGTCTTCCCACACAAATGGGGCTAACCTAAACTGACCCACTTAAGTCTTACCTTTAAGTCAACTGTTGCTGCCTGTTTGGGTAGGACTATGTGTGCCAGTTATTTTGCTGGCAAATAAATATTATTTGCTAGCAGAACCACAAACGTAGAGATGAGCTCAGCTCTTTGGCCAGGAACTACTCGTGCCATTAGGGACCAAATTCTTCATTCAAGAGACATTTTGGAAAACACTGCAAATTCTAAAAAGCTAGGGAAAATTAAGCCACGTATTCTAGCACTTTCCAGTTACAACTCAACGGCTCACCTCAAAAGCTGGGATAATTTCTGTCCCCTGTTCTGAACTCGCTTTCTGACAACTCTTTGCATTCAAAAAGCAATTTGGAAGTTCAGACTGTCACTGACCCGACTTTCCCCTCGTGCACAGCAAGACGTTTTTTTCCTTTCTTTTCTTTTTCCTTTTTCCTTTCCCAGAAATGAAGCAGCTGCACACCTCATCATAGCTTTTAACTTGAATATATACATTTATATATAGCTGTGAGACATATTTTATCCAAAGAACGTTCAGGTAGCTTTTCATAATTTTTTAAAATAGCTTTGATATCAAATACACGACTTCCAGGAGTGTGCAATTTTGCACAATGAAAGGGAACCAGCACTGCAGTTGAACAGCACGAGCAATTAGGCTTTCAAAGTTTTTCAAGGAGAAACAGGCCCTGGATTCTGTTCCCGGACAAACTTCCAGGTGGGAATCAGTTAATTTACATCATTTACCTGGCCAGAAAACCAGCATTGTTCCCTTAAGGATGGAATTGGCAAGACAAAGACAACATCTGAGTAGGAACCTAAAACAGCAGATCAAAGGGATGCTAAATAGAATTGTAGAATTGACCTCCTCAGTGTCCATGAACATTGGGCGTAGTATCCTAGGACCTTGGTCAACGTCTAGTTCAACCCCCAGCTCAAGGAGGAGACCTTATTACCAGGGGTCTTCAGACTTGGCGCTTTTATGACTTGTGGACTTCAACTCCCAGAATTCCTCAGCCAGCCTGGCTGAGGAATTCTGGGAGTTGAAGTCCACAAGTCATAAAAGGGCCAAGTTTGAAGACCCCTGCCTTACACCATACTGCTCAAATGGTCGTCCTGTCTATTACTGAAAGGCGCCCCCCCCCCGGTGATGGGGAACTTACAATTATGGGAGAAAAGTTATTCCATTGATTAACTGTTCTCACGGTCAGGAAATTCCTCCTCAGCTGTAGGTTCAATCCCTCTTTAACAAGCTTCCATCCATTACTCCTTGTCTTAGGAATCAGCACTCGTCTGTGTTCAGCAGAACTTTTTATCAAATTTAATTAGGACATAGATTTAATTTAATTTAATTATTTATTTTAGAGAAAGAGAGAGAGTCCATTTGGCCTAGTGGTTAAGGCAACAGGCTAGAAACTAGTTGACAGTGAGTTCTAGTCCCAACTTAGGCGTGAAAGCCAGCTCGGTGACTTTGGGCCAATCACCAGGAGACGGTGAGTTCTAGTCCTGCCTTAGGCGTGAAAGCCGGCAGGGTGACCTTGGGCCAATCACCAGGAGACGAGTTCTAGTCCTGCCTTAGGCATGAACGCTGACTGGGTGACTTTGGGCCAGTCCATGTGGCTCGAGCAACAATTCGATCCGTTCTTGTCGCAAGTAATGGATCAATGCTAGGTTGATCTGAGAAAAGCAGACTCTGCACCTGTGGGAAAATGCTAGGATGGAAGAAAAAAAGAAACTTTTCATGGATGTTGCAAAGAATAAGGAACATATATACAGCTTTGTGAACAGATCTGCTCACTGAATGCCAATCACCCAGCTCATCTTTCAGCAGACAATGAAACGGAGAAGAAAATTCACGCCACTTCACACTCGGCGGCAAGATAAGGGAATGGATGACTGTTTAGCTATTCTCTCTTTGCTGAGTTGCTGCACGAATACTGCTGTGTCGGCAGTGCGCCGAGAATTCCATTTTAGTTGTGTGAACTAGCCCCAAGTGGCTGTGAAAGTTCTTCAGGAAAAGAAGAACACCATACTGCATTTCTCAGGCTGTCCCAAGCTAACTTTAAAAAAAAAAGAAGAAGAAGAAGAAGAAATAGATTTTCCTACAGCAGAAAAACAGAGAGCTCAGCAAATGCAAATGCAGACCCAAAGCTGCAGGTTGCGTTTGATTTGTGATACGTGGTTATCATAGCAACTTCGTATTTAAGGTTAGTCTTCGTATTCTTTTAATATGTTTTGCATTCCTCCAGATAAATCTTATTATGAGAGGGCAGGGAATGCAAGGGGTTTGAAAATAACCCACCCCCCCTTTTTTTTAATAAATTGCTTGTCTTGATCATCTTGACAATTTAACTATTTGAAGCTAATTATATAGAGAAGACCTTATTCTTTTTTTTTCTTTAAAAGCAAGTGTAATTTATTGCTAGAAGAATGCAAAAAAGTCACCTCTGCTCTTGGCAGGTGTTAAATGAGAAAGCGTTTGTAACAGGCTAAAATTTTGTCTTGAAGTAAACATTCAGCCACACAAAACCAACAATGAGCTTAGGTTAGTGTATGATTTATTTACTTAACTATATCCAATTCTTTCGGGGCTAGTGTTGCAGCTGCCTTTGCAAGGAATAGAAGGGAAATAAATGCATTTTCATGGGAGGGAGGGAGGAATGAAGGAAGGAAGGAAGAAAGGAAAGAGAGGAGGGAGAGAGGGAAGGAAGAGATGAGAAAGAAGGAAGGGAGGGAAGGAGGAAGGAAGGGAAGAGATGGGAGGGAGGAAGGGAGGGAGGGAGGGAGGGAGGGAGGGAGGAAGGAAGGAAGGAAGGAAGGAAGGAAGGAAGGAAGGAAGGAAGGAAGGAAGGAAGGAAGGAAGGTTATCCACAGGTGAGGCAAGGAACTCAAAATGGTGTCCACAACCACATTTCTTATGATGTATGTAAAACATGGTTGCCTGTGTTTATTCTTAAGACTTTAGTATCGCACCTATTATGGTACCTTTGGCAAATTTATCACATGACACCTTGTGTTGCCTATAGCAATCACTTGGTTTTTTTAAATGGTTTTTAAAAAAAACAGCCAGTACCATCTGGTATCAAAACCTAGCAGAAAATGTAAATTAAATATAATGAGAATCAAGATAAACTGTGTTTGCTAGAAACCTAAGGGGAAAATCCTGAGTCTGAGTAGCTACAAATACTAATTATGAACTGGAAATGAAGAATCCACTTCATGATTCAGAAGAGGAGAGAGTCCCTCACATCTGACCAGCCGGTGACGTTCTTAGACCATTCAAGCACCTGGTGGAACTATAGAAAACAAAAAATAATAGCTCAGAAATTCAAACCTCAAGGCCATTGCCAAGATTAAATATGATATGTAATGTTGAAATGCAATCTCAGGATTATCCCAATGGTAGGAAAGAAAGAAAAAAGCTTTTAAACTGAATTCTGGTTGTTTCTCAGAAATCTAAGCAGATGGAAGAAGTATCGTGTGTGTGTGTGTGTGTGTGTGTGTGTGTGTGTGTGTGTGTGTGTGTGTATACATACATACATCTTTCTCTCTACACACACACACACACACACACACACACACGGTCCCTTCCACATAATCAGCTTCAAAGGTACAGCAGTCATATCAGCAAATTGTTTGGCGGCCTCATCAGCAAAAGGATAATTCTAGACCTAATGAAAGATTAACTAAGCCATGAAGGCTAAACAAGCTTCTGTCCTGGATACGGGAGGAAGGGTTATTTCCAATATGTTCCCTATTCAGCAGACCTGTTTTGCTCCAAAAGCAAACAAGCTGCAGAGAGGGAAAAATATTTATCTGCCTCATTGACCTAAAAACACATCTTGGTTCCATCTGGCAATTGTATGCTGCAATATGGTGGCATTAAAATGGTAAGGGGGTCTGTGTGTGACACTGTTTCCTTCCCACATCTACAGTTGTGTCACCTTCAGAACAGAACTGCAAAGAAATGTTAAATAAACTAATAAATAAAGGAGAATATTTGTAGCTCAGGGTTGATACGAGAGGTCCTTGGTGCTCTCTGGGTTTGCTTGCGTTCTTGCAGACGTTTCATTACCCAAACTAGGTAACATCATCAGTACTGGGGTGAGAAACTAATAAATGACTTTTTGTACCTGTACTTCAATTATTTCCAGATCCTCTTGGCATAGATAACAAGGCTAAACCTGGAGTTGGGGCAGCCCCTGAGATATTGGAAGACTGCTCTCATGTCCCCCCTCGTCCTTCTCTTCATTAGCAACCAGAAGAGGTTGAATTAACATCATGGCCTAAAAGTGGCTTCTGAAGACAAAGGACAGGTAGTCTTTCACTTATAACCATTACTAAGCGATCGTTCAAACTTACCACGGCATTGAAAAAAAGTGACTTACAACCATTGCAGAAACCCTACCATCAAGTGATCACTATTCAAGTGGCATGTACTTATGATGGCTGCAGCATCCCGGGGCCGTGGGATCACCATTCATGAGGTTCCCAACCAGCATCTGACAAGCAAAGTCAATGGGGGGGGGAGGGAAGCTGGATTTGCTTAATGTCTTAACTGCAGTGAGTGACTCAACAATGGTGGCCAAAAAAAAAGGTGGTAAAATGGGCCACCATTCACTTAACAATCTGGACATTATAGGGATAAGTGCAAATGGGTGTTGTAGAGCTTATAAACCTTCATGAATACCTGCAACTAGTCTAAATGCATGTCAGAGATAAGCAACATGTTCTCTGTAATCACTTTCTTTCCTATCCAGGTAATTTCCCCCCCCCCCAAATTACAGATCTTCATGATGATGATAATAACGCAGGTGTATTCTCATCTGCTTCACTGCATCCCTTCTCTCCAGTTCTGGCTCCTTCCCAAATCCCAGTTATTCAGGGAAATTGCCTGACATTCAAGGGAGTTATTATGAGAGTTTCCTTAGCTTTAAGCTCCGAAAACAGTTGAGCTTCCACGTTAATCCACTGCTGCCTTTCCGTGTCCAGAGCCTGTTTCCGTGGACACCATGATGTTGCCACACAAATAGTGCGAGTTAATGGGACAGTCCTGTCATGCATATGACTTAAATTTCACAGTTCAGGTCCTCGGCACGAAGATGGCACTATGGCTTCCGCCCGGATGGATGCCTAATATTTCTACGCATGTCACTGTACACAAGTGAGAGGCAAGGCCAGGTTACAAATGTAAAAATGAGTAACACCTTTCAACTAGTTGCAAGACAGATGCACATCGAGGGACACTGCTATCATGTCACCCCTCACTCTTCTCTTCGTTAAACTACACATACCCAATTCCAGCAACCGTTCCCTATATGTTTTAGCCTCCAGCCCCCTAATCATCTTTGTTGCTCTTCTCTGTACCCTTTCTAGAGTCTCGACGATGTGATCTGAAATGATAGGGGAAGAAAGGAGAAGGCATTATGCTCCAGCCAAAGAGGGAGACTCCCTTAAGTGCAAATGTCACAGGACAGAGGCTTCTCCTGCGGAGATGCACAACCATCCTTCAGAGGGTGGCATTTCTTTGAAAGCTGAAAGAGACCAAAGCATTTATCTTGGCTGCCACCTAAGGACGGGTTTCCCCAAGGCTCAGCTCTGTGGCTGTGACCCAAAGTGCAGGGCACCACCATCGGAAACCACAACAAGGAACCAACCAAGCAACATCCTGAGATGGCTGCATCAATTCCCCTTGAGCCAAACAAAACAGAACTTGATTAAGCAGGCTCACACCTAAGAAGAGCACTTGCAGAAACATCCCTGAGGTCACGCCCTGAACAATTATGCTGAAATAGTTCTTAAAAATAAGGACTCGTCTCCATCAAAGATCATTTTGCAAGACACGGGGCACCGTCAGCTCTTGACCTCCACTTCCTACTACGCTAATTGACTCGACGAGCGCCTTCTTGGCTGCCCCGATTGAAAAAAGGGCAATTAAAGAAGCAAAACATAATTAATTTGCCTATAATAGGTGAGCGTTTGCGACTGGGAGGGGCTTTCTTGTTAAGGACCGGCTGGGCACAAGACACGATACATCCACCCATCCGTTTAGATTCACATCCACAGGAATGGAAGGAAAAGCTGGCCAGAACATCCTCAGATCGATACTTGGTCTGAACACAATTTTAAACTAGGAATTCCCAGAAAGCAAGAACCAAGCCACAAATGCCGCACTGTCGTCCGCTAAATCCTCATCACATCTGCAACCTCCTCTCTATTCGTAAGCCTAGTTCAATTCTTTCTGGGCCACTGTTAGAGTATGTATCTCAAATTGCACTTCAAGTGAGTTACGGAGGGTCCAAGTTGTGGGATGGGACAATTTTTCCCAGGTGCAAACCGATTAACATCAGGCGCCAGCAACCAGATCCACAGGTGAAGCATTCAGTTCACTATTTTATTGCTCATGCCTATAATACAGGAATCTTCTCAGACTGGCGGTTTGCACCTGGGTCAGTCTAGAAACGGTTCAGTGGCATTCAGATGTCGGCCTCTTATGCCCATGTAGGGATTCCAGACTAATTCCCTGTTTGATTCTTCCCCTTCGCTTGGCCAGTTTCTCTTCGACAATGATTTCTACCCAGGGAGGCCTCTTCCATCGCTAACACGGAGAGAAATGAGACTTCCACAAAATTCCACAAACGAGGCCAAAGATTTTGCATGCCTGGGGGCTTTCTAGACCTAACAATATGCTTGCTTGGAAGTCTCTCATAAAAAAGAATTTTTTTAGCCCCTCTTCATTTATGATCTAGGCATCATACTGAATAATTTCCCAATTATTGGTATGCAGAAAGCCACACAGAAAAATTAGTACCTCTGCCCCCCCCTCTCTCTCTTTCTGGCACATCAGCTTTGTTAAAGAACAAAAAGAAAAAGCAAAAAGCAAAAGCAAAGAGAAATGAATGACTAGATTAAACAAGGTGATAGCATACATCTTGTCTGGCTTTTTCACATCATTCCATCACCCATACACTTTCTCTGTTTCACTAAATTAGGTAAATTTACCTTCCATTACAGGGTCTGCAAAATGGCCCTTCCAAATCCTCATAGGCTGTAATATCACCATGGTAATGCAATGCTGCAGAGAAGCTGCTCATTTAATTTTTCCCTGGGCCCTATTGATTTATGGCCCATTAAAGAGGATTTGGAAATGCAGGCAGAACAAACCTTTGCACATTTCCTTCAAGTAAGGCTGGCCATTACAGTAGGTATAGTTCAGGCAGGATAATCAAAGATGGGATGCTATCGGAATATTACCCTCTAATCATAGTCACCTGGTGTTCATTTCAGACTAACATCTGATAGAACTGTAGATATTTAGAGGCGCACGCATGCACAGACTCTGCTACAGCACTGAAATTTTACATGGTGGATTATTACTTTTTTTTTAATGCACATGGAGAATAAGGAAAAGAAAACACACGGGCAGATCATAAAAGCCACAAGAATTGTGGCTGCTTTCGCCCTACTTCTTCCATCTTTCACAAGTATAGTTCAATAAATGCATGAGCCAGGTGAATAACTGATAGAAGAGGGGGGGGGGGAATGGAAGGGGGAAAAGTTTATTGCACCCTACTGCATCCTTTCTCGTCCTGAATTCATGAAAGAAATTAAAAAACCACATTGCATTGAAAACCACATTTTGTTAAAATTATATACAATACAAAGGTTTTTTTTAAGCCACAGGGGTTTTTTTGTTGTTTTTTTTGTCAAGGACGTTGTGCTTTATAGAACAAGGCTAATGCAATAATTTACTTAGAATCAGACATGGTCTTGATCAAATTTTCATGAGAGTTAGAAGCAAATGAAAGAAATAAAATTGCCCAAGAGGGCTGTTCTATAAAAGAAACCTTACTTTGTTAGGCTCGTACCTTGAAAAAATATTTATTCTGAAGGTGGCAGTACTTATTCACTACCTGCTTTGCAAATTTGGGGAAACAGCCCTGAGAACAGAGAAGCCAGACTAGCAGGGACCCCGGCCAGTGTATCTCCTGGATGGGTGGGAAACTACCAGCCAGGCAAGGCGGAGGAGTCAAGAGGGGAACTAGCCTTGAGTCTTCCGTAGCCACAAGAGACGTAGGACTGACCCCTCCTGAGTTCCATGGAATCTTATTGGTTTGTTCTCAAGGGAAGACTGGGGAGATTTTTGTATTATAAGTCGGGTGCTGTAAAGCAGTCAACTTGAATCCTTCATCTATGGATCTGGTTGCTTACCCTTGACATAAATGGCCTCTTTCTTATCCCGGCACATCCACAACTTCCACCCAGTGCTCACAATACTCTACTACCCATGTTGTCATGCAGTGATGTAACAGTTGTATGTCCATCAGGAAAGGTCAACTTAGACAATGCTATAGAGAAATAGGCTGTATCGGGCACTGTTCAGAGGCTACAGGCTGGGAGAGAGAGGGCCATTGAGAGGTGGTTGAAAGCAGGGGTGCCCAGCTTTGCCAATTTTAAGACTTGTGGACTTCAATCCCCAAAATTCCCAAGCCAGCAGGGAACTGAAGTCCACAAGTCCTAAAGTTGCCAAGGGTAGGCACTCTTAAACCTTCCCCCCCCTCTTTAGCAATATTCCCACCACAACAGAGCAAAGCCCCAAATAATAATAAATAATAAAACTTTATTGTCAAAGTACATGTGTACATTGAGATTAGCTGAGCCTCCCCCCGTGCTCCCTCCCCCCAACACACAGTGACAACAAACCCTCCATCCCACCACACTATGTGAACCAACTACACCACACACCGGCCTCCCAAGTCAATTCTGCATAAGTTCACAGAGATTATATCCCATTCAAAAGCCTAACAGCCCACGGATAAAAGCTGTTTTTCAGCCTGTTGGTACGGATGGCTATACTCCTATATCTCCTACCGGATGGTAGGAGAGTAAAGAGATACCGTCCAGGGGTGTGAGTCATCCCTGAGAATCTTCCTCACTCTTCCAAGGCAACGAGCCCTGGCGAGGTCATCCAGTGGTGTCAGGGGACAGCCCACAATGTGCTGTGCTCACCACCCTCTGTAATACTTTCCTGTCCGCGGCTGTCAGACCAGCATACCAAACCACAATACCATACGAGAGGACGCTTTCTATAGTAGACCAGTAAAGAGTAGGAAACGACGATTGCCACATTTTAGTAGAATCCAAGTAGGATGAGGGGAACTTATTAAGGAACAAGACAGTAATAGATCATTGTTCGCTGGAGCAGACACTCCACCTGCAGGACGTACACATTTTGGCAAAGTGAGGAATAAGGAATTAGAGGCATTCATTTCGATCATTCTGCAATTTAATCATAAGGTGTTTTTTTTTGTAGTACAATATAGGAGTGATTAGTAGCATAATGAAATTCACCAGAAAATATGGAACACATACTTGAAAAATGCAGCTGCTAAAAAAAGGTGCCAGAATTGTAATGATATAAGCAACAGCATTATCTAAGAATGTATTTTGTGTTGTCTGCTATGGAAAATAATGGCCGCGACGAGCTGAGCCATCAGGAGCAGGAAAAAAAGGGGGGGCCTTTAATTTAAAACAATCAGGTAGAATGTGATAGGAAAATAATATTTTTGAGTACCTGGGCAATCTCTCCCAACCAGAGCAAATATCACTTGGACTAGATGATCTTGTAATTTTATTCTGTTAGTAAGCTTGGACAACTTCATTCAAGTTCTCTAGCCTTCATCAGGGTGGAGCAGCTAAAAAGCAACTGCTTACAAATTCTTCTAAGCTAACCATGACATCTGCTGGTTTATTCCAAACCCTAGTAACCAGAGACTATCTCCATGGAAACACTTCCTGACCAGCAGAGTCCAAATGTACCTTTGAGATGACATGGAAAGCTTCAAAAGACGGTGAATAGCTGCCCGATCCGTGTCTTTGCAAATCTGATTATTAAAAGTATTGGGAAGAGCTTCAGGGACAAGAGGCAACAACATCCTGAGCGAGTCCTCGTATTATTATTATTTTTTTATTCTTCTCTATGTTCACCTCCAATAGCCAGGAACTAATAAAGAGGAGAAGTCAACCATCTCTAGATACGCAGAGGAGATAGGAAGTTTCAAAAATCAGTCCCATGCTATTGGGTGACATGTTTGCTTACCCAGTTTGTCCTCTCTCAAATATTAGTGTTATTGCTTATTGTTACTGCTTGTGAGTTCTTTGATCTTTGATCACACTTATTTATTTATTTATTTATTTATTTATTTATTTATTTATTTATTTATTTATTTATTTATTTATTTATTTATTTGTTGAATTTATTATATACCGCCCTATTCCCGAAGGACATATTGCAACAGGCAATGCAGACGTGGCCACAAAAACAGCCACACAGGGGGGAAAAATCTTCCCAAAAACGTATTTCTGTGGGGTCATAATAATAATAATAATAATAATAATAATAATAATAATAATAATAATAATAATAATAATATAAAGTTGGAAGGGACCTTGGAGGTCATCTAGTCCAACCCCCTGCTCAGGCAGGAAACCCTATACCATTTCAGGCAAATGGCTGTCCAGTCTCTTCTTAAAAACCTCCAGTGTTGGAGCATTCACCACTTCTGGAGGCAAGGAGTTCCACTGGTTAATTGTCCTCACTGTCAGTAAGTTTCTCCTTACTTCTAGGTTGCTTCTCTCCTTGACTAGTTTCCATCCGTTGCTTCTTGTCCTGCTTTCGGGTGCTTTGGAGAATAGCTTGGCTCCCTCTTCTTTGGGGCAGCCCCTGAGATATTGGAAGACTGCTATCATGTCCCCCCTCGTCCTTCTCTTCATTAAACTAGACATACCGAATTCCAGCAACCGTTCCTTATATGTTTTAGCCTCCAGCCCCCTAATCATCTTTGTTGCTCTTCTCTGTACCCTTTCTAGAGTCTCGACATCTTTTTTACATCGTGGTGACCAAAACCGGATGCAGTATTCCAGGTGTGGGTCCTTGGTGTTCTTTGAGCTTGGTTGCCTTCTTGCAAATGAGTCATCCAGCTATGTCACATCATCAGCGCTAGAAGGGAGTGGAATTCATTGGGTAATGAAACCTCTGCAAGAAAACGACCAAGCTCACCAAGGACCCCTGAGTTCTCCTCCTCCCCCTCCTCTTCCTCCTCCTCCTCCTCTTCAAAAACCTACGCCTTCAAGCACTGATAACAGTATCCAGTTGAGTAATGAAATGTCTGCAAGAAAGCAATCAAGCTCAGAGGTCTCCAAGGGCCCCTGATTCCTCCTCCTCCTCCTCCACTCCTCCTCTACTCCTCCACTCCTCCATCAGGTCAGGGACTTTGGGAGGTGAACTGCTGGTGGGAAGGGGAGGGGTGTTTGCATGGGTTATTTGTGGGTCGGCACTGTCTCTGGCTGACTGTGCAGTTGATTTGGATTCTGAAGGGTTTGTTGGCTGGTTGAAGGTTGGTGGGTCTGTTGATGGAAGCTTGTGGAGTGCCAGGCTTCGATGAACTCACACACATGATGGGTGGTAGCATGGCCAATGATTTTAGCGTTACTCTAATTGAACCGGGGTTGTTTGGTGTCAGTGTGAGTAGAGATTAAGGATTTGGGATTGTGGTGTTTGACTGCCAGTTGGCGTTCGTGGATCCTGGTTTTTAATTGACATAATTGTCCCATGTAGAATTGGTTGCAATAGTTATAGTTTATTTTGAAGGTTACATTGTTTCTTTCATCCCTCTGTATCTTGTCTTTTGTTCTCCCTTCTAGCACTGATAACGTTACCCGGTTGGGTCATGCAATCTCTCCAAACGAACAACCCAGCTCAGAGAGCACCGAGGACCCCACGGTTCAACCCAGAGCTCCAGATATTCTCTTCTATTGGTAAACCTCTCTCTGTTTTAAGAAGAGCCTCCTGAATGAAATCTATCATGTGAAAATCAAGACCCTGAGATCAAGAAATTCAGTTGGGAGGCAAAGTACGGTTGTCCTAATGGCTTTTTTTCTTTTTCTTTTTTAGATTTTATAACCCTACACGACTCTGATTGATTCAGCCCTGAATGATATTAAAAAAAATTTAAAAAAAAAAAAACTACCTATTGGCGAAAGCTGTGCTAGAGTCCATCAGAGAAGCGACAGTTGACATTTTTTTTTTGCCTAACTAC
Source organism: Vipera berus (assembly GCF_964194415.1). Lineage (NCBI taxonomy): Eukaryota > Metazoa > Chordata > Lepidosauria > Squamata > Viperidae > Vipera > Vipera berus. The sequence goes on along the minus strand of NC_138216.1, from coordinate 2,870,242 downwards.
CAGCCGTGGCAAGGTGGAATGCGGGTCGAATGGATATAATGTCAGCCGTTTCCCCAAACAAGCTTGCTTTGATTTTCTTTTCTTTTCTTTCTTTTTTTCCCTTGCATATAAGGCTATTCTGTTGTTGTTTTTGTTTTGTTTGCAATTGACTCGGAGTTCACGCTGGGCCCACCCTTTTCCTTCTTTCCTTTTAGGCTGCCTTCTTCAGGCTGGAGATTCTGCTTGTTCCGTCATTTTTTTTTATTTTTATTTCTCCACTAAATCTTCGGGAATGTAGTGCGGATGGCCCCAGGAGCCAAAACAGCCAAGATGAAGTAAAAACGAGAAGCAGAGCTGTCTTGTTTAATCTATGAGTGTTCCCAGCCAGGATTCTGATTTGAAAATTTGTAACTGCCTGCTTCTCTGGTGAGGCTGAAGAATTCCCTTCAAAGCTGAAGTCCTCTGGCCAGCCAAAACAAGAACTTCCTGCATGTTGAGTTTTCCTCAATCTGAAGATACACCCAAACTATCTTCCATTGCTTCAGGAGCGTACCGTGTGTGTGTGTGTGTGTGTGTGTCTAAAACAACATTCACACAGTGTATATACAGGTAGTCCTGGATTTACAAACACAATTAGGACCAGAATTTCCATTGCTAAGCAAGACGGTTGCACACAATTCTATATTTTTTTCTTTTTTGCCATGGTAGTTAATTGAATCGCTGCACTTGATAAGTGAGCCATGCAGTCGTTAAGCGAATCCCGCTTTCCCCCGTTGGCTTTGCTTGTAGCTTGGCTGGGAAGGTCACCAAATGGTGATCATGTAACCCTGGGTGTGCTACAACTCTCCTAAGTACACGTTGGTTGACGAGTGCCCAAATTTTGATCACTGCGATGGACATGAAAAACCATGGCTGGTCATAAAGTCACTTTTTTCACAGCCGTTATCGCTTTGAATGGTCATTACATCGATGGTTGTAAGTCAAGGACTTACCTGTACTCTTTTAGAATAACGGAGTGGGAAGGGACCTTGTAGGTCATCTAGTCCAACCCCCTGGCCAAGCAGGAGTGCCTACACCATTTCTGACAGATGGCAGTCCAATCTTACTTCAGTGACCAGCTGACAGAGCCATCTAATTTAATTCTCACTTAAAATTGGAAGTTGATATCAGAGTTGTTTTTTTCTGAGTAGAATCAAGGGGTGATTCTGCTCAGCCTAGCGCAGAGATATTTTTGCAATAAGAGGGGTTTTTTTGAGTGGGGGGGGAAAGATGCATCCCTTCAATCTGGGTGCTTAAATTCGTTATTAAGCAATCGAGACATTCCCCAATTCCTGGGAAGTTCCAGAAAGTGGAAAGCATTCATAATTTTTTTTTTCATTCTTTCCTTCCCGGCAATGACAGAGATGTCATTTCTGGTGCCATGTTTTAGATCCAGGCCAAAAACATGAGAAAAGGTTAAAATCATGCCAACTTACAAACTTTGGTCCAGTTGCCGTGATTTAACCTTTTAAATATTTTGGATCACATTGCAGCATTTGAGCTTCAGCACAGCCAAAAACAGAAGCCATGATCTATAGCTTCCCCACTCCTCCCATTGTCAATCTTCCTGAAATAAATCAAATATAATCAAATGTATTTTCTTTAACGAGTTTATATAGAAACCCATATGCCCAAGGAGCTCTGGATGGCGGTTTGATCAAATCGAATCAAATTTATCACAAAGAGCGATATACAGACTCTCTGGTAATTAAGTCAGATAGATGGCACCTAGAATTTATGAATTAAATTTAAAAAAATAAATAAATCAAAAAATGCTCTGCAATTCTCAATATGTCAACTAATATTCAGAGCACAACCTACTCATCGTATTTCACCAGTTCTCAGATACTGTATACACGCGCAACTGAGGGGAAAATATATGAGAGGACGTACGTTTGAACCTGCGGTTCAATTAATGTGTTAGCTGACTGACTTTAAACAGTATTAAAATATGCATTCTGAGAATTGTTAACCTGCAAATTAAAGCTGAATGAGAAAGGATGTATACATTAAAACACAAACAAATCGTCTAACGGAATAAATGCCGGAATGTTCTGAAATGGCGATAACTCAGGGTTGTTTTGCTAGAGACTGGCGCTTACTTGAAGAGCTATGAGCTTTCCTGACCTGACTTAACTCAAGGGGTGACCAAGAATCAAAGAGGCTACGGGCACAGTAGAACAGTTAGCTGCAAGACCGAAGATGCTTCCTGTGATATATTATACATTATTTGCTCTATTATTACCGTTCCTGTTAGTAACAGCAGTAGTAGCTCATTGCACAGTCAGCCAGGTGTTTAGGCTGGGTGTTTGGCATTTTTGCCCACCTCTCAAATCCTTCCCAAGGAGCTGGGATAGGCAGATGTTGTTCTTTGATGAAAGGTCTCTTGGCGGGATGTAAGCTCTCTCTGAGGCAAGCTGCCTTTTTGCAATTGACTGGCTTGGATGCTGTCAATGCCGAAGGCGTTCAAGCGGTGCTCCAGTTGTTTTGGGATTGCACCCAAGGTGCCTGTTACTATGGGTTTTCGATCTCTGTATACTTGCAATGGGTAAATAATTTTTCTTTAAGTAGTCCTACAGCTTCAACTTTTCTCAAGCAATCCTGTAGCCCTGCTTGCTCAACCAAAAATCTCGAGTCCTGTAGCCCATTTGTCACCAGATAGGCAGCAATTGCAGCTCCTAATACAATCCTTGTTGAACTGGGCAAGAACCAATCCAGTATGGGTTTCTGTAAATTACATCTCTCTCTATTTTTATTGGAGTGATACTCTTCATTTGACACCTCTGGTGAGACCTATCTAGTACGGTTGAACCTCTGACCTAGCTCTTCCTCAGAGCACACAAGGCCCACAACCACATCAAAGTATTGTTGTTGTTATTATTATTATTATTATTATTATTCTCTTCGGCACATCATTTCAAAAGTACAGAATTCTCAGAGTGGTAGAAAGAAAGGATAAAATGTATTCCAATCTTCTACTAGAGTTTCTTGTTTCTGTATTTTCAAGTTGTCCAGGTCTAACACTTATCTCTTAAAACAGAACCACGTGGTCCTTTCCTATAAGTCAAGACATGCCTGGTTCATCACATTTTCCACTGAAATGAAAGCAAGGTTACGAAAATGATCAGCCATCCTTTCTCTACCCAACCTAGGTGAGGGATGAATAGGAGAAAAGAGAGCTGGTGGGCTGCCTGGAGTCATTGGAAGAAAGATGAGACAAGACTTGCCAGCTTGCCAGCTGGGGAATTCTGGGTGTTTGACATCCAGCCCTCTTAACATTGCTGAGTTCGAAAAACTCTGCTTTAAGACATTCTGTGTCTGGTATTTTCGCTGCAGAAAACTAACGTGGCTTCAGTTCCTTAAGCTCGATGTGTGTGGTTTGCTATCATCTGAAGCAGCATATAATGTGTTTTCACTAAACAACAATTATTATGGAAAGATCTGTAGAGACCGCAGGGGTTATTTTTGCCTTTATAGTAGCATGACCGAAGGATTGGTATTTAATAATGCAGCAGCGATGTGGCTGGTGGGTGGGAACTGTCTTGGAATACCTGTTTAACAGGCACTGCATTGGCTCTAGAAACTAGCAGGATAATAATAATAATAATAATAATAATAATAATAATAATAATAATAATAATAATAATAATAATAATAATAATGACAGCAATTATTATTATTATTATTATTATTATTATTATTATTATTATTATTATTATTATTATTAAGTTGGAAGGGACCTTAGGTAAAGGTAAAGGTTCCCCTGCACATGCGTGCTAGTCGTTTCCAACTCTAGCGGCCGGTGCTCATCTCCGTTTCAAAGCCGAAGAACCGGCGCTTGTCCGAGGACGTCTTCGTGGTCATGTGGCCGGCATGACTAGACGCCAAAGGCGCACAGAATGCTGTTACCTTCCCACCGCAGTGGTCCCTATTTTTCTACTTGCATTTTTATGTGCTTTCGAACTGCTAGGTTGGCAGAAGCTGGGACGAGTAACAGGCGCTCACTCTGTTACGCGGCACTCGGGATTCGACCCGCCAAACTGCCAACCTTCTGATCGACAAGCTCAGCGTCCCAACCCACTGAGCCACCGCGTCCCTTGGAAGGGACCTTGGAGGTCATCTAATCCAACCCCCTGCTCAGGCAGGAAACCCTATCCCATTTCAGACAAATGGCTGTCCAGTCTCTTCTGGAAAACTTCCAGTGTTGGAGCATTCACCACTTCTGGAGGCAGGCTGTTCCGCTGGTTAAGTGTTCTCACTGCCAGGAGATTCCTCCTTAGTTCTACCTTCACAGGTCTATTGTTCCACCCCTGTGGCCATCTCCACCATGGCAAGACCAGACCTCCTTTTGGATTCTGCTTCTTCTAACTGTTTGCCAGCTCACATCCCAAAGCATGAGGCAATTTCAGAGTCTAATAGGCATTCCGTTACAATTATCTCGGGATATATGGATCTTCTCCAAGGTCTTCTAAAGCACCTTTCACTCACGCTTGTTATCAGCAAGATGAGAGAATGTCTAGGATTTCAGGGAAGTGACATACGAATGCAGCGTAGGGCTGATTAATACGAGGTAAACTGGAAGATTTCTTCCTAGATGTTTTTTTCTCGACAGCAATTGTGTGTGGGGTTTTTTTTAATTTTTCAAATTATATCCACAATGATGTGTTTGCCTTTTTATAGTCAAGCTATAAAGGGATTATTTTATCCATTGTGACATTCTCCCCGCCCCCTTCAAATCAGGCTGTTTTAGAGGCAAAAAAAAAGTATAAAAATCATTAAATTCTGAAGTGCTATGTTATGCTATGTCCTCATAGTAACTTAATAAATATAAACTAGCAAAAAGCAGCAAAACAGTCTCCCACCACCACCACCAAGTTGGCAATGCCAGTTAAGAGATATAAAGCTCGGTGTGGTGATTTGTTGTTGATTTCCTTCATAATATTGCAAACTTTTTCGTTTCTAAGCTACTGATGGAGGGGGGGGGGAAGGCAATGTACAATCAAAGAACATGTTTCTTATTTGCATAGCTTCTGAATTCAGACAGAATGCTTAAATTTTCTGGGTGAACCGAGGAGATAAATTGAGCTCAAGCGAACTTAAGAGACACGAAGCTAAGATGATTAAAATACATACAAATCTTGGACTTTTCTTTTTTACCTTTGATCTGAAATTCTTCAAGGAAGTGTGGCTTTGAGAGTCTTAAAGGGGGCACAATGGCATTAACATTGCCAGCTCAATATCTGTGCATATATATTTCCTCAAATTAGATCCACATTCTAAATAAAGCATAGTTTTCATACATAATTTATCCGTCAAATATACACTACGGGGATGCTACATTTTACTAGCACAGAAAGCGAACGCTTTGGTCAAAAAAAAAGTGAGCAGTGGAGTAGAATCTTACACCGTTGTTCACAAATGCAGTCTATGACCAGTTCCAGAGAAGCTTCTGGACAAGGAAACTGGCTCTTGGCTTGCTAACTGCAGATGTTGTGTGGTCCCTGATGCTCTCTGAGCTTGGTTGTTTTCGCGCAGATGTTTCATGACCTGGGAGTGGGGCTTGCTCTCATTTTATATACAAATTTTATATATTTTTTTCATATATAAGACTTGTAGATAAACAAGAACAGACCCCATTCTTTTCTAGCACTGATGAGGTAACTCAGTTGGGTAATGAAATATCTGTAAGAAAACAATCAGGCTCAGAAAGCAGCAAGGATCCAAGAGTCATTCTCCTCCTCCTCCTCCTCCTCCTCCTCCTCCTCCTCCTCCCCCCCCCACTCCCTTCTAGCACTGATGATGTAACTCAGTCGGGTAATGAAATATCTGCACGAAAACCACCAAACTCAGAGAGCATCAAGGACCCCACCAAGATCTATTCATTTGCTGTGTCCAGGTACTACTAACATCTACTAGTAGTATCAATGCCTTTCATTTATGGTGCTTCGATTCTAAAGGGGGCCTGTAGTGGATGGCACTTAGAGAGATCCCACTTTCCTACATGAGCTTTTTCTTTGATAGCCGTTGGAACAAAGAACTCACATTTGTAAAGGAAGATCTCTTTTTTTTGTTTTCAAAGCACATAGATAGTTTACAGTTAATGAGAGTAGCCTTGCTTTGTTTATTTCAACTTTGATTTATTCTGTCTCTGATCTTCAACTCCCTCTCCCCCGCCCCCTTCAAACCAACTACTCATTGTATTTACTTGACTTCAAAACAATCATTCTGCAATATCAGCATTTCCCTTTTGCTTCTGGCCTTTAAACTCTGGCAAATCATTTCACAAGCTTGTCCGCTCTGACTCCTTTTCATTTGGTCTTACTGCTACAGGAAAAGCCTATTACATTTGCTGCCTCTTTCTGCTTTCCTCTCTTCCTTGTTTTAGTATTTAGTACTTATTATATTTGTATACCGCCCTTCTCCCGAAGGACTCAGGGCGGTGAACAGGGCACATATAAAAATACAGAATACAAAAATTAAAGAAGAATTAAATAGGAGCCCGAGATAAAACAATAGATGGTAATAAAAAATCCACAATAAAAACCCCAACACATCCCCCATCAGGCCAAGCCGGCTTGTTCAAATAGGTAGGTCTTCAGACCGCGTCGGAAGGAGCGAAGGTCAGGTGCCGTCCGGAGCTCAACCGGCAGCTGATTCCATAAAGCCGGGGCACCCACAGAGAAGGCCCTCCCCCTGGGGGCCACCAGCCGACATTCTCTGACCGGTGGCACCCTGAGGAGGCCCTCTCTGTGGGAACGCACAGGGCGGAGGGAAGTTGACGCCGGCAGCAGGTGATCCCCGAGGTACTCCGGACCCATGCCATGTAGGGCCTTGAAAACCATTACCAAAACCTTGAATCTCAAAGTTTTTCCCCCCTCAACCTCTCTCTCCCCCATGGCAGTTTAATCTCTCCTTGTTTCTAGATCTTCCACACACATGTCCCAATTTCCCCCTTCAAAAAACTGATTTTGCCTCCGATTTTTCTCAGTTTGGGTCCACTGAGTTTCTTTACAAAGTTCCTCTTCTTCTTTCTCTTTTGGATCATGCTTGCTTAGGGAATAAAGGCCACCCCTGGGGATCTCTCCAAAGCAAGAGCATTATCAATATTTGATGGCCGTCCAGGTTGGTCTGAGAGAAAGCAAACCGCCACAAAAATAAGAAGAACCCACGAGTCATAGAGGGTGATCTACGGGGAAAGCTAGGCCTCTGAGGCAGGATGGGCCTCGCCCCGTTCTTCTGAGGAGCATCCGGACAAAGAAGAGAGGAGAAGAAGCTTGAGGGCGCAAAGGAGAAGACTTTGCAGCAAGCGTAGTAGATGGATTCTTGGGTCAGGGAAGTCTGACCTGAAGAGAAAAGCAAGGCTAGGAACAGGAGAACTGCAAGGCCAAAGGACAGCAGAGAGGATCTCCGAAGACCAGAAAAGAAAAAAACAGAGGTGGAGAGAGAACACACAGCTGCGAGTTGTGTAAAAAGAGACTCATTATGTACGATTTGTGGTTTGGAAAGCAGAGTAGCCAGGAATGTTTCTCTCTGCATATTGTCCCCATTCGGTGGCTAATTTTCTCCCATCTGCTCGAACCGTAGCTGAAAAATAACAGGACGGCTTTCAACGAAAGAACAATCTGCAATGGAGGACTCTACCAGTATGGTTCTGATCGGGCCACGCTGACTGTTTCAACCACTGAGCTTCCCAAGACTCTTTTTTAACTGGGAACTCATGAAGCCCTCCGTGTGTTCCTGAAACAAAATCAGAAATATTTCCATTTCGCCCTTCTATTTATTAATGCCCAGGTCTTGTTATATATGGCATTTGTTAACTCTTACAATCGTTGGCACCATCATCTATCCAAGATTCGGGCTGAAGCGGAGAAAAGAGTGCCATTAGTAAATTAGCATATCGTGGAATTGCTTTCACACTCCAAATGTTTCTGATAGAGTGCTTAATCCAGATTGCCTGCATTTGCACTCTTTCAAAGGAGTACAGGTTCTGATCATAAGTGGAAACTATTATTTTTTTCTTTTTCTTTAATTAAAACAACAGTCCCAAGTGAGTGGGATTCGCATCAAGGAACCCAGTCTGGAAGCACTTCTGGAGAATAGATCGATAACCGGAACACAAGCAGAGGCCAGAATTTTCCAATTGCTCACAACTGCTAGAAGAAGGGGAAAAAAGCCAAGATGCTGACTATTTCTACTAACACATTGCCTCCTCATAAATCTAAATCGTCATTTAACAAGAGGTGCATTCATCTTTTTTTTCCCCTTAAGAAAACATCAACGTCAAAAACATGTTATGATGTATATAATACGAGTCATCTTCAGTTCAGATTAATCTACTTCTCTGCTCATTTTTTTTTTAAAAAATGATAGGCTTAGGGTGGAAATAGAATTAGAAAATAAAGCAGATGGAGTGACAATTCAGAGTTACTTCAAAAAGCTTTAATTACAACTTCAACTCCGGCTATTATGACAAGGCCCCCGAATGGAAATTCAGATGCTGGGTTTGGAATAAGGCTATTATTCATGACTTCTTCCACACGTTTCATGTACAGCGGCAATCCTAACTTCAAACCCTTTTTTCCCAATCTTCCTGTGAAACAGACCATTAACGTTCCCATTTTACAGGTGAAGTAGCAAACTGACAGAGGCCACCAGCGAATGGAGCTGAGAAACGAGGCACTTGAACCAGTTTGATCCAATTCAGGAGAGAAAGTGTAATTTGCCTACCCCACAAAAAATAATCTAAAACTTGGCCCAATAACTCTCCAGGCTTTTCGTGGCCTTTATGCAAAACTCTTGTTCTTATTTGATCCCATTTTTTAGTTCCTTTTAACGGTCCTATTAATCTATGCAAATACACTAAGATTCAGAAGAATGGGGAAGAAAGACTAACGGGGGGGGGAGGAGAACTAATTAAAATATATTAAAAATCAGCAACGAAGACTCCAATCAAATCACCGGAGAAAGAATGCCAGCCTAAATAAAGGAAAGGTTTTAAAGTGTAGTAATAAGCTTTGCAAGATGCTATCCTGTCAAGAAATACAACTGCGGAAGTTAACAAAGGAGTATTTCAGTCTCTTCCAGCTAAGAATACATCCAGCCAAAATGACAGTAAAGTCTTTTTTCCAATTTCCTAATCAGCTCTGTCTGAGAAGGGTGAGGAGGGCAGGAAGTGTGGCATTAACTATAGGCAGTGCTCAATTTACAACTACAATTAGGACCAGCATTTCCGCTGGTAAGGAAGGCAGTTCAGCGAGCGGGGCCCAGTTTCAACCACCTTATTTTTGCCACGGTTGCTCAGCGAGTCACTGCAGTGAAGGGAACCAGACGGCCGTTAAGTAAATCTGTCGTCTCCCATCGGCTTTGCTGGTCGGACGCCAGCTAGGGAGGTCGCTAATGGCGATCCCGTCACCCTGGTACGGCCGTAAGGGTGAGGACTGGACGCAAGGCACTTTCTTCCCTGCCGTTGTCACTCTGAGCAGTCACTGTAAGAGGATGTCTTCTTGCAACTCCTACTGGAAGTGTGACATTATTCCGGCGCTGTGTACGTTTGTCCTCCCAGAAGCGCTCCATCCAAATAAACAGGCATTCTTGGTCTCGCCAAGTCAACCGGGACTTGTCCAATATTTTTAGATCCCAAACTGAGCGTCAAGCCAAGCCGGTCGTGACCAGAGAGCTACCAGCAGCCGCTGCCCCTCCAAGGGATGGTATGCTTCCAAACAGCCATTGCTTTCTCACCTCTTGTTACCCAGCATGTTTCGATAATGGACTACGCAATTAAGAGAGCCGCAGCCTGCTTGTGCATCATTCTGGCAGGATTTCACCAAGGGGATAGACTGCTAAGGGGGGCTATTTGCCTGCCCGCCCGCCTGCCGTGACCCTTTGACATTCGTCCACTCTGCTGTTTGTTCGGGATACCAATTCCTCCCCCCCCTTCTTGCTTCTCCTCCCCCGGCGTTGTTTTTTTTCTACCTGGTGGGGGCTTTCTCCCTCCTTTCTGACATGCCCCTTGCTGATATGGTCTTCCCGGCTGTTTGGTCAACTCCGAGTTAGCGGCGGTATTTTCTTCAGCTCAATCTTTGCTGCAAAACAAAAAAACACCCCACAACCCACCACCTGGCCTTTTTTTTTTTTTACCAGCAGCAGCCCTATCCTCTTTTACTCTGCTCCCCAACCTGACGAGGAACAGGAGCTTTGCAGTCCTTAAATTCTGCTTTCAAAATTATGCCATCCTTAGAAGCCAAAGGCTTGTTGATTTTGGCCTCTAGGATTAATGCCCGCTTTCTTCCGGAGCAGCAAAAGAGTAGCCACTGAGAGAATTAATTCTGCCTTCCTCTCCCTTCTCTCTCAGCCCACCCCCCCCCCACCACCACCTTTTCCAGGCTCTTTATCTCAAGTGATTGAAATTCTTTGGAGGGGGGGGAGAAATGGTCCTGTAACATCTGCCAGCTGCCAGAGACAGATACACTATTGGCCAAATGCATCAGCTCCCTGTGACAGCTAGGACAAAGGTTAATTATGTACTCTGTATATAGTTTTAATCACCTTAATCACAGTTATTCTGCTGCGTTCCTGCCCATAACTTTTCTACAAGCAGGAGCACTGCAAGCATGGCTGTGTTTGTCCTTTAAAAAAAAGGGGGGAGGGGGGATAAAGAAGGGATTACCTGTGATGTAAAAATGCTGAAGGCCATCAACAAAAGAAGATGCATCTGGGGCAAACTGGGGTAAATTTTCCAAGCTGGGTTTTTTGTTGTTGTTGGTTTTTATTTTTAACACCTATAGACAGGTTCTTGCCAGACTGAAGCACCTACAATATGCTACGGGAACTGTTGAGGAGGGGCTGTCTTCACCCTCTTTCTCCCACACATGATCTCTGGGCTGAGTTGCCTCTTACTCCTCTGGAATCCACCCCCTCCCTCCTGGGGACCTACCTCCATATTACATTCCATCACAAAATCTGCCCAATCATATTTTTGTAGGGGCAGGGGGTAATATTTGCATTAAAATTTGCATGGCCCCACAAGTTCTCTAAACATACGTATTTTTTGGTCCACACATTTGCCTAATACAGGTTTTGCTTAATATTTCTCATAGTTCTTCTTCTTCTTCTTCTTCTTCTTCTTCTTCTTCTTCTTCTTCTTCTTCTTCTTCTTCTTCTTCTTCTTCTTCTTCTTCTTCTTCTTCTTCTTCTTCTTCTTCTTTTTTAGGGGGCATTTGCTTTAATGGATATGAAATATTTGCACAGATTTCTCCTTTGTGTAGATATTTTTAATTGGCAAGCTTCCTTTTGTCATCGTGAAGCCCAATATTTCAAATAATAGCTAAAGTTCAGTCTGCATAACGCCTCCTAGCTACACGTCCCATGTCACACGTCAAAATTAATAATATATCTCCTCATCAACTCTCAAATGCATTAACTCTCAACGGATGTTGGTTATCAGTGTTTTGGCCTTCATTTTCCTCTTCCTCATACCCTCTAAATAACGCCAACAGGGAGCGGCATTCTTTGTCAATAATAGCTTCATATTATTCATCTGCACATAACATTGTGTGTGGGTGGTATTTTTTTGGTTTTTTTTTTGCGGAAATCTAATAATCATAGACTAGATGGCTATTCTTAAGAATTCCAAATACGTCTTTGTGGTTTTATTGTGCAAGACATCCTAAAGTGATTGTGATCTTGTGGTAATTCATACTTTTATTGACCGGTGAACATATGCAAGACTATCCCTGAATAGTATCAAATTGTCCCTATTGTATTTTAAGCTGTACTAGATGAAGCAATACCTCTTAACTTTTTTTTTTTTTGCTGTATTACACAATGAGTACAATACCCAATCTGAAATCTTCACAGCAACTAACAGTCAACAGAACATTGTCAACACAACTTCTTCTATAAAGCTTTGTGTTATTAAGAACAGCTCAATTTAGAACACGGAATCGGCGAGCTACAAGATAATCTTGCTAAAGGAATGAATAAGGACCTAATAGAATATGATAAATGAGGTTATCTTCTAGGACTCCCTAACATCTATTTAAAAGAGCTTTTCAGCTCTGAATGGAGCATCACGCTAGGTTTTCAAGATGCAAGCCTGACGCAGTACACAGAGTCCTCAACTTACGACAGTTCACTTCGTGACCATTCAAAGATAACACGGCACTGAAAAAAGTGACTTACGACCGTTTTCACACTTATGACCGTCGCACATCCCCGTGGTCACATGATGAAAATTCACATGCTGGGCAACCAGTTCCTGCTTATGACGGTCGCAGCGTCCTGGGTGGGGGGTCACGTGACCCCTTTTTTGTGACCTTCTGACAAGCAAAGTCAAGGGGAGAAGCTGGATTCCCTTAACAACCATGTTGCTAACGTAACAATTGCAATGATTCACTTAACAACTTGTGTCAAGAAAGGTCGTGACATGGGGCAAAGCTCACTGAACAACTGCCTGTCTGTCGTCGAGCCACAGAAACTTTGGGCTCGTAAGTCGGGGACCACCTGTACGTCCAACCACCTTTGTGACTGATCCGCTCAAATATTTCCCGAGGAATTCTTTCGTGCGGTTGATCCTATGCAATTTCGACGTTGAAAATAAAATAAAAATTGAAGTAAATAAACCAGCCGTGCTAATCAGAAGCAAGGCCATGAGTGGTTATTTATACAGCCTTCCCGGTTGAAATGTATTAAACCGTACTTCAAATTAGTCCTTAAACCCGGATAGTGAACTCTTAATTAGGTGTCACCGGTGATGTAAAGTCGGCGCTGATGAGACAGCTCTCATTCTCGGCTGCCGCGAAGTTTGGTTTCCTGACGCCGTTTCAGTCTCATTACACCGAAGGTTTTGTTCAACAGTATTTAATAACCCCAGTATTATCAAGAGACACATTCCTTCGGTAGGGATGATAATGTTTATTGGAATAAATTATGCAGCGCGCTCCCCCAGAATCAATGACTAGTGACAAGTTTGTTTACTGTTCATTAGCAAACAATAAAAAGGTATCACTGCAGTGGAATAATACCGAGGTTACTTGATTGTATTCCCTACCAGTTATTGCAAGGCAGCCCATAACTCATCCGAGATTTGGGGGCATTTATTCTGCACTTTGCACAGAACTGGATCTGCCGTGACTCGTTTTTGGCAGATAGACGTGCTCAGCGATCACGCCAAAAAATTATGTCATGTTTGTAAAATGGGTGTAGGGCCGGGAGGGGAGACGAGAAGGAGAGCTTTGACGTAATTAGCACCGAAATGATATCAATCATAAGCAATTGTCCACCGGGATGTGATTTTTGCCTCTCTGTTAAGCAAACAGACTCAGCCCACATCAGGAAATGAAAAGGGCATTGCGTAAATTACAGTTGTTGTCGTTTTAAATCAAAAGGGAGATTATGAGGGGTATATTCTCGAACAGGAATATAGAGTCATAAAAGTGATTTGTGATCATTTTTCACAGTTACGAATGTTGCAAGCATCCCCGTGGTCACGTGATTAAAAATTCAGACGCTTGGCAACTGACTTGTACTTCTGACAGTTGCAGCGTCCCGAGGGGGGGGGGTGTCACGTGATCCCGTTTTGCGACCTTCTGACAAGCAAAGTCAATGGGGGTGGGGAAGCCAGATTCACTTAACAACTGTGTCACTAATTTAAGGATTGCAGTGATTCGCTTAACAACTCTGTGAAGAAAGGGGGTAAAATGGGACCAAATCCATCTAACAAATATTTCACTTAGCAACAGAGGTTTTGAGCTCAGTTGTGGTCGTAAGTCGAATAATAATAATAATAATAATAATAATAATAATAATAATAATAATAATAATAATAATAATAATAATAATACCTGGTTGATACCTAGGATGCTGGCAGCAACCCATGTCAACCATTAGTGCCAGTCAATTTGAATGTTCAGTTGACTGAGGTTCATGTTTAATGAATAAAAGTTTTATAATAATAATAAAGTTGGAAGTTCAACCCCTGCTCAGCCAGGAAACCCTATAACCCAGACGTGTCAAACACAAGGCCCGGGGGCCAGATCCGGCCCGCAAAGTGGTTTCATGCGGCCCACGAAGCCACCCTGGAAACAGTGAGGGAACAGCCCCCACTGCCTTGGCCCTGGCCCAGAGACCCTCCTCCTGCCAGAGACCCCTAGGTCTGTCCCACTCCTGCCCAGGCCCCCATAGGCACCTTTGATGCGAAGGATGTAGAGCTGGCCACGCCCACCCAGTAGGCCGTACGCACTCTAGCCACGCCCACCCAGTAGGACACGCCCACCCAGGCCATACCCACCTGGCCCCTTGAGGGCAACTGCAATGCTGATGCGGCCCTCAATGAAATGGAGTTTGACACCCCTGCTATAACCATTTCAGAGTGTTGGAGCATTCACCACCTCTGGAGGCAGGTTGTTCCACTGGTTAATTGTTCTCACTGTCAGGAAGTTTCTCCTTAGTTCTAGGTTGCTTCTCTCCTTGACTAGTTTCCATCCGTTGCTTCTTGTCCTGCCTTCAGGGGCTTTGGAGAAGAGCTTGACTCCCTCTTCTTTGGGGCAGCCCCTGAGATATTGGAACACTGCTATCATGTCACCCCTCACCCTTCTCCTCATTAAACTAGACATACCCAATTCCAGCAACCGTTCCCTGTATGTTTTAGCCTCCAGTCCCCCAATCATCTTTGTTGCTCTTCTCTGTACTCTTTCTAGAGTCTCGACATCTTTTTAACATCGTGGTGACCAAAACTGGATGCAATATTCCAGGTGTGCAGTATTCTAACTGGGACAGTCCAGTTACACCTACCCATTTGGTTGATTGGGCATTGTACTTGATTGGACATATCTACTTTTTTTGCTTTCATTGTATAGTTGAGACATGTTCTTCTAAATGGTTTCTCTTAAATGCCTGGAAATAGTTTGGAATTAATAATATACTGCAAATAACTGGATTGTGGCCCTCAGTGGGCTGAAGGAATTTTTGGACTTGCCAATCAAATCTCCATTATTTGTGGCCGTAAAACGAGGAACACTGCAGCTTAAGCTCAGTTAATACGCTGAGCAGGGAGGCCCAGCCACCCCCTTCACTATTTCTGCTGGTCACCAAGCATGATCCTTTCCCACCAGCCAGATTACGAGTCCCTTTATTTGGACTTCTCCCTTTTCTCCTGGTACATTTTTTTGGAGCATTGGTGACCTTAAATTACCGCTGCTGTTAATTATCAAATAAATAATCCGAGAACCTCAAACTGAAAGAAATTTGTTTTGCCAATACATGCCCATTAAAAAAAATGGGCAGTGCAACAGCAAATGTCAAACATGACAGCAACTGTCAGTGAGCAAAACTGAAGCAGACTCTTAACTTCCAAAATAATACGTAAAAAAATAAAATAAAAAATTGACTGCCTGACTGAGCCGATCCATTCTCGGAGCATAAACCCCATTACAAAAGAAGACCCATCTTGACAAGCATCAACCAGAGAGAGTTCAGATGTTTGACCCTGCGAAAGAATAATGTATGATGTGTGGATTTTTGCCTATGAATTATAAATTTACTGGACCGATTAAATGAATTTTAAATTGTGTAAATGCTACAGTGCATGATTGCTGCTAATAAGAAATTGATGTACAAAGTGTGAAGCTAAATGTATGTACGTATGAGTCATATTATTTGACTTTAATGTCGCTCTTCTCTCGGTTAATGCTTCATAAAGTGAACCAGGAATATAATGTGCTTATTCCCACCTCCCTACACAGGCACAGAAATATTTAATGATTCCAGCAAGCCTCTGTCATGGTTGCCTCTGTCTCTGGATGAATTCTTTTAATTTATTCATTTGTCACTTTTATGAAGCTGCCCAACACACAGACAGGTGACTCTGGGCAGCGAGAACAAGACGAGAGAGAAAAAAAGTAGTATGTAATAAACAGTGATTGAATAGAATAGAATCATAACTTTGTTGTCGCTTGAAATGTACAGTAAATGGCATACATCAAAATGAAATTTCGTTGCATTCAGCTCTCAAAGAGTCACCACCTCTGATTAAAGAAAAACTCGAACAAACTTATAAAAATGCAAGTCTAAGAAATGTTAATAACAATGGCGCTATCTCCATTGTTGATCCCCTGGGCTACCCAGGACTGATGGCACCTAAGGAAAATCTCTGCAGTCAGTTTAAGTGCACGCTGTGCTTGACTTACGACCATATTTGGGAAAAGAAATTCCATTGCTAAGCAAAGCGGTTGTTAAATGAGTCACACCCGACTTTTTTCGCCACCAGTTTTTCAGCAAATCAACTGCAGTTGTTAAGTACATCATATGTTCGTTAAGAGCATCCAGCTTCCCCGTTGATTTTGTCTACTGGAAGTCAGTTTGTGGGGGGGGGGGGTATCGAAAAAGTTAAATCACGGCCACGGAGCCAAAATTTGTTAATCTGAACCATTTCGTTGCTCATAAAGTGGGCAGATGGAGGGAAGGACAAGAAACAATGGATGGAAACTGACCAAAGAGAGAAGCAATCTGGAATTAAGGAGAAACTTCCTGACAGGGAGGACAATTAACCAGTGGAGCAGCTTGCCACCAGAAGTAGTGGGCGCTCCATCGCTGGAGGCTTTTAAGAAGAGGCTGGACAGCCACTTGTGTGAAATGGTATAGGTTCTCCTGCTTAAGCAGGGGGCTGGACTAGAAGACCTCCAAGATCCCTTCCAGCTCTATTCTATTCTATTCTATTCTATTCTATTCTATTCTATTCTATTCTATTCTATTCTATTCTATTCTATTCTATTCTATTCTATTCTATTCTATTCTATTCTATTCTATTCTTCTATTCTATTATGTCACTTTTTTCAGTGCCATTGTAACTTCGAACAATCTCTAAATAAATGCATCGAGGTCTATCCAGACACGCTATCTTCTCACTTGGGAAGGCAATGCAAATTTGAACTCCTCATTCATCCCTCTGACTTTCCTAGACCTTTTTTTTCCCCAACAAACCCAAATTTTTATCCTTGTTATGAAAGAATGCTAATTAATGAGTGCATTCAGCCCTGGCAGACCCATTTTCATCTTACCCGCAAATGAAATAAATACAAACTCTTCTAATTTAGTAATCAGGTAAGATAATTATATCCTCTGAACTAGTTTCCCTTTTTTCCCTCTACTTGCGTTCCTGTCAATTAGAGACAGAAAAATTACTCCATGGGCTATCTGTAGTTTGTTCCTTGGTGATTAAAGCCCTTAATTTGTTCAGGCTGTTTTTACAAATCAAGAAATGGTTTAGATCACATCTGCCGCACCTCAAGAACACTCTCAACCAACCTTTCCTCATTCTTCTTCCATTATTTTTACTACGAAACATGATCCCCTCCCTATAAAAAGTGCCTAAGCATCTTTTCACCAAGGACCTTAGCTTTTTTTTTCCCCCAGGGATGTTCTCAAAAAACAGAAACCTTTTCAAACGTAGAAATACTCGGCCGGGATGTTTCTAACAGAAGGCCAAGTTCATAAATGTAAAAATAATAATGATTTATTTTTTTTAAAAAAAAATCTATTATAGCTCTTTTAAAAAAAACCAAACTCCTTCACCGCTATCTGTACTACTACATTGTGTTGTATAATTTGTCTCTTGACAATTCTAATCAGGCCCCAGTTTCAGCCTGAGTTATTAGCCAGGACTTCTTTGGGAAAAATAAAATCTGTCTTATAAACTTCCTGGTGTAATCAAAGATAAAAAGAGCATTTAAGGTCACTTCAAACTGAGTCACTAAAACCACGAGAGTCCGTTTCAGATTTCTGCATTTGCAGAGGTCAAAGCCTCTATTGGGTTTTCTTAATCTGATATTCATCCCCTTTTTCTGGGGAACTCGCTTCTGCTCACCTTTGCATCCAGCCTAAAAATGATAAATACCCTTTTAAAGTATGGAGACCACTTAATCCATACCGTTTCCCTCACAATTTCCATTTTTCTAATGGAAATGGTCACTGGGTGATTGGCTTTTGCTCTCTCAAGAAATAAGGTGCAGTGCTCGTACATCTGCCTCCTCCTCAAACTCCAGTTTTGGGGTAAGTCACAGACTGCTACGCTGATTGATAGACACCTGTCCACCATGCAAAGGTAGCTGGGTCAGCCCTACCCTTAGGTAAAATGAGGCAGCCAACCTCATCTCACCAGCTTGTCTTGGCTGGAGGACGTAGTTCTGAGTTTCAGCCTTGCAGAACGGGGGAGGGTCCAACCTTGGCAACTTTAAGATCTGTGGACTTCAGCTCCCAGAATTCCCCAGCCAGCATGGAGTCGAAGTCCACAGGTTGAAAAGGTCCAAGGTTGGACACCCCTGCTGAAGAGGATGCTGTCTCCTAAGCAACTGTGTGTCAGGTCTGCCATCTTCAGCTTCTTCGCCTTGCTGGCATCCTGCCGTAAATTGCAAGGGAGGAAGGGGGAGGAATTTGGGGCAGAAACATATGGGCCTGGGAATGAGATGACAAACGGTGGAAGGGAAGACATGTTGACAAGAATCAGAGGTGCCAAACTGGAATAAACCAGCCTCCAAGGTCACCTGGCCTGGCAACTGGATGCGAAACTGCAGGGAGAGGTGCCAAACATCCCAAAGGCGTCCTATTGGAGAAGGAAGGGGGATATTCAGATCTAGCTTCACTTTTGCTGCAAGCACTTAATTTTAGTAAAAGAACGTTTCACTTCAATCAAGTGGAGTTGAGGGTTTTTCTTTCCTAAATGTTTAAGTTGGGGCAGGATTGACACTATGGAAGAGCGTTGCCAAAATACACACATCCAGGCGTGCACACAATCCTCCCTCCTCCTCCTCCTCCTCCCCACGCATATATGTCTCGAGTGTATATATAAAATTGGATAAGTGCCATCTTCTTTGCCTCGGGCAGAAAAATATATTAGGCACATCCAGGAATTAGGTCATGCATGTAATCATCATGTGCATAAGCAGCGGTGGTGCTTTTTGAATGCATCGCCGAGCTCCTAAAAATTATTTTCAAAACACATCAAATTAAATATTCTTCTGGATCACCCCCTAAGATGGTAACAAGTGTTAAATGGGAGGAATCTGTCACTCCCCACCCCACCACGCTCCTCTCCAGCCCATCTGAAGTAATGAGGACTGCGGGTGCAAAGGTTTCGTGCCTCCGTCGTAACCTGCCTCTAGATGGTATAACTTTCATTGCAGGTTAATCCGCCTTCATTTTGGAGGCTGTTATTAAAAATATGACTGGCAAGTGTTCCCATCACAAAGATTACTAATCTAAATTGCAGTTCACGAGGGATTAATATTTTGAAAATATTGGCCCATTAAAGTAACTGCTTATGACAAATCTAATATCTACCACAGATTAGTTTTGAGCTTGCAGATAGATTGAGGTCTAAAGCAGGTGCAAATACTCTAGCAAGAAGCTGTAAAGCACCCAAAATGCTTTCAAGATTATTAATGAGAAACTGAAATGAATCACCAGCCAATATAGCACAATATCAAACACAAAGACTTGCTGATTATTGGAGGGGTGTTTTTTTTGCTACTTTTCCAGAACAAATAACTGGGTGTTACATCATTCTTGAATTTTAAGGAAGCTTTAAATCAAGCTTTTTAAATATAGTTATGTAACACATGTACATCCATTGTGGCTACACATTTACACTAATCTTCAGCATTAAAAAAAAGAATCAGACAACTAACTACTAGTTTCTCACATTTGCTTACAACAGTGGAGTCATTTTACACTCGTGTAAGGCATATTATTTGGTGGCATATTATTTCAAACATTTCTGAATGTATACAGTCTTGTACATTCTGCAGCTCTAAGTTTGCACAGACATTAAAGATCCCCGCACTTTTGCAAGTATGCATTTTTATATATATATATATATATATATATATATATATATATATATATATATATATATATATATATATATATATATATATATATATATATATATATATATATATATATATATATATATATATATATATATATATATATATATATATATATATATATATATATATATATATATATACAGATGTTTAAAATAATCATTGAAAACCAATAGTCCTGCCTTTTGATTCATCATATGTGTGATATATCTTAATGACAGCTTATCAGTCACTGCCGATAACAAAAAAGCATAAATTGTCAAGGATCTTTTCAAACATAGTGAAATTTGCATTACACTCAACTAGGAACTGCCTAGGTAGGGTAAACCCTACATAGGTTTGTGAGATCCTGAATATTCCCAGCATCAGATTCTGAAGTGCAAATATTTCTGTTTCCCTCAATGATCCAATGAAGCTATTATTTCCTTCCTTATTCTACCTAACACAGGTTATTTTAGTATTCGGTTTAAGGTTACTCTCCGAATCAATGATTCTCATATGCATTTTGTACTCTTCAAGGCCTTCCATTTCCAACATCACAAAAGGATAACTAAATTAAATGCATAAAAAGAACATTTAATATGTCTCCTTACATTAGCAATCAGAAGCCAATGTATTTATGCAGGCTTATAGATCATCTGCTTTCAGAGAAAGCAAAAGTGCTGATGGAGTACTCCTTCCAAAGCTTTCCTCAACTGATGGGTTGTATGATCACGGAGACTACGCAAAAGATCCCCTGCTAAAAGTTGTTGCGAATCATTTGCAAGATCACCAAGTCGGCCTGACGATGCAAATTAGGAAAAAAAATATCATCATACCTCAATTTTGGAAGGAGGTTAATTTGACCCGAGCACCTTTTTTCCAAAGTTCTGGATGGAGCTTCTGGTCAGCCTGCCCTTGTGTGGACCCTATCAGGTACTTTCTCAGAAAGCACTCAGAAAAGCAGGCAAGTCATGTCACTGAAGGTAAATAATCATTGATTGTGCAAGACACAACCAGTTATTATTTTGTTCCAGTATTTGAGAGGCTGCCACAGAGAAGAGGGGGTCCAACTTGTTTTTCAAAGTACCAGAAGACAAGAATCAACGGATGGAAACTAATCAAGGAGAGAAGCAATCTGGAATTAAGGAGAAACTTCCTAACAGTGTGAACAATTAACCAGTGGAATGACTTGCCTCCAGAAGTTGTGGGTGCTTCGTCAGTGGAGGCTTTTCAGAAAAGTCTGGACAGCCATTTTGTCTGGAAAGGACTGATGTTACAGATGAAGAGAGGCAGTCGTGGCTATTCACAACTTCATTACAATCAGGCATCTGGATAATTTGTTAGTAAATTGTCACATGTCTATTAAAACGATTCCTTCATGGAAGCCATTGATCAAAATATACCAGCAATGCTAACTCAATGTTATTGGTGTCAATTAATTATCTAAAACTAATATGCAAGCATGGCTATTGTCTCAGATGGATTTTCTTTAGGGGGTTGCCGCTCCCCGCCCCCACCTCCACCCCCCAGCACAGTGCGGTGAGTGCCAACAGCTGAAAACAATACCAGACAGATCCGAGATTTGTGTCTACAAGAAACATAACAATATCCATGTCTATACAAAGATGTATGTATGAGTCTCGCTCACTCACTAGCTGTGAAATGAAAGTTCCTATAATAAATAGACAAATATATATATATGCATATGGTTTGATTCGGAGAGAGATTACATTTTTTGCAGATTTCTCTTAAACCTGGAGATAATCCATCTCTACTTTCTGTCAGGATCTTGGCAGCCACAAGCAATCTGCACCTAAATAAGCCATTTGTTTAGTATTCCATGGCCAAAAACTCAAGTGGAAAAAAACCCAACAAGAAGAACGATGGATCTCTCCTTGGGAAATGAAGATCCAAGCTGGTATATCAAGACTTTCAAGACAGAAAGTCAGTAAACTCCAAGAAGGGAATATACGTGTATATATATATTAAAAAATCAACATCTGAATTTCTGCCCTTGATTTATAGCGTGTGTGTTTTCTAGACCCTTTCATCTCCCTCGAAAAGATTCCATTTAACCTCTCCGATCACCTTGAAAATATTATTTGCAATTGAAATCACTCACTACTAATTATCTGCTGCAACAGCTATGGGAATGTCACTTGATGTGATACTCAGAATAAACCTGCCTGAGTCACAACATTTGAAAATCCTTCATTTCATACCCTGCTTTTCATTCTTTCTGCTTTTCTAGGTGTATTTAAAATCTGGAGTGCTCCATGTGTGAAACAAGATTGCATCTGGAGAATGTCTATAACCACTGTTACCTGTCATTTTACCTGAAGCAGGACCTCAATTTGAGAATCTTCTTCCAGCAGAACATCTAATGAATGTTGGGGAAAGGTAAGCTGGTTGGTGCCTTAGAATAGAATTTCTCAACCTTGGTGACTTTCAGATGGGTGAACTTCAACTCCCAGAATTCCCCAGCCAGACATGCTGGCTAGAGAATTCTGGGAGTTGAAGTTCACCCATCTGAAAGCCACCAAAGTTGAGAAGCACTGCCTTAGAACAAAACTGGCAAGACAAGTTGTTGTCTTGTCATGACTAGATCTTGTACAGCAACCCCCTTCTTCAAGGATTTTTAAGGACTGGTTCAAGTAGACTCTCCTTGTCCATAATATCTGGGAAAGGAAAGGAAAGGAAGTGGCATTCCAGGCTTCTAGGGACTTGGACTGAACCTAATTGGTTAATTCATCTTTTCTCGCCAGGGGTGCAAAACTGCTGATGCTAGCCGCCAAGCATTTTGAATATGCAGGACATGGGGAGCAATGAAAGTTTGAGGGTTACCCATCTTCATTGGGCAGTGAAATAGATGTATTTTCTCTTATTCAGTGGAATGCTCAGAGACAATGTTTGGTCCCAGTAGGGCTTTTCCCTGAGAGCTCATCACTTGAGAAGTTTTAGCAACCAAGAGTATGTACGTCACCTGGGAAATATGAATTCTGATCATCCAATAAACCCAGGGAATTTGTCCCCGCGATAGAACTCTAGAGGGGAAGCACAATTTTGTTTTGATAGTACTAAGCGTTTTCTTCTGTTAAAATTCTCATAGCGATGTTGCATCCAGCGCCTAGGGAATGTTATTAATTATTAACTATGTGATTAACATTACGCAACCCCTCCTCTTCTGTCTGTTTAACGTCCTAAGAGGATGCCAAAAGGGGAAAAAACCCTGTATACATCTGTTTACATTTTGAGGGGGAAATAAAAACAGCCGCCTTAGTTACTTGACGCCCTCTTTTTCTTAATGGGGAATTTTAGCTTACGTCAACCGCTTCCGCCTTGTGGGACTGCAAAGACCTTCTTTACTAAGGAATAATGGGACAGGTGGAGAAAAAAAAGTGAGTGACGCTTTTGTAATGGATTTGATTTAAAACAAGTTATACGTAGATGATATTGGGGAAATGACCTCCATCCATCAACGGGACGCACACAACTTCTGTCACGATGTGAAAGACATTACAGAGGGCTGAAGGCCCCCGAAAGATTAATGGGAGACATTTGAAGGCTACACCGAGCAGATAAACAGGATATGGGCAATTCATTTTATAGAAGTGCTCCAGTAGAAGGAGTGGTGGAAGCCAAAAGAGGGATCAGCCTAGAATCCCTATGAAGTCACAAGTGAGTCCAACTCTCTTTAAGTGCCATTGCTTCTTATCTAACTCTGTCAATCGTCAGTTGAGAAGATTCCTGTGAGCAGGCTTTTAGCAATAAACCAGTTTAATGGAACCTTCAAGGTGGACTTGGTGTTTCACAGTTGACAGGTCCTCCTCTAGGAACAAGTGCCTATTCAACCCATTAAAAATAAAGCAAAGAAAGTGGAAATGAATTAAGTCAAATGTCAAGTCAAACGTCCATGGAGATCCTTTATCATCCAGGTCATGGCTGTCCCAAAGGTGCATTTCCAAAAGGCAACCGGCCTTTCTTGTCTTTTTTCCCTTGCCAACATTTCACTCCTCATCCAAGAAGCTTGTTCAGAACTGAAGAAGCTGCTTGGATGAGAAGAACTGAACTGAAGCTTTGGGGTGAAGAAGAACTGAAGAAGCTTCTTAGATGAAAAGCGAAATGTTTTCAAGGAGAAAACCAAACAACAAAGTCCAGATGTCTTTTGGTATAGCCAAGTCAGAAAGGTGCTGGGATTAGGCCAAAGTCAAAGGATCAACAGGAATTATTACCAGTTAGACCATATTGACAATAGCCTGTCTCAACATTCTGGGGGAGGGAGGATTCTACATTCTGCATTATTTGACATAAACACAAATACAGATAGATAGATAGATATTTGTGCACTCAACTCTAAAATAGAGATAGGCAACATGTTTGTCTTTCACTAAACCTGTTCTGCGGAAAGCTCAGTCGAGATGCATTTTGATGAAAAGGAAAGGCTAACACATAAGGAACACTTCAAATAATTCTAGTTTATTTATGCTAAGGTAGGCTAGCATTTGGAGAAACGGATAGCTTCTTGATTATGGGTTATTTGTGGTTAGACATCTAACAGCCTAAGAAAATAGTCTCGGTGGGACATTACAGTTCAGTTTTAATGAAATTTCTGGCTTGATAATAGAATAAATGCCATCTATTACTTGGGATTTTTAACCTTTAACTATGGCCTTGTAGCTAGTCTAGCAACTGCAGTAATTTTATTGAGAGCCTCACAATAGCCAACGTTATTTTTATAATCCGGCTGTCTGCCTCCATAAATGTCAGTTTTCATTAAAATCTGGGTTTTATGACAGCAGAAAGAAGACGGGCCTCTTGGATAGCCAAAATATGAAATTATGCCTCTGTTCTGCCTAAAACAGCCAGCTTTCCATAGCCCAGGCAAAGCTATTATTATGGCCGCTGTACTCTTGGCCTGGAAGCTACGGCGCGCTCCGTCTTTCCATCCACAATAATGCTGGGCCATCAACTCTCATGCAGCATATAAGATACTTCCAGAGCTATGGAGACAAAATGAGTGATAACTGTATTCTCCATAAGGTTGAAAAATGATCAGGAATATGGCACTGTAATATGAACAGGGCATTATCAGATAGAGGAAAGGTAATCTGCATTTTAGAATTCAACAAAATATTTATTTTTCACACTGAAAATGTGTTAATCTAAGTCAACCTTTCAATTCTGTGTTTGTTTACCATCAGTGAATATTCTACTATCATTAGTAAAAGGTAAAGGTTCCCCCACACATGCGTGCTAGTCGTTTCCAACTCTAGGGGCCGGTGCTCATCTCCGTTTCAAAGCCGAAGAGCCAGCGCTTGTCTGAGGACGTCTCCGTGGTCATGTGGCCAGCATGACTAGATGCCAAAGGCGCACGGAGCACTGTTACCTTCCCACTGCAGTGGTCCCTATTTTTCTACTTGCATTTTTACGTGCTTTCGAACTGCTAGGTTGGCAGAAGCTGGGACAAGTAACAGGCGCTCACTCTGCTACGCGGCACTCGGGATTTGACCCGCCAAACTGCCGACCTTCTGATCGACGAGCTCAGCGTCCTAACCCACTGAGCCACCGCGTCCCTTATACTATCATTAGTAGATCATCTTTATTTTATTTTTTCTTTCGGTACTTTAAAAAGATCCGGCAACAGCAAGCACACACATACACCCACACACGCACAAACACATGTGTGTGTGTATGTGTGTGTGTGTGTGTGTGTCTGTGTCTGTGTCTGTGTCTGTGTCTCTGTGTGTGTGTATACATATAGCAATTATGTTTTTTAATTCAGAACGGAATTCCACAGATGGCCTGTCTAATTGATGTGTGTCGTGTTTTATAAAATAATTAATAATTTCTGGGTAAATTCAATTTTGCGTTTTCCTTCTTTGGCTTCCAAGAAGCCAAACGTCTCAATTCCAGCACAGCAACAAGACAGCAGAAGCCAATCTTTTCAATGAATGCAATAGCAAAAGCGATTAGAGATTGAGAAAGATTAATTCCATGCGCCAGATATAAATAAAAGACTTAGAAAGAAGCTCCAACTGGCTTCTATAGTGCAGGAAAAAGCAATATGTCCAGATTCAATATAAATGTTGTATATGGTATTTACAAATCATACTTTTAAATGCTAATTTCTTGAAGTCAACTTTACAAAGCATCCTCAAAGCATTTTTTTTTTGTTTAGCAATATGACATAATAATGCTTTGCATGCAAACACTTAGGAGGGGGGGAAAACAGCTATTAATGTTCCTTCCAAAAGAATTTGTAGTATCTGTTAATAAATAACAGACGTTTCATCGTGCAACTGAGTTATATTATTAGTGCACTGATAATGTTACCCAGTTGGGTAATGAAATGTCTGCAAGAAAACCACCCAGCTCAGAGAGAGCACCAAGGGCCCCACGGATAAATCCTGAGCTACAAATATTCTCTTCTATTAGTATCAGGCAAACAATCAAGCAGTAAACCATGCCCTAATCAAGGAAGACCACACCTTCACCAAATGGCAGGGCAAGCTACTGTATATAAATAGAGAGCAAACCCATCTCCCTTCTAGCATTGATGATGTTCCCTAGTTGGGTCATGAAACGTCTCTAAGATAACCACCAAGCTCAGAGAGCACAAGGGTCCCCACAGTTGTCCTCCTCCTCTTCCTCCTCTTCCTCCTCCTCTTCCTCCTCCTCCTCCCCCTCCCTGCAACCTCCCCTTTCTTCTAATACTGATGATGTTCCCTGGCTAGGTCAAGAAACACCTGCAAGAAAATCTCCAAGCTCAGAGAGCACCAAGGACCCCACAGTCGTCGTCCTCCTCCTCCTCCTCCTCCTCCTCCTCCTCCTCCTCCTCCTCCTCCTCCTCCTTCTTCTCCTCCTCCTCCTCCTTCTCCTCCTCCTCCTCCTCCCTGCAACCTCCCCTTTCTTCTAATACTGATGATGTTCTCTATCTGGGTCATGAAACACCTGCAAGAAAACCACCCAGCTCAGAGAGAACACCAAGGACCCCACAGTTCAACCTGAGCTACAAACAGTGTCTTCTATTGGCTTTTTTAGGGAACATTGACATTCTCATTCTCATTCACATGCAAACATCTCGATCTGAAAGGTGTACAAGAGCTACTTTGCATTTTGCACAACATAAAGAACAATGGCTTCCTTTTCTTGTTTAACACTTGAAAACATGATCTCTGATCGATTGTGTGGAGTACTCTGCAAAGAGAACATCGTCACATATCAGAGCAAGGCCAGATGGAAAGCGAGTCACACACTGAGTTGGCCTAGCTGTATTCATCTTTTTTTTTCCAGATTGAGAATTAATTAAACAAGGAACTCTTCCACCCCCACCCCCACCCCCTTCAACTCTCTCTTCTTCAGGTGTATGTATATTAGCCTCCTTTGAAGTTCAGAGGCAGCATGAAATATTCCTTTGTCAAGAGAACGGCAGCACATTTTGAATTGCTTTTTACAAGATATTATCCATATAGATCTAGCTCCAAAACACTTGTACAGCCACTTGAAATTAGCTTTCTGGATGACAAAGGAATATTGAAGGATTGCTCAAGCACAGAGCCGATATTCGTGAGCTGCAGAAAGAACAAATTGCTGCAGATTTTTTTTCCTCCTCCCGAATTTTGTTTGACAGGAAGAAACCTTAAAGGTTATCAAGAAAGTGTGTCTGTGTGTGTGGGGGGGGGGAATGAAATATTATTATTCCACAGATGGATTTAAACATGGCATAACTCATAAGACTGATTTTGCTCTACATATTATATTCAGCGAGGGAATCAAAATTGTGCGACATTGCAGAAACATCCAGCCCTCTTACAACTTCTCTTTGCCATAGTTTCTTCTTGAGATGAGAGGGGGAAAAATAAGCTCAAGGATTAATTTCATTTTAGCCAAAGTAATCCGTGAAAGTGAAGCGAGGAGTAGAAGCTATTTGATGCAATGAATCAGGGGGTCCCTGTTCTTTTTTTGCTTTATCTGCCACTGAGTCACCTGGAATTCTGTGTCGAAATATCGCGCAATGTAGGTAGTCCTGATGCAATTGGGACCGGCAACTTGGCCCTTAAGCGACGTGATTGCCATGTGAAACCATAACTGTGTTTACAATCTGTTTTCAGCTTTCCTCCACTTTACAGACCTGCAAAGGTTATGTTTTCATCACTGTTGTGACTGCAAAACACCGCTGAACAAGGACTCCCCATCATACGCTTCAGGTGACCCCAGTCATCTTCAACATGTTTGAGTTTGCTCCCTTGTTAAAAATCTCAAGAGTGAAATCTGGCGGTTTAGCAAGATTTAGCAAATGATACCTTTGGTGCAGGAATGATTTTGATCTGCAGAACAAGGGCTGTGGGGGGGGGGGGAATGTTGCCGAGGGAGAGGCAAAGCATTATTGAGGATGATAAGGTTTATATAATAAAACAGGGCTTTGGGACTAAATTTTCGAAGGAACGGGACAGGAACCTTTTGGTTTGGATGATTTAAGAAACACAGCAAGAGGCATACTGGGTCAGACCAAAAGAAGAGTTTGTGCAATACATTTCCCACAATTCTTTGCCATTGTTCATGCTGGATGAGATTGCTGGGAATCGGTAAAATACTTTGGGTTCTGTTTCCACAATGGCCAGTCTGTAAGAGAAGAGCAGGCAGAGCCTGGAGGTGGAGTCAAGAGAGGAATCAGCCGAGAATCACTACATTCCCACAAGCGGTCCAATCCCTCTTGAATTCTGTAAACTCTTATCTAGCGCCAATTTAGTGCTGAACGTTAGTTGATTGGATTCTTATGTGTAGACGTGAGCAGTAAACCAGCTTAAGTGGGGCTTAACATGTGGTCCCAATTCTTCACGCCTGACACAATCAGATACTGTGGGAAATCCACATGCATAGGGAAAAAACACAATATCCAGCAGACTCTCTTCTTTGTTGACTATTATTCAGGCCCATACTCAATTTTTGAAGAGTTTTTCCAGTTTCTTATGGAAGGGTTAAGGTCAGGGTACAGTGCCCCAAATCTTCCGTATGCCTTCCCCAATTTTATGCAGCTTTTATCCATACTCTGCATCCTAAATAGCAAATCCACGTAACGTCTAGGCAATTCCATTGAATATACTGCTTTAATATTTCCCACTTTTAAAATTCAGGCTATGATTTAACTCAGAGCCTTTGTTGGCTGCCATCCCACGGATAGAAATGGGTCCTGGTGCTTCTTTTTTGTTAATTAACATTTAGAATGTTTTTTTTCCCAAGCGAGTTTGTGCATGTTGATGAACCAGAATATAACTCGATTATTTTCAGGGACAATCGCCTATTTTTAACAGGCCATCTTGTTGCCTGGCTCACCAAAAATGAAATCTGTGACTTCCAGACATCAGGAGAGAAAATATATATATATCAACCTATCAAGTTCAAATCACAGCTCTATAAGTAGGAGGCCTACATCCAATTTTAATCCTGTCAACCAGAGACGTGCTCAATGAGAAACATGTGATTTTTAAAACATTTCTTTGCACATATTTATCATACCTACATATTTATTTAGTGTAATTAAATCCACAAAGGCATAATCCATATGTAGAAGTGCAGCAGAATGAGATAATTGTTAGCCCATGGGTGAATTTCATGAACTGGCAGAGCAGTCAACATGGACAATGCCCTATTGTTAGAAAGCTTGCGTGAGGATTAAGGAATAAATTAATCGCTAAAGACATTTGATGAAAGAGCTGTTTATTATAGATACCAGGCTTCTTCGTGCCCTGAGATGAAGACCCAGGGCAAAGTGATATCCTTATATTAAAAATTAATTACCATACGACCAAACCAAGGGTGTAATTTTATTCCTTTCACTGCTTTCATATTATCAGCAAGACAATAGATTCTTTGCTTTGCAATGCTTGGGAGATTATTTATCTCCATTAAATAATGGGCTATATCATCTATGGATTTCTCAGAACCAGTGGCTGGACAGACTTTTAAAACTTTCATCCATCATTTGCACTTTTTCCAAAGCCTATACTGGAAGGGGAGAAAAAAAATAAGACATCTAAATGTAAAAAAAAAGGCATGCGTCTCCTAACATTGTGAATTGCGGCAGAGAATATTTACTTTATTAATAATCTGCCAGATGTCACTCTTTCCTTGCAGCAAACCCTGAAATGGCACCACCAATTAGCAGAGTAGCAAAGCCCGACCTGATGCCAAAAAAGATTACTGATGAGTATCATTTTCAAACTTGCCTTTTAGTCATTTGCTCAAGTTAGACTCTTGGTGTTTTTTTTAAATAAACTTTTTGAAGAGTTTATTAAACTCTTGCAATGGTTAACAGCTTGAAAAGTAATTCACTTTGCTTAAAAGAGATCAAAATGACCACTGATCTTCAGGTCACTTGCGATCCAATCCAAAATGGTTTAGTAAGGGTTCTTGATTTTCTATCCTTTGATTCTCAATTAACCAAAAAGAAAAAGAAAGAAACTTTAAGATGCTCGGCTTTAAGATGTTGAGAATGTGGGGGAGAGAGTACTCCAGTTGTGGTAGTGAGTCATCAATTCGCTTGGTTGACTTTGGCATCCTTGTCAGGCACAAGCAGCCAGACCCACACGTGTAAAGTTTCGTCTAACTGCTTCATTGTTCTCTGCCTGTAATACAGGAATCTCTCCAGACTGGCAGTCTTCACCTGATAAAGACCAGATAAGGTTCAAAGTCTTTTGAGGGAGAGGGTGTCAGATCTTTCCCTCCTGTGTTTACATGAGTCTAGACCTGAGTTCTCATTCCAAGTGGGACAGTTGCCCCCCTCTTTCTAATGAGCTTCAGTTGGCTTTTGGAGAAAAAAGATTTCCAAAGCAGTTAAATATTGTATGTCTCTCTTGACTGTCATTTGTTACTTTTATGGTATTGATATTTAAACATTCTTCCTGCTGCCGTTTTTCATGGTGGAGAAATTTAACTTACTTTAAATTACGGCGTTTATTGCAGATCAGCCCCAGCATCTGGCATGCCAAAAGCTTGTTTTCGTAAATCAATTAAATTGAGGACATTAATAAGCAAAACGTTGAGACGTAGTGCGGTCAGTATAATAGGGCCATCACTGAAATTAAACAGGGTGGTGGTGGTCAGTGGGGTCAGATTGGGGTCAGGTGGAAGGAATTATTTCTTTGCCCAACACATAACTCAAGGATAGGAATGATGGTCCTCCAAAGGTAGCCTCAGTTAGCAATGGGTATGGCTTGAAAAAGGGGTTGAATCAGATAAGATGCCCCTCGGGGTGAGATCTGGCCTTCTATAGTGCCCTTAAAACCTGGCTCAGCCTGGCTTCCCAATGTGGGCATGTCACACTGGAAGTGGTTAGTGCATTGAGAGAACACCCATGGGCATCTTGCTCCCTTCTTTGGCCATCTTTGCTACTTTAAATGTTAACTTCAATATTCTTGTTGTTTTTACTTTGCTGTAAGCCACCCAGAACCACCTCTAGGTGAGATGGACAGCGTATAAATTTCACAATAAATAAAAATAAATAAAATCTGGCTCTCTACCTTGGATGGAGAATAGACCTAGGGCAACATTTAATTCAGGCACTTCACATGGACCACCCTTCTCGACCCCTCCAGCTTCTCTGAATACTGGCATTTCTGACAGCAAAGCATCATCAAACTCTTGGAATCAAGATTCCAACTTCTTTATGGACCCTAACACACTGTAGGAGAAGAAGGGGCAGAAACCGAGGGTAGAGTGAAATGAGGAATCAGCCTAGAATCGCTAGGTAGCCACAAGCAACCTTCCTTGAATTCTGTGCACCCTTATCTTAACTGCTAGCAGATGCTGACCCCTCAGCTGAGAAAATTCCTTGAGCATAGGTTGTTCAGCAATAGATCAGTGTGGTGTAGATGTTTCACACCTCACACAAACACACACACACACACACACACAGAGAGAGAGAGAGAGAGAGAGAGAGAGAGAGAGAGAGAATGCTGGATTCCCTGTTCTTCTTTTAATCATTAACTTTTCAGCCACCTCTGTGAATTCTGCAACTCTTAGGAAACATCCTTTTCTAAGGCCCCACAGCATGCATTGCCCCCTATGGAGTACTGTAAATGCTTTATTCCTGTGTCCATAAACCGACTGTTCTCCAATGTTAATTAAGATCAGAAAATGAGTTGCAGAGTGCATTAGTGGTTATGTAATACAGACCATTAAAGCCTGCTTTATAAATGAGTGTCATTAAATTCTAAGTATAGCGGCTTTTCTTGGGTAGCCAGGGGGGAAAAAAAAGAAAGAAAGTTGAGAGGTTACACGTCAGAATTTATGCAAAATTTTTAAAACAACTTAGGAAAGTGCAGGGTAAAGCAATTACCAAGGCTATTTTACCAGGTGTAGCAAGCGAGCTGGAGCAAAAAGCTTTACGGTAATAGATTTCCAGATCTGGCCTCTTAGCCTGTGACTTCTTGTGAGGTAACACAAGCAGAGGAGATAGAAAGGTTTTTGTACAAATTCTCCCCTCCAAGTTCTTTCCATTGTTTTATGAGATGGGTCCTTATATGACACCATTATCAGGGTTGGGGGTTGGGTTTTTATATATATATATCTACTTGCAATCACTGGAGCAAAACAATCATTTCAGGCAATGAAATATTAGTGCCTCTTGCCAAGCAGTCCAATTATACAGTAGAAATCATGCCTTCCGGACAGAAAATATTTCTTCCTTTCTCCTTACATTGGGATGAGCTTCCAAAGCAGGGGTGTCTAACCCTGGAAACTCTTAACACTTGTAGACTAAATAAATGAATAGATAGCTCCTCTCTTGCGCTCTCTTTTGTCAAAATGACACGGTACTCACTTGTCACGTTCAGGTAAATCAACGGACTCGTCTTGTTCTCTCCATTCTTTTCATTGACCGCCTGGACATAGTAGTTCCCCGCATCAGTTGGCAACGTTGCAAGAACGACCAACTGGTTCTCTAGGGTGATGGTTCTGTATTGAGGGGGGGAAAAAATAAGAGCGCTTTAGTGACTTAGGACAAGACAACATTCGGGCTAGGTATGCTGCAAAATTTATTTATTTATTTATTTATTTTATTTTATTACATTTATATACCGCCCTTTCCCGAAGGACTCAGGCCGGTTTACAGGGTGATTAAAACAAAAAATACAAAAGTTAAAAACAATTTAAAAAATTACATCCATCCCTGAACAAATAAAACCCCAGTTAAAATTAAAATTAAAATTAAAATTCTCAGCCTGGGCCAGTAGTGCATCTCAACGGGAAGAGGTTTATACGGCACTCAGAAGAAAACCTTTAAAGAATGATGGTATATATCTATGGGTGAAAAATCAGAATGTAAGTTCTCGGTGACAGGAAATCTGGGAGCCTGGAAGCCTGGCATTAAGACCAATTGGTCATCGACAGGCACGTAGAGATAAGCAACATCTACATACCATTCAAAAGAAACCACCCAAAAGCCCAAAAGGAAACAAAAAGACCAAAACAGCTCCTCACCAGCAATCAATACCCAGATGAGCAGAGTTTAATGCCAAGCTTATGACTAGACCCACAATCAAGAAGTAAACGATCAAGAAACTAACAACTCAGACAAACAAGCTAACAATTAAACAACAGGCTAATCAAGGAACCAGCAAGAACACTCCCATCAGCCACTATAGTATATAAAAGAGAGCAAAACCCACTCCCTCCTAGCATGGATGATGTTACCTAGTTGGGTAATGAAATATATGCAAGAAAACCACCAAGGACCCCACAGTTCTCCTCCTCCTCCTCCTCCTCCTCCTCCTCCTCCTCCTCCTCCTCCTCCTCCTCCTCCTCTTCTTCTTCTTCTTCTTCTTCTTCTTCTTCTTCTTCTTCTTCTTCTTCTTCTTCTTCTTCTTCTTCTTCTTCTTCTTCTTCTTCTTCTTCTTCTTCTTCTTCTT
The DNA here is from genome assembly GCF_964194415.1 of Vipera berus. Lineage (NCBI taxonomy): Eukaryota > Metazoa > Chordata > Lepidosauria > Squamata > Viperidae > Vipera > Vipera berus. The sequence goes on along the minus strand of NC_138216.1, from coordinate 2,836,455 downwards.
CTTCTTCTTCTTCTTCTTCTTCTTCTTCTTTTTCTTCTTCTTCTTCTTCTTCTCCTTCTCCTTCTCCACCTCCACCTCCACCTCCTTGCAAACCCATCTCCCTTCTAGCACTGAGGATGTTACCTAGTTGGGTAATGAAATGTCTGCAAGAAAACCACCAAGCTCAGAGAGACCACCAAGGGCCCCTGTAAATATGGTGAGGGCTGAGAATTTTGAACACCCTACCAAGTTATAGCAGCTGGAAATGGAGAAGATGTGGATGGAGGAGAGGTCAACCTTTCATCCATGTCTCTTCTCTCCAACCGGAAGCCAAGTGGCTAAGATAAACAGTAAAATAACCACCTAATCTGATCTCAGATCTCTTTTATCTCACATCAATGATACTGGCAGCAGTATCATTTAACTTACAGGGATGACACCCAGGCATAAATACCCAATTAGTCATTCACAAATACTGATATGAAAAACTACTACAAAATGGTACTTGTTTTTTTTTTTAAAACAAAGCCTTCCAAATCTCTGGGCTAAAAGAAACAACTCTTTTGGGGTGGGCAAAATAATGCCAGGGGTGAGGGGGAAATCAAAGGCAAGAGATTCTCAAGAGGCTCCCCTTCTGTTTTTAGGATGTGTTTAGCTCTCTTAGTTTCAGATACCAAGAGGTGATGCAAGTTGTTAATTAACATGCTCAGCTGGGAAAACATGGAGGGAATAAAAAGTAAAGATGTTTACAAGTGACAGCTATAATTGTAGCTACAGTCATTGGGGATCGTAGCTTCTCAAAGAGTGATGAAATATCAGAGTCAAATGCAAAATTTTCTCTTTTTCCAACAAAAGGCTACGGGTACTTTCCTCGTAAAATGTCTCTGACTATTTCTGTTCTAGATACCACTCTTATTCCTTACCCAATCCATTTTTAAATTAAAAATGAAAGCCATCAATGAAGAAAAACGAACTTATGGAAGCTTTGAGCTGTGGGGTCCTTGGTGCTCTCTGAGCTTGGCTGTTTTCTTGCAGATGTTTCATGACCCAACTAGATAACATCATTAGTGCTAGGAGGGAGGGGGGGCTTGGTCTGTGAGCAAACGTCTAGCACTGATGATGTTACCCATTTGGGTAACGAAAAGTCTGCAAGCAAACAAGAGCTTGGAGAGCATCCAGGACCCCACAGTCCCCTAACCACTCCGCAAAGCCCATTCCCTTCTACCGTTGGGTCATGAAACATCTGCAAGAAAACTACCAATCTCAGAGAGCACCAAGGACAAAATGGCTCAAAATTCTACATGGATCTTTGAAGTCTGAGCAAGTTCCACCTATCCTAACCCAGGAGTCAATCTGTGGAGATACAGAAATTGAGTATGAGGTGTAAGGTCAAGAATTGATGTGAAAACACTAAATAAGAAATGGCAGCAGGAGATGAATCCACTAACAGCACCCTAAGCAACATTACTGCAACAATCAGAGCAAACAGCCAATGGAACAGCTGGCCTCCAGAAGTTGTGGGTGCTCCATCACTGGAGGCTTTCCAAAAAAACCTGGACAATCGCTTGTCTGAAATGGTATATAGGGTCTCCGGTTAAAGCAAGGGGTTGGATTAGAAGACCCCCAAGTTCCTTCTAACTCTACTATTCAATGTTCAATGTTCTACTTGCAGAGAGGAGTGTGTGAGAGTCAAGCCACTGCATTTGCCGGGACGGCCAACTTCATTTGGATCAATTAATCCCATTAGTTGTAGTCCATCAGCTAACTTGATCGAGTCATTAAAGTGGTATACGGATAAATCAGTAAGAAGGATTTCTGTTTAGCTGAAGACTTCCATTTATCCTAGTAGATGATATGAGTTTATGGTGAAGTTCTGATCTGATTGTTTTGCAACTGTCACATGCTATCGTAAACAGATCCATCACTCTGGAGCAAGAAGCCAATGGCTTCTTCATGCTTTTATGATAGGGCCATCTGAAAGAGGACAAAGCCTTGGAAAAGACTTCTTTTCTTTAGATTTAGATTTTATTTTTTTTAGAAGACTTCTTCTTCTTAGATTGGGTGAAGGTTGGAAAGAGGGCAATGTTCTTGAGCCAAGCCACAACCAGGATGCTGATTAAACTAAGATAAAAAGTAGATAAAAAGTAAATAAAGGGAACATTGAATGACAACTTGTGGAGCCCTTTTTAAAGTCGTTTGGTACAGAAAGTAAGACGTGAAACTGCAAATTAAAAAGCCACTCACAGGTACTTGTGTGCCTATATTTAAGGATTACTAAAGAGGAATCTTAAAATAATGTTCTTAGATTTCAATAGCTTCGTTAATCTGCATAGGAGATGTATTCTTTTTTTTTCTCCAAAGAATACTGGGTTATTACTGTTTTTCCCCCCATAAATAATTAGTGTAAACTTGTGTGGCTGGGGAATGATGTCAAGGATGGAAGATCAGAAGTACTTCCCAAAGGCGCACCCAGAATAGATTGCATTTGTTGCGTTACAATCAGATTTCCTTGGAAATACAAGCTGCCTTTCACCAAGGGCAACAAGATTATTTTGTTGGAAAAATGCCCTAAAATTCAGATCATTTCTGACGGAAACCTGTGTTTTCCACCCAAAGGTATCGAGGCCAGGCTTTAACAGGTTAGGGATTAAGAGTTTTGCAGTAAATGAATGTATTTAGAAACAAAAATGTGGGGGGGGGGAAATAAGACCATGCACAAGCGTGCCCCTGACTTGAATCTTGAGGAAAACAAGTGAAAGGCAACATCAGCCTCTGGGAATTATTAGAAATGACCCCTGGAATGAAAAGAAAGCTAAGAGGGAAAGGAAAATCTACTTTATTGCCACCAGTCAGAGCATTGTATTTGTTTCCTGCCAGATGGTACCCTTAGTCTCACACACACGATTAAAGTAGTGTCAGAAACTCAGTCCAACATAATAATAATAATAACGTCTTTTGCATCCTCTTTTAAGATTAGAACTGTGATTCAACAAAGCAGGAAGACCAAAGGCAAAGGGCACACCTGTCCTCCTAAAACAAGCAATTCTGTCTAGCAGGGTGAGTGAAAAAACACAAGGCAAAAATATTCATGGCTTGCATCCAAGGATGCTGGGTCAGACGTATCGCGTTCCCTTTTTAGCAGCGTTTTCAAGAGTTTATTCTGCAGCGCACGATATTTATGAAAGGGCCAAACAGCTGATTTTTCAGGAGGGTCTATTTGGAATATCAACTTGCGCTCAAGCAGTTCCCTCCGACCTTATCGTGGAGACCTGTTCTCCAATCCACCTGAGGTCAGCACAAGGAGTAGCGGATCAAGGACACATCCAACCTGGAACTAAGGTGTTTCCTGACAGCGAAAGGAATTCATCAGTGGAACGGCTTTGCCTTTGGAAGCTGTGGATGCTCCATCACTGGTGGGTTTCAAGAAGAGAACTGGACAACCATTTGTCCTGAATGGTATAGGGCAGGGGTCCTCAACCTTGGCAACTTTAAGGCTTGTGGACTTCAACTCCCAGAATTCCTCAGCCAGCAAAGTCTTAAAGTTGCCAAGGTTGAGGACCCCTGGTGCTGCTTGGAGTAGAAGATCTCTGAGGTTCCTTCCAACCACCTTACTCTATCTTCTGAAATTCAGGAAGAAATAGCATGGGTCAGGATATTTGAGGAACCACCTCTTTCTGATTACCTCTGCCCATCTTTTCTGTTCTGGGCCCTGCCCACTAAGGAGCTACATCTAAGTGAGTCCCAGGAGATGGGTCTTTTCTGTTGTGGCACCCTCCATGTAGAATATCATCCTTTCCATCACCACTCCAAGTAAGACTGGTCCCATCCTTGATGTCCTTCTGCAAGTCTTTCAAAAATTGGTTAGGTCAGCCAGCCTGCATGTCAATGCTGCAAACATTGACATGTTTTTGCATTGACAATATAAGAGGCAGCCTTTTGTTTAAACTGCTTCGCTTTGAATCACAAAAGGGAGGGAAATGTCAAACGGCTATTTTGAGAAGATAAGAATAGCCACGTACAGAAAGGGAAGTGAAACTTCGTATGTAAAACTAATTGGACAATGGGATTAATGACGTGTAAACAAGAGTGGGAATTGTGTATGATACGATGGGCTTAGGGGAGGAGATTTCGGTTTCTGGCATCCATCCATGAGTGCCGATGCTGCGTTTCATTATTAAGACTTTTTAGATAAAAAATGCCTGAATTTTGTTTGAACTGTCTCATTAATTGGAACCATGACTCTGCAGGGGGATGGGGGTGGGGAGAGAGTCCTCATGGAAATGGGGATTTAATGTGCTGGCTATATTATTCTGTACAACATCTTACATACATTCCCTTAGCCCTTCAACTTTTATAATAATAATATGAATATTTTAACTGTAGAGGTTTTTTTCCTGTAATTATAGTTTTTTTTAATGGTATTTTTGCACATCACTCAGAGTTACGTTTTGAGAAACGGAGGGAGGAGTTATAAATGTGATAAATAAATAAATGGCATCTGCAAATGGAGCTCTTTAAAATGACAAGTAGCCCGCCAATATCCACAGAGGCTTTATTGCTGACTCATGAGAGCATAACAAGGGCACAAAGAAAAAAACACTTTTTTGTGCGTCCATAAAGTCACGCCCTCCTCCCCCAGGGCTAAAACCACAGACCTGTGCGATAACCAAAGTCCAGGCTCTGTTCACGAACCTCGGAAATTGCAAGAGTCTAGATAATGATGGTCTCCTGCCTATTTTTCCTAAACTCTGCAGGGCATATCAACCTGAGGAACAAAATCAACATTCAGATTAATGATTGGCTTATTAGGGTTTCTGCATTCAACATAATTCTGATGCAGCCAGAATTCTGTCACCGGTAAGGTAATTGTGGCTTTCGCTTACATATAACCCTGAAACTCTACGAAAACCCCTAAGACCAGATGCCAATTTAGAGAGAAAAATCTCCGAAATAATCCTAAGTATTTGTTTGCGACTGGCTTTTTCGCAAGACGCATCAAATGATGCATGCTTAAAAGGCTGGTTTGCTCACTTTCTGCTGAGATTTAGAGTTTTTATATGAGGGATTAAAAGTTGAAAAAAGTTTCTAACACTTACTCCCCTCCCCCCCCCCACAGTCCTAGGGGAAGACAAGCATTCTGATTTGCTAATATATTTTTTTTCTTTCCTAATAGAAGAGAGAATTAGATGTTTGCTGCTTCTAGTAGCTAGACTGCATGATAAATCAGATCATGCCAAGTTGTTGAATCATAACAGAATAAAATCCAAACCATAACAGAGTCTCATTTAGCCTCTGCTTATAGCATAGCCATCTGTTCAGGATCCCATGCAATTTATTTATCAGTTTATTTATTCCAAAGTTCTAAATGAAGTTTCTTTTCCAGAGCTGCCGTGCAGCCCATGCCAAAGTGTAGCTGTTTGTCAAGTGATGGCAAACACCAGGGGAAAAAAAGGGGTCCCGATACTAAACAAAACTTCACTTTGTATCACATCACAGGAGATGGACCTTCTGCTTGAGGATTTAGGCAATCCAGCGAGACTGATTTCATTAGGAAAAGAGATTTTGGGACAACGACAATATAATTACTCAGAAATGCCCCTGCAGATATGTCATCAATTGGCAAAGCATGGCACATGTAAAAAAAAATTTTTTTGGGGGGGGAAAGACTGGTTAACTCTTTCATGAGTATTTACTACTACTCACGATGATTGGTAAACTCTAAGGTTTACACATGAACCAAGTGACGGTCATTTATTTCCCCAAGCCATGGTCCAATAGAACAATAACTTTTAGCAAGATGTTGAATCCAAAGCTAGCAGAAACAAAACGAGTTTCAATTTGTTCTGCACTCCGTACCTCAGCAGAGTCTGTTCTGATGGCAAAAAAAAAGGAATCCCCAGATGCAGACAGATTTTTGCACAATATTTCGGTTTTTACACCACACAGAGACCTTCGAGCTGTTGTTCAGAAGGCCACCGTTGAGACTCTTCAAGATGAGAAGAGCCAGAGATGGTTATTGGTTTCCTAGAATAAGGTGGCAGCTAAAAGCATTCTGGATTAGGAATTTTAAGCGTTCTTAAAACTGGAACCGAACAGGAATTGTGATGTATCTTTTCCGTTCTGGACCAGATCTTTCTCAATTTGCAGAAGGAAATGGGGCAGAGAGAGACTTGCAAATCCGATCTCAATCTCCAGAAATTCTTTTGATCCAAGAGAAAGACTGTCTCCTGGGGCTGAACAAAAGAAAAGATGCTTCTATTAAACAACAAGAATTACAGTATAGCAACGGGAGGAGGGGGGTGGGTGCAGAATGCAGGTCTATTTGGAAGCATCATCTGCCAGGCAGATCCAAAACAAGATATCAAGATGGCTGGGTTTTTCTTAGGCTGCAAGTTTGCCTCAGATCTGAAGAGGCATCATTATCGCCCTGAGCCAACGCTTTGTGCTGGTTTTATTTTAATCTCCCAAGAGACACAGGTGGCAACTATAGGACACAAACACTCATAATGGGCCTGACTGAACGCAAGCTCTCGAGTGTATCTTTACCGCATTCTCTGATTCTCTCAGAACCATGGCAACTCCACATATAACCTTTGTCATGCAAACTACAAAACACAGCCAACAATTGGAATGCTAATGCGAACACACAAACACACAGGTGCACATGGAAACACACACACACACACACACACACTTAAAAAGTACTTTCTTCTGAGGGGGCAAAAGTCACATTCCCCAGGCCAAGGTCACATTAAAAGAGCTATTGCTTATTGGTTTCAATATTTGTAGCACAGGGTTGACGTGTCCTTGATGTTCTCTGAGCTTGGCTGTTTTCTTGCAGACGTTTCACTACCCAACTAGGTAACATCATCATCATCAATGCTAGAAGGCACTGGGGTTTGTGGGAGGAGGGGAGGAAGAGGAGGAGAACTGGGGTGTGTGTCTTTGGTGGGCTCCATGCTTGGTTATTTTCTTGTAGACAATTTCATTACCAAACTAGCATCATCAGTGCTACCAATGCTATCATCATCAGGTAGCATTGATGACGTATTACCAGGGCTTTTTTTGTCATAGAATGCTCAGAACGGAGTTCCGGCACCTTTTTTGGATGGAACCTTGTAGGGTAGGCAAGACAGGTTGTATGACATGTGTGAGTTCCGGCACCTTTTTCTTTTACAAAAAAAGCACTGTGTATTACACTTGGGTAATGCAAGAAAACAACCAAGCTCAGAGACCACCAAGGACCCCACAGTTCTCCTTCTCCTCCTCCTCCTCCTCCTCCTCCTCCTTCTCCTACTCTTCCTCCTCTCTGCAACCCCCACTCCTTTGTAGCACTGATGAAATTCCTTAGTTGGGTAATGAAATGTCTGCAAGAAAACAACCAAGCTCAAAGACCACCAAGGACCCCACAGTTCTCCTCCTCCTCCTCCTCCTCCTCCTCCTCCTCCTCCTCCTCCTCCTTCTCTCTGCAACCCCCACTCCTTTGTAGCACTGATGAAATTCCCTAGTTGGGTAATGAAATCTCTGCAAGAAAACAACCAAGCTCAGAGACCACCAAGGACCACCTCACTTGTTAGTTGATCATACGTTCAACTCACCAGACCCTCCAGGACTGCAGAAGTCCCAGCCAGCTATTGCAAAAGCCAAGTGTAGCATCGATCCCTTCTGCATACATACCATAATCCGACCTCATGCACTGAATTTCTTAAGTCATCACACAACATGTGTTATTTTCATTAAAATGGCATTTGGTACTTGGGTAAATATTTTGAATGCTTTTATCCTGTTTTAGACTTTGCAGACCCAGAGGCTGTTGACGCAGGCGACTATAATAAATGCAATTTAATTTTAACTGTTTTTCAATCGGCGTGAGAAGACTGCAGTGTTGAAGGGCACCTAAAACTGATTAAATTGAAATTAAAATAATCCTAATTGCATTTCTTTAATTTCTGACATCGTACTGACATTGCGTTTCTGACAATTGCATTTCATTAATTTCGGACCTCACATTTCTTTCATTTCTACCCTGCCTCCTCCTCAGATAGGTTTAACATCCCATCCACTAACATTTTTCACTATGCTACAGCTTCTTGGTTGAGCTTAATAAAATAAAGTAAAATAAAATGCACCCTGTTGGTGCTTTGACGTTTTATTAATCTGGCACATCAAAACAGCCATGTGCATTTCATAAATGAATGCTATGCTTTTCTGATCATTACCATGAATTTTAGCAACAACTGAAAGCATTATTCTTGAGTCACATGATCCATCAAACTGCTTTTCTTTCTTTGTCATCAATGATCATAAAATACAAGCTACAGTAGTCTGAGGAGATTTTTTCCCCCCATCTCTATAAAGACTGTTTTCATTCATGTACTTTCCTAATGGTTTTGTGCTAGTCTGGTTTGGAAAATGGAACAACAAGCTTTTTGTTTGTTTGATTTTTCTTTGCGACTATACATTTCCACACTCAGATTTGTGTGTGTGTGTGTGGGTGTGTGTGTGTCTAGTTAGAGCCAGATAAAAAGACCAGGCAATCATGTATCATGTTCATTAACACGGAGATATGAATTCTATTAGCCTCTCTAATTCATACGAACACTGGAATTAGAATTTATTTTGCATTATTGTTGTGGTTTCCCTCCATCCTGACCATGCACACAACATCTAGAACTGGTTGCTGTGGTTATCTTAGAATAAGAATAGAATGTTAGAATAGAATAGAGCTGGAAGGGACCTTGGAGGTCTTCTAGTCCAGCCCTCTGCTCAAGCAGGAGAACCTATACCAGACAGGTGAATGTCCAGTCTCTTCTTAAAAATCTCCAGTGATGGAGTGCCCACCATTTCTGGAGGGAATCTGTTCCACTGGTTGATTGTCCTCACTGTCAGGAAGTTTCTCCTTAATTCCAGGTTGCTTCTCTCTTTGATCAGTTTCCAATCGTTGTTTCTCGTCCTTCCCTCTGGTGCTTTGGAGAACAACCTGGCCCCCTCTGCCCTGTGGCAGCCCCTCAGATACTGGAATAACTGCTATCATGTCTCCCCTATTTCTTCTTTTCTTTAGACTAGCCAAACGCAAGTCCCGCAGCCGTTCTTCGTATGTTTTAGTCTTTAGGCCTTTGATCATCTTGGTTGCTCTTCTCTAATTTTTTTTTCTAAACTTTCAACATCTTTTTTGTGATAAGGTGACCAAAACTGGCTGCAGTATTCCAGGTGTGGTCTTACTAGGATTTCTTGAGATCATGTATTTTCATCTGGATCCTCTCCTTGCCACTGGACAGGATTGTGCAACCTCTCACAAAAGTGCCCCTTTGGGGACACAAGGGGGCTACATTTTTAAACAATTAGATTCTTAGCAGGGTTTTTCTAGAACACAGTTCAATTTAGCCTACTGAATAGGATATATTACTCTAGGAGTTAGTCTAGGTGATAAAGCAGTTAACTTCGTGTTAGAAAGCTGGGAAGAGGAAGATAGCTGAATTCTAAATATTAATGCTGCTCTGGTCCTAAGTTTCATGACCATGTTTCAGCCAAAAAAAAAAATTTCGATATTCCTGGAAGACATTCTGTTAAGGCTGCGGGGAACAGACAATCTGATTCTTGCAAGATTCTTCCCAGTTTCTTTTCTATCCTTTTAACAGCAGTTGAATAACATACAATAAGTGGACAATAGTTTTACTTCAATTGCTGGTTTTCTATCAATTCCTTCTGCTGACACCTACTGAAAAATCACATATCCCATGTGTTCGGGATATGCACATTTTCCGTGAACCTTGGACGCATATTGTAATGGCTGTGCTTTTCTTTGTCAGTTGTCACATCCTCTTGGAAGCACTATTTTTCTCTGCTCTGTTTTCAGGTTTGTCCGTCACTTTTGATGCTTAATAGAAGCCCAGTGGCGCTCCTGACACTTATAACAAAGAAGGGCCTGAGACAAACTGCAGCTAAATAAGATTTTAATAGGCAAACTGCTGAGAAGGATAATTCGACTGTATTTGCAGGATCACAAGCTTTAAGGCAGATGAAAGAAAACTCTGCTTCAGGTATAGTTTAAAACCTGGCGGTCACCATACAAACATGAAAACAACTGGAGATGTCACCTTTTGCAAAGCATGCCCTGAGCAGCAAAAAAAAAAAAGGGGGGGGCTATGATTTGGGGAAATGGCATGTGCTGTCTTTGAAACACGGCCTTTATTCAAAATCTAAAAGCAGCATCACCCACAGAGCCATGCTATGTTATCTGGACACCATCACCCAGAAAGAGCATGTGCACGTGCAAATCTTATAGTGATAGAGACAATAGTTCTTCCTCTTCCTGGAAGGAGAAGAAGAACAGCCAGCTGGCCAAGTGGTTAAGGCGCCAGGCTAGGAAGCAAGAGACCCTGAGTTCTAGTCCTGCCTTAGGCACAAAAGTCAGCTGGTTGTTGTCTTTGAGTCAATCCCTAGGGGACGGTGAGTTCTAGTTCAGCCCATAGGCATGAAAGCCAGCTGGGTGACTTTGGGCCGATCACCAGGTGACCAAGAGTTCTAGTTCTGCCTTTGACATGAAAGCCAGCTGGGTGACTTTGGGCCGATCACCAGGTGACCAAGAGTTCTAGTCCTGCCTTAGTCCTGAAAGCCAGCTGGGTGACTTTGGGCCAGTCCCTCTCTCTCAGTCCAACCCCACCTCACAAGGTTGTAGTTGTGGGGAAAACAGGAGGAGGGAAGTATGTTGGATACGTCTGTCGCCTTGAGTTATTTGTAGAAATATCAAAAAGGCGGGATGCAAATAAATAAATAAATAAATAAAGTACCAAAGAAAAAGAAAAAAGAATAGAAAGGTTGGAGATTTCATGGACTCCTCAGAATTGCAAGTGCCTGGTCTGTTTCGTGGGACAGCTTGTCCAAACCATCTAACTTTTAGGAGAGAGCGGGCCATCTTCAAATAGCCCTCATGAGAAACTACGGCCATTTTCTCCATAGGTTTCAAATTGATAATATTGGATCTTGCTGAAATTTTTTTTAAAAAAGGTAGCTGTATCTTCTTTTCCCCCCTAGTATTAATGACAGGGATAAATAAATAGGCCTTTAAAAAGGTAAAGGTTCCCCCCTGCACACGCGTGCTAGTCGTTTCCGACTCTAGGGGCCGGTGCTCAAATCTCCGTTTCAAAGCCGAAGAGCCAGTGCTTGTCCGAGGACGTCTCCGTGGTCATGTGGCCGGCATGACTAGACGCCAAAGGCGCACGGAACGCTGTTCCCTTCCCACCGGAGTGGTCCCTATTTTTCTACTTGCATTTTTACGTGCTTTCGAGCTGCTAGGTTGGCAGAAGCTGGGACCAGTAACAGGCGCTCACTCTGTTTGGACACGTGCAAAATTTAGTTAAGGTGCAACAAGGTAGGTTTTTGTTGGTATAGTTTGTTTTTTTTTAATCAAAAATCAATCCCCACCCCAGTTTGTGTTGATATTCCTGAACCGAAGTGATAAGGACATCTTAAGTGTGGCCAGTTCCATCTGCCTGTATGTTTGTGCGGGCAGCCGGATTAGCGGAGCGCTGATGCTGCCGTTGCGTGAATGTGAGCAAGGAAAGCGAGATCCTCATTACATAGTGAAGTGGATAATGGGAATCGGTAAGCGAGAGTGATGGAACTGTGTATACTGGCCATTAACTCGGTAATAGTGTTTCTCTCTTCTCCAGATGAAGGATTCTCTGGCACCAGCATTTTGCCGGGTTGCATAAGCAAATCCCCCAGCCTCCCCAGCAGAAATGTCTGCAACTTGAGAGATAACTCTAAGACAGACACAAAGCAGGCTGGGTGAGAATTTCAGCCCTTCAGTTCTTGGCACGGCGGTCATCGGCTTCCCTCCTTACCAGCAAGCTGAGATGCTGTCAAGGTCTCAAGCGGGCAACCCAAGGCTCACACACACACACACACACACACACACACACACACACACACACACAAAGCAGAGGTTTTAACTAGCTGCCTTATATTTAGGTCAAGCTTACAATAGTTGGCTGCTTAATGCATATAAAGATGGAAGTGGATATGTCTAGTTGAATGAAAAGAAGGACCAGGGGGGACACGATAGCAGCCTTCCAATATCTGAAGGGCTGCCACAGAGAAGATGGGAGTCAACCTCTTCTCCAAAACATCTGAAGGCAGAACAAGAAGCAATGGATGGAAATGAATCAAGGAGAGAAGCAACCTAGAACTAAGGAGAAATTTCCTGGCAGTGAGAACAATTAATTATCTTACTGTGCATCTTGATATGTTGGGGAAAACATACCAATAGTAGAATCAGTTGGCCAGAAGATTTGTAGAGTAGAGTAGAGTAGAGTAGAGTAGAGTAGAGTAGAGTAGAGTAGAGTAGAGTAGGATAGGATAGGATAGGATAGGATAGGATAGGATAGGATAGGATAGGATAGGATAGGATAGGATAGAATAGAATAGAATAGAATAGAATAGAATAGAATAGAATAGAATAGAATAGAATAGAATAGAATAGAATAGAATATCTTTATTGTCATTGTGTATCTCACAACGAAATTAAGGCAATTAAATTCAAGCAGGAGATGGAGAGATATTTATCGGGATAGTTGGATTCCTGCATGGAGCAGAGTTTTGAACTCTCGGATTTCAATGACCCCTTCCAAATCAATTATTGACTTTTGAGCACAGGCCTCTACTGCCAAATCCCAAGGAATGCAAAAATCAAGGATAGCAGCATTCTACTTTGCATATTATAGTTTGAGAAGCATAAATACAGATGGGGTGCTTTAAAAATACGAACAATCTTAAAGCAAATACCCACAAATTAGGGCAGGCATCAACTTCCGGATCAAACCACTCCGAGTAAATACCATTTTTTTTCTACCTCATTGTGGCCTCACCTCCCTAATAGTAAGAATAGCAGAATCATTCTAAAGGAAAAATAGCAAATTCCATATTTTTTTTATCATTCACAAGCTTCCTTAAATAAAGTCTTTTGTGGGCTGTTTCTGTTCATGTATAATTTTTAAACTGTCAGGGACCAAAAAACCAACAACCCACTACTGGACTGAATAGCAGACTGAACTGCAAACTATCAAAAATATTCAAATGTTTTCTCATGGATTAAACTAAGGCTGCAGAGAAGATGATAATCAACAAAGATGATGAGGGGATTTGGAGGCTAAAGCATACAAAGAACGGTTGCGGGAATTGGGTATGTCTAGTTCAGTGATGGCGAACCTTTGAGAGACCGAGTGCCCAAACTGCAACCCAAAACCCACATGTATCGTCGGGTGCCGGGTGGGCGTGGCCCATTGGGTGGATGTGGCCAGTTGGGTGTGCATGGCCCATTGGGTGGGTGTGGCTGCGATGGTAACAGCAGACTGGGTGGGACTAAAAGGTTAAACCAATCAATTCCAACTTTGCGAGATCTTTTTCCCCACGAGAAGTTGAAATTGATTGATTGATTGAACCTTTTTTTTTGGCACATGGCGGCAGAGGCCTACACTGAAAAGGTTTTATAAAGCCCAGCTGAAGGCCTAGGACTGGGGCAATGGCGCACGTGCCCACAGAGAGGGCTCTGCGTGCCAACCGTGGCACGTGTGCCATAGGTTCGCCACCACAGGTCTAGTTTATTGAAAAGAAGGAATAGGGGTGATATGATGGCAGTGTTTGAGGGGCCAACTCTGTTATTCTGTCATTCTTAGGATATTACATATTTCCCTAATCAATGAACGCAAAATGCCCCCCTCAAACCCTGTAACTGTTTCGCCTTCGGCAATGTTCAAAGCAACTTTTGATTTCATGTCTCCTTCATTTTCTTTCCCCCACTTTCTTAGCCTACAAATGACAACCATGGTAATACACAGCCGTGCAAATAACTCTTTCCAAGATGATCAATCTTAAGCAAAAAGCAAGGCAGGGGGTCTCAGAAGGACCACAAATTTTTTTTGCTGATTTCGTTGCACAGGTTTAAGGACACCTGCTGCGGCTTTATTTATGGCCACCATCTCAGCAATTCTGCCTTTAGGTCTCCCAGTTGCCGAAGCAAACTGGCTTTTCCTCCCCGTCCCTGTTTTTCCCCACTGCCTAGAACACTATATATTTATTTTATGTAATCTCACTCATCGGAAATTACTCCGTTTCTCCGAGCCATTCGCATGAGCCGTGAAGCTTTATATAGGATAATATAATTGATTACTTCCCAACCACTTTTGCTTGAAGCAAGACTTTTTAGCGCTGTCCTCCTTTCGTTCTTAATGCTGGGGGGAAGAGGCTGGGCGCCTTTCCCCCAATGCCTTCGCTGTGTGGGGATTTCTGAAGGCAGAATGACCAAGAGAGCCAGATTCAGTTTACTCGATCTTCAACTACGCAACGACAATCCTCATTGGGGCAGATTGCACCCTTTGTGCTGCTGCTGCTGCAATCCATGGGGAATCTCATTTACAGGCCCTCCTCGACTTACAGCGATTCATCTAGTGACCGTTCAAAGTTACAATGGCAGTCAAAAATGCGACTTGTGACCGTTTTTCACACTTACGACTTTTGCAGCAGCCCCACGGTCATGTGATCCAAATCCAGACGCTTGGCGGTTGGTTCACATTTATGACTGTTGCTCTGTCCCGGGGGGGTCACGTAATCACTTTGTGTGACTTTCTGACGAGCCAAGTCTAGGGGTTACAACCGGGTTACTAACCTATCAACTGAAGTGATTCACTTAACAACAACTGCAGCAAGGCAGGTTGTAAAATAGGGTAAAACTCGCTTAACAAACCTTTCACTGAAGGACAGAAACTTTGGACTCAGCGGTGGTCACAAGTGAAGGACTATCTGTATATCCCTCACAAGTATATACGCTCAGGGAGCTCCTGGATCCATAATGGTGGATTCCACCAGGATTCGTGGCTATTGTATAAGCATTTAGACCACAGGTCTGCAACATGCGGCTCCGGAGCCGCATGCGGCTCTTTCAGCCGTCTCCTGCGGCTCCCAGTTTTCTGCTGTGTGCAGTCCAAAAAAAAAAAAGTGGGACTAAAAAAGTTTAACCAATCAATTCAAATATGCAGGGTAGGTGCATATCTCGCCTTGGCTACACTCTTCAGTCAAACCTTGTTCTGCGCATGTGCGCATGTACGCGCATGCGCACACATTTTTTGCGGCTCCCAGTTTTTCCTTTTGTGAGGGAACCGGTTCCGAGTGGCTCTTTCACTGTTTCAGGTTGCTGACCCCTGATTTAGACCTTTCCCCCCACCCCAAAAAATGTTTGAATAGCAAAACATGAAATATTGAAAGGCTGGACATTGACACAAGGAGAAACGTTCCTGACCTGTTTCTACATCCACCAGAGGCCGTTGCCGAATGAAGTGTCTGAGACACAGGCTGCTAAAAGGATGGTGCTCAAATTTGCTTCACGGGGGAAATTAAAGAGCTTTTGCACAGCTCTGAGCACCGACAGTCTTTAAATAATACCTGGGGCATGCTGATATAACAAAATAAGAGTTACCCTTTTCATTACAGGGCTGGGTTTTTTTTTATCCCTAAATTTTTGTCTGAGTACTGTCCAGATAAAGAAAGGAGATTCTGCAAGATTTCTGCAATGGAAGATCAGCATTTTATTAGCGGTTAGGAGCTAGACGCATTTAATATGCTAAAGCGAAAGAGGTGATGTTATCTGCCTTTGGCAATTTCAAACTGGGAAAACCTCTACCCCCCCCCCCCCTTTCAGCTTTCTGTCCCAGGCAATTTGCCAAAAGAAATCACTCAAAGGTAAGAACGCCGCCCCTCCCCAAATTAAAAACTCAGAAAAATGAATAAAAGCAGCAGGGCGCAGCAGCAGGGTTAAAGCAATCTAAAAAGTCTGTCTGGGGTGCCGCAAAGAAAAAGATGAGGTACTCTAAAAGCCGTATTTTAAGGGCCGTGTTTCATTTTGGGAAGCACGACTGGAAATCACAACCAACTTGACTTTCACTTATGAGAGAGGACGCCTTCCCCCCCACCCCACCTATGCTACGTTTGCTCCAGTTGCCTCCATCTGGGACTGGGTTTTGAGTTGACAAGGAGGAAGCCCAAATTTATTTAGCAGCATTCCAATATCTCAGGGGCTGCCCCAAAGAAGAGGGAGTCAAGCTATTCTCCAAAGCACCCAAAGGGGGAAGGACAAGAAGCAACAGATGGAAACTCATCAAGGAGAGAAGCAACCTGGAACTAAGGAGAAATTTCCTGATAGTTAGAACAATTAACCAGTGGAACTCCCTGACTCCAGAAGCTGTGAAAGCTCCAACACCGGAAGTCTTTAAGAAGAGACTGGGCAGCTGTTTGTCTGAAATGGTATAGGGTCTCCTGCCTGAGCAGGGGGTTGGACTAGATGACCTCCAAGGTCCCTTCCAACTCTGTTATTCTATTCTATTCTATTCTATTCTATTCTATTCTATTCTATTCTATTCTATTCTATTCTATTCTATTCGCTCTGTTCGATTCGATTCTATCATAGCAAAAATAACCATTTTCTTCGTAACTTTTCTATTGAGGGCTGTTGCCCTAAAACAACACCGGCCCTCGAACGGTTCTCCAGTATGCCTGGAGCAGAACTGCGACGATGTAAGGAGAGAGAAAAAATGATGCCTGAGCAAACTTTTTCCCCAAAGCATGATTATTTCTGATTAGAGTTAACAACTGCAGTAAGGAAAACAGAGAAATGGGTGACAAAGGAGTCCTGTGCAGCGCTTGCAACATTATAAGCCCCAAAAGCACTCCAGGACAATCACAGGGAAAAAGTTGACAGCAAAGCCGTACAAAATGGCACGTTAAGGAGAGAATCCACACAAGTGTTAAATTAATCAGGGGAGCTTGATTGTCTTTGTGGGCTTTTCTGTCAAGGAAGAAAAGACCGGGCTGAGTTGGCAAGGAACAGGGGGGGGGAATTGACACTGACCTTGAACGCAGCCCTTTAAAAGAGCAGCTCCTCCCTAAAGGAGAAATGAAAACAGGCTGAAAGAAACAGAGAATATTTGTAGTTCAGGGTTGGACTGTGGGGTGCTTGCTGATCTCGTGGTTGTTTTCTTGCCGAGGTTTCATGAACCATTTGGGGAACATCATCAGTGCTAGAAGGGAGAGGGGTTTGCAGGGAGGAGGAGGAGGAGGAGGAGGAGGAGGAGGAGGAGGAGGACTGAGGGGTCCTTGGCGCTCTCTGAACCTGGTCATTTTCTTGCAGATGTTTGATTACCCAACTGGGGAACATCATCAGTGCTAGAAGGGAGAGGGGTTTTCAGGGACAAGGAGGAGGAGGAGGAGGAGGAGGAGGAGGAGGAGGAGGAGGAGGAGGAGGAGGAGGAGGAGGAGGACAATGACGACGACGACGACGACTGAGGGGTCCTTGATGCTCTCTGAACCTGGTCATTTTCTTGCAGATGTTTGATTACCCAACTGGGGAACATCATCAGTACTAGATGGGAGTGGAATTTGCAGAACACAGGAGGAGGAGGAGGAGGAGGAGGAGGAGGAGGAGGAGGAGGAGGAGGAGGAGGAGGAGGAGGAGGACGACTGAGGGGTCCTTGGTGCTCTCTGAACCTGGTCATTTTCTTGCATATGTTTGATTACCCAACTGGGGAACATCATCAGTACTAGATGGGAGTGGAATTTGCAGAACACAGGAGGAGGAGGAGGAGGAGGTGGGTGGTGAGGTTCTTGGTCTTCTGTGAACCTGGTTGATTTCTTGCACACATTTCATGACCTAAGCAAGTAACATCATCAGTGCTCCCTAATGATGGTAGCACTGCTAGCACTGATGATGTTACATACTTGGGTCATGAAACGTCTGCAAGAAAACAACCAAGCTCAGAGAGCAACGAGGACCTCACAGAAATTACTTCTCTCTTTTTTGAGTCTATGGCGGGATGAAGGTCCATCACGCTCTATGCAGAAGTCACTTGAAGGTTCAATGTGATTACTAAATTATTTGTTTCCAATGGGAAAAACTGCAGAGCGACTGGAAAGCAGTTGAATATTCAGTCACCTGAAATACCAATTGTGTGTTTGTGCGTGTGTGTGTGTGTGTGTGTGTGTGTGTGTGTATACATACACAATTGGTATTTCAGGTGACTGAATATTCAACTGCTTTCCAGTCCCACTGGAAACAATATAGCAAAAAATATATTTCCCCTCCCACACACCAATTGTGGCCATGTCAAGGGCTACCTAAATCCCTAACTAGCGTTGTCCCCAAACCAGGAAAACAATTCTCAGACCAAAAAGCTGTTAGAGGCAGCTTTGTGTCTTAATTTAGCCTTTGCACTCAAGAGCTCTGCAGTTGCAGCTGGTTATCCTTGGTGGATCTTCGCTTCCGTGGCAGGAAAGCCAAGTGTAACGCCGTTCATTTTGTGCTCCTGTGAATTGGGGAAACGTGTTCATTTCTAGGCCAGCTCAACCAGACAGACAGCCGAATTTGCCCATCGGCAGAATAGTGTCGCAGTGGGAAATGGAAACCGTGTAGAAGAAGCAATAGTCATGAGCCAGCACAGCATCTCGGAGCAAAGGAGATTTTTTTTGAAGGTCACTTTTTGTTAGCTGGGGTAAGAGTTTAGGAAGGGCTGGTTCCTTCTCCCCAACTACTCCGGCTTAAAATCTTTCTCAACATAGGAAGGTCATCACATTTTCTCCCAGGTTATCAGAAAGCACTTTAGGAAAAGAGCAGCTGAACAAATCAATGGGGTGGGGGAGAGGCAAGCTGGGGTGGAGGTGTGCATTAGCAGGTACTGTTCTTAAATAAGTTTGTTGGTTTGAATGGCAACTAAAATGGCTTGCTATCTGCCCAGAATCCCATCTATGAAGGAAGGAAGGAAGGAAGGAAGGAAGGAAGGAAGGAAGGAAGGAAGGAAGGAAGGAAGGAAGGAAGGAAGGAAGGAAGAAGGAAGGAAGGAAGAAAGGGAGGGAGGGAGGGAGGGAGGGAAGGGAGGAAGGGAGGGAGGGAGGGAGGAAGGAAGGAAGGAAGGAAGGAAGGAAGGGAGGGAGGGAGGGAGAGAAGGAAGGAAGGAAGGAAGGAAGGAAGGAAGGAAGGAAGGAAGGAAGGAAGGAAGGAAGGAAGGAAGGAAGGAAGGAAGGAAGGAAGGAAAGAAGGAAGGGAGGGAGAGAAGGAAGGAAGGAAGGAAAGAAGGGAGGGAGGGAGGGAGGGAGGGGGAGAAGGAGGAGGAAGGATGGATGGAAGGAAGGAAGGAAGGATATTCTTAATAAAACCTGAGAGACTAAAGATATATAATTTGTAAATAAGTTCATCAGAATAGTAGAATTCAAATAAATTTTGAAGGTATCCTTCACCTTGAACTGAATCTGTACCTCTGCTTTGATTTCTAGGTTTCAACCACAATGCCATTTTCATTTCTATTCAGATTATCTCTCTTCAAATGCTAAGGACGGATCATAAACTGCTCTATTCTCACTTAGTTTGGTCCCACCAGCAAAATGACAAAGCCTTCCTATTTAGCTATAAAAAAAACAAGACTTCTTTTTTTTCTTTTCTTTCCCATTTCTAATTCAAAGTAAGGTATGACCAACAAAAAGTTTATAGCCGTTTTAAAATCGCCCCACTTCTGCTGCAAATTTTCCCTGTGTAAGACAACTGGTAAACCGTCTGCTACGCAAACATTATTCTGATTTTTTTCACAATTTGCAAACAGTTTCTCCGTGCCACACCCTTAAACAGACTGTGTATTTATTTTCACATTATTACACAGCACCAAATATAAGAAAGGAAAATCCTCAGAGTGCCAGATTAGAAGGGAATAAAAAGAAGCGAGAATAATTTAGCACTGTCTTTGCTAATTCCATTTTAACTGTCCAGCATTCAATTAAAGTGTCACAGAGTAAAAGAAGCAGGTAAAATGAAAATCCAAATCCTATTAAGTGTTAAGGATGTTTCAACCTAACCACTAATACATCCCTTCATCTAAGGCCACTTAACCACTTTATACGGCTGTCGTCGCTGAATATCCCAATTGAACAGAGTTTCTCAGGCAATATTTGGGCTATCAGAAAGTATCACCAAAACACATCGACATAATGAGTCCTAATGGCCTCTTTAACCTTTTCCAGCTTCCATTAAAGAATTCTGAATTCATTTGTCCAAGTAGATCTGAGTTCTCAAATGCAATTTCAAAGTCTACGTCTTCAAAATGCTTTCTGGCTTTTCTTTTTTTTTTTCATGTGCAAATGTCCCTGTTGTTTTTTTTAAAGAATTCTCTCCTCTTTAATGGTTAAGAATTTAAACACTGTCCCACCGGCTCCGAAGAGTGTCTTTTTACTTTAGAATCTGATTTCCAACATTGATTAGTTTGAGGCCTGTGAGAGATCTAACTCCCTGGCAAGGCCTGGGCATAACAAATCCTGTTACTATTTGCTCACCAGAAGACAGTCTGCTGTGATTTTAGACCATTTGCTTTGTAAACATATTTAACTTCATTTTTTAAAAGCTAATGTGACTAGGAGCCTCAAACTGTGTTATTGTGCCGTAGTCAATCTTTTACTAGATGCATATTTATATTTATTAGGATGAGCTCAATACTCTCTTTTTTCCCCTCAGTGAAGTGTCCTTCACCTCCTCTCTCATCCATCTAGCTGCTGGCTAGACATAAAGGGGGAAAAATGCCATATTTTTAGTGTCTGTATGCAGAATGGTGAGCTAGAATCCTTTCCAACTTGATCTGAACTTAATAGGAAGGAAGGTCATTTTTCCCCCCAGTTTTGCCTTCATTTTAGCCAGTTAAGAGAGACTAATTACAAATGGGCAAATAAACTAATAGCACATTTTACATATTGCTCAGACAACAATCCCCACCTCCTTCTAGCACTGATGATCTTACCTAGCTGGGTCATGAAACATCTGCAAGAATCCAGCCAAGCTCAGAAAGCACCAAAGACCCCACGGTCTTTCTCCCCCTCACCTTCTCCTTGCAAAACTCCACTCCCTTCTAGCGGTGATGATGTTCCTTAGTCGGCCCATGAAACGTCTACAACATGGGTCTTCAAACTCGGCCCTTTTATGACTCATGGACTTCAACTCCCAGAATTTCTCAGCCAGGCATGCTGGCTGAGGAATTCTGGGAGTTGAAGTCCATGAGTCATAAAAGAGCCGAGTTTGAAGACCCCTGGTCTACAAGAAAGCAACCAAGCCCAGACAGGACCAAGGACAGCACCCACAGATCAACCCCGAATTATATATACAGTATATATTATTTAAGGGACGCGATGGCTCAGTGGGTTAGGATGCTGAGCTTGTCGACCAGATGGTCGGCAGTTTGGCGGGTCGAATCCTGAGTGCCGCGTAGCAGAGTGAGCACCTGTTACTCGTCCCAGCTTCTGCCCACCTAGCAGTTCGAGAGCACGTAAAAATGCAAGTAGAAAAATAGGGACCACTCCGGTGGGAAGGTAACAGCGTTCCGTGTGCCTTTGGCGTCTAGTCATGCCGGCCACATGACCACGGAGATGTCCTCGGACAAGCGCTGGCTGTTCGGCTTTGAAACGGAGATGAGCACCGGCCCCTAGAGTTGGAAACGACTAGCACGCATGTGCGGGGGAACCTTTACCTATATATTATTTAGTAAGAATTGAATCTATCCTTTATATAGTGTTTCAAACGATGCTATTTTTTTAAAAAAAAAATAAGAAACAAGAATATTCCTCTGCCGATAATAAATTATCAGCTTTTTTTTCCTCAACTGGCTTTGATGGAAAGGCATCATTCTTCCATCTAATCTTCTGCTGAGGTTGACCACCTCCAGGAGGTTGGACAGCTTTGGCTCAGATCCTTCTGGATGGCCTGCAGAGGTTCTCTGGTGAAGGACGTCAAGAGATGAATTATCAGGGCAAAGTTCCTCCCCATCTTTTGTTTTGTATGGTGGAGGAATTAAGGGCGAGAATCAGATTGAGACCCTAACCCTAACCCTAACCCATCCAAACCCAGAAAGGGTCTGTTTCGCTCACCGTTTCATGGGTGAGGATGAAGGTGGGAGTTGGAAGCTGCTGTGAAGTCAGCTGTTTCCCACACTCACCCTTAATACAGTCCGAAGTTAGGCCTCAGAAATTCTACTTTTCTCTGCTGAGTCATCCTGAGGGCCATCATTTTTAGATTAAACATGAAGTATGTATGCATGTATTTATTTATTTATTTATGGCCCATCTCATAACAAAATGTCTCTTTTCCTATCTCTACCTGCGGATTCCCGGGATTGCAAACAGATGTTTTCCCAGTGAATTACATCTCTTCTTGCACCATATGAGGATTAATAAAAGAACCGAGCATTAAATCACTTTTTTTTCCTGCAGAATGGGAAAAATAAAACATGGTGGCTTAGCAGACCTCAAACTGGGTCACAGACAATATGTTAAATATCCATATACTTCAATAGCAGAATAAATCCCTTTGTGCGTGGTTTGTGTGTCTCTGTGTGTGTGTGTGTGATTAGAAATGGAAGAAGTCAAGAACTAAGAAAGAAGGGAGAAAGAGAAATGACCAGACTGGATGACAAAAGATTAACTTAGCAATCACTTGGAAATGTTGGATATGGTAAATGTTAAAGTCAGTTCACTCCTGTTCAGTGTCCAATTGTAATACGTGTCACTGTGTTAGAGATGCGTAATGCAGACTTGGACACATAAATTAGGAAATATGAGGTGTAGCTACTGAGGTTTTGTAATGCGCAGCTAAGCTGAATCCAAACATTTGAATAATGCAATTATTTTCCACGGTTAGAATGATTTATATCCTTTATTATGTGCAGCTATGAAGAACAAATATGAATTAAGAAAAGCAACAGATGCATTTTCCCTTCATGTTCTTGGATCTAGGTCCGTACTTTTTATTTTTACTCTCTTCATTTGATGATCTCACTTAAATCAATGCTAGCCTTAATGTGATCCATTTATCAACTAAGTATATCTTAGCCAACATCCTTCAAAGCCACAAAGGAGAGGTTTCCAACTTAATACTGCCTTCTGCTCATCCACGTTGGACTTTAACAGCTGCCAGTAGACTGAAAACCTCCTAAAAGGACATTTTGATCTTTCTTTGGTATCCTGACTATGTATCTCCTTTGGTTATGATCTAACAAACACCACCTGGGTTCTAATACCTGTACTTATATGCAAACAAATACAGGAAATCTTTCACAGAGTTATATTCCTCTGATGGTTATTGTTCAAACCAACATCTGCTCAAAGAAGACAACAATAATAATTTAATCCTTAAGGGGAACAGTGTTGAACACTTATCTGGCCAGGATCATGGGGTATGATCTTTGGTTTGTTTTAATATTCTTGGATTTCTAATCTACCAGCCTTCAGTAATCTCTGTGTTAACAACTTGCAAAAATAGGATAAACCGTATCCCCATTGATACCCAGCTCTGTTTATTACTTGGAGCGCAGCTCTATTTGTGAATAATAATACTGTATGCACAGTGATTTATACTCTGTAAATATCGTGTTTGTGCGGCTTCAGGGAGATAAGTCAGGTCAAAAGCTACAAACTACAACAGAAAAAGTAGGTTTCTGCATGCTGCAAGGATGATTCATTGATGAAGTTCGGAAGCAACTGGGGACAGGCCAATCACAGGCTAATGTTGTTGTTTTTTAATTGTTTGATATTTCTGTAAGCCACCCTACGTGTTACGTCCCGGACTATCATAATCAAACGAAAGTATTCCTCACTGATCACGGGACAGATTGACTGTTAGCACTTCTACAGCATAATTACCCCAAAATACCTTGTATTTTGGAAGTGTGAGAGAGGACAAGGCAGAAAAGCACATCTGATGTGGAGGAACATATTTAAATTAAAAAGTTGTCAGATTTTTTTTAAAAAAGAAAGACATATTTTTCAGGGGGGAAAAGGCTGAATGTATCATTTAGCCTCTATTTATAGCCCGCTGTACAATTTCTCCATAACAAAATGGACGTGACACCTTTTTTTTAACAACTGCCTTTCTTTTCAGGAAGAAAGAGGTCTCTCTCCAGATGCATCGCATCCAGAAGGATATCTAGCAAAAAGGACAGAAGGCTAATAAAGCAGATGGTGTGGTTTTTTTGCCATCCCTAGAAGCCAGGTTGACTGAAACATTCGTTTGTCTTCATATTTGTGGACCGAGAAGCAAGCGGATTATTGAGGGACACCCCCCAAAATTTTTTTCCCCAAACATTGATGGCAGTAAAGGACACCAGACAGGGATACTTCCATTATGGCCCAAAACTAAGTTAGATGAACTTTCTTAAGTTGGGGGTGGTAGCATCTACCTTGCTGCAAAGGGAACATAATAGTAGCCCTAAACCAGGGGGTCTTCAAACTTGGCCCTTTGATGACTTGTGGACTTCAACTGCTGGCTGAAAAATTCTGGGAGTTGAAGTCCACAAGTCATCAAAGGGCCAAGTTTGAAGACCCCTGCCCTAAATCAAACAAGTAACATTTAATTCATTCCTACAAGATGCGGGAAGGGATGACCAAGTCTATTTCAAACTCTTGTCTCCAAAGAATTGGAGTAGCTTGATGGACGTCCTTACGGCACACTATTGATGCCGTGCTGAAGAGAAGACCCACACGAGGGGGAAAAAAAATCTGTATGGAAGTCAGATAAGTGTTACTCTACTGATGCTACAGCAACAATCGTTAATCATAAATCTTTCAGCTACAACGGCTTCAAGCAATGGGAGCACATGTTGTTTGCAGGCAATGATATTTTGAAGAAGTGACGGAAATGGATCTGATTACCGAAGCGTGAAGTTCCAGAGGAGGCAGGATGAGAGAGGGACGGCAGAATTGTTTGCATTCTTTTTATGAGATGCGAAGGAGGAAGGAAGGAAAAACAGAGCTGCTCTTATTACTTAATGCTTGTGTTCCCCAGGAAGCTAAGACTTAATGTCTTCCATAAGACCTAGCCGCCTTCAGATGCAAAAGCTGCATCCTCTCCTTGAAATAGATGAGACTTTATCACACGCCACAATTCCTAGGAGTATACAAATTTGAATTTAGGAGAACTTGGGGCAGGGGAAAAAGACCACGAATGGGAACGTGGATTCAATTTTCAGTGGCAGACAGGGTCTGGGAGTAAAATGAGTATTTACAGAATATGCCCTTCCTCCTAAATGCCCTAAACTTGAGGTGGGAAAGCTTTTTTTTTATTAGTTCTGTCATATTTTAAGAGCTGAATGGCAGAATTAAACAGTGACGAACGAGGGAAAGGGCTTAGAAAGAAAACAATGCGCCAGATGGAAACCCATCAATTCACTGCAATTATTGCTCCAATATTTTTTTTAAAAAAAATCTATTAATCTAGGAGAATTAAATAACTGTTACCATTATATTTTTTCCCCATTTTGAGCAGCAGTGACAGCTTTGAATCCCAGCCAGCACGTGTACAATAGAGAAGTATATGTATTTCCAAAACAAATTGCATTTCTGTACTTAATACAGAATAATTCTACCCTGTAATAGTCATTGTCTCAATCACCTCTCCCAGTTTGTTTTTTTCTGTTCCTTAAAGCAAGGGTTATTGAAAAGCAGAGGTCACTAAGTAGGATTTTGGCTTGTCTTTTCAAGGTAAACTTCCTTCCTGATGTACCCAAGTTACGCTATTGAGCTGGACTGGTCAGTATTTTACTTACTGGATACCTATAAGCATACTACATTTGTCATAACCCAGTCGCTCCGTCATGCAATTTTTCCCAGGCCCAACAGCCAGGTTAAATAAGTTTTTAAAAACACCCTGCAGATTTTTGTCACCCCAATAGAACAGCTCAAGATCACATTTTCCTGGTGTGCAATTCGTTTAATAGCACATACACTGTGTTCTAGCATTAAATCTAATCCTTATTGAGCTGTAGCCGGAAAACATTTTCATTAGACACAAATTCCTTACAGAGCAGGAGTGGGTTTTTTTTTAATCAAGGACATGAAACTGTCAGCATTTGCTCAAATTAATTCTGATGTACAGGAAAGGAACACGGTTGAGGGACAAAGGTGCCAGGCATGATAGGAAACGTACCTCTGCAGAAGTCTACAGATGGTTGCAGCCATCTCCAATTCTTTGGAGACAAGAGTTTGAAATAGACTTCGTCATCCCTTCCCGCATCTTGTAGGAATGAATTAAATGTTACTTGTTTGATTTAGGGCAGGGGTCTTCAAACTTGGCCCTTTGATGACTTGTGGACTTCAACTCCCAGTATTCCTCAGCCAGGCACTGGGAGTTGAAGTCCACAAGTCATAAAAGGGCCAAGTTTAAAGACCCCTGACTTAGACGATTCTTTCTTATCTTATTAAGAAGCACGAGCACAGAAAGTCCCAGAATTCTCTGCCGATCGATACGAAGAATGCTAGATTGAACCAAGTCGAACGGAATTATCTCTGCCTGCCCAGTATAAGAGTCAACTTGAAATCCGGGCTTTCTGTAGCCAATTATTCATCCTTGCAAGAGCGCTAGATTGAACAAAAGGTTGGCTCAGCCCCTTGATGGTGGTCCAGGCAAGAAGCACAAACTATACTAACTCGCTCTTTATTGTATGCTTACATTTAACAGAATCTTGCAAGGCAGAAACTTCCTAACTGTGAGGACAATTAACTAGAGGAACAGCTTGCCTCCAGAAGATGCGGGTGCTCCAACGCTGGACCTTTTTAAGAAGAGATTGGACAGCCACCTGGGTGAAATGGTACAGCATCTCCTGCTTGAGCAGGGGGTTGGACTAGGAGACCGCCAAGGTCCCTTCCAGTTCTGTTCTGATTGATTGATTGATTGATTGATTGATTGATTGATTAAACAATTCATATTCCACTAATGACATTAAGAGAAAGTGACCCTCAGGCTTTGCATCTACAATTGGCAAGAAAACTTCAGAGGGCGGAAGATCATCTAAGAAACAAATACAGCGTGGAGCCATACCATTGTCAGAAGAAAAGAACTGGGGCGGCTCCGTGTACTTTTATTCTCTCTGCAAGATTAGTTGGGGGAAAACAAAATGTATGGACACTCTTTGTATTTCCTAGTCTGATCCCATCTCTCTCTCTTCCCCCCCCCCCAACGCTTGCTATTCACGGGGAAACAAATACTCCCCTGTCTAATGAGGCTCTCCTGCTTCTATCATCCTGGCAGTATTCAACTCTGTATTATTATGCCACTGACAAAGGGTTTGTTGTGGTGGTTGTGTGAGATGGACCTGGGAGGGGGGGGGTTTACCTGGAAACCAGGTCATGCCGATAAAGCTCCTGCGCTTTCCTAATATCTCAGAAAGTGCGAGCCTTTGCAAAAGGAAGCAAAGGAGCAGGGCTTTTTTTCTCATAGAACGCTCAGAACGGAGTTCCGGCACCTTTTTTGGATGGAACCTTGTAGGGTAGGCAAGGCGGGTTGTATGACGTGTGTGAGTTCCGGCACCTTTTTCTTTTACAAAAAAAAGCACTGGGAATGCTCAAAATCAAGGTGTCCAACCTTAGCAACTTTAAGACTTGTGAACTTCAACTTCCAGAATTCCCCAGCCAGCCAAAGAATTCTGGGAATTGAAGTCCACGAGTCTTAAAGTTGTCTCGGTTGGACACCTTCTGCTGTGAAATGATGGACCCAGTTTTTAAACTCACTCTTATTCTCCTTGGGAAGAAGAAGACTTAAATTGTAACTCCCTGTGTTTTAGGCAGGGCTTTTTTCCTCATAGAACGCTCAGAACGGAGTTCCGGCACCTTTTTTGGATGGAACCTTGTAGGGTAGGCAAGACAGGTTGTATGACATGTGTGAGTTCCGGCACCTTTTTCTTTTACAAAAAAAAAGCACTGCAAAGGAGTACAAGTATCCCTGCATTTATTGGTGTCTCTCCAAGGATTCATGAGAAATGAACGTGCGCTCCCACAGAGAGGGCCTCCTAAGTCTGCCGCCGTTCGGAGAATGCCGTCTGGTGGCTCCCAGGAGGAGGGCGTTCTCTGTGGGTGCGCCTGACCTATGGAACCGTTTACCGGTTGAGCTCCGGATGGCTCTCGACCTTCGCTCCTTCCGATGCGACCTAAAAACCTATCTGTTGGAGCAATCCGGTCTGGTCTGACGGGTTTTGTTTTAATTATTGTTTTAATATAATTTATCTTCTACATTTGGGCATTAGGGTTTAATTTGTTTTCAATTTCTGTATTTGTGCATTTTGGTATTTATGTCCCTGTTCACCGCCCTGAGTCCTTGAGGAGAAGGGCGGTATACAAATCAAATAAATAAAATAAATTTAGAACCCAAGGGAAGTTATTCAGACTCTAAACGAGGAGGACAAGGCACTGCTCTGTCCCAAGGGGCAGGAAGTTGAGAAGAAGGGAAGATCTTCAGATGTCCATCCTCAGTCAAAGCTGTACATGGTATCAAGGTATCAAACAGGTTCTGCTGGTAAGGGCACCACACAGACACATTTAAGGTCCAATCAGAGTTTGCTGGGCCATGGATCCATGGATCCCTTTCTTTTAAGGTCTTCCTGTTCAACTTTTCGTCTCATATCAGTTCCCTCTGAGAACGACTCAAGGTGAATTTCAATTGTCTGTTTTTTCTTACTGGTTGGTCAGCGATCCTCTCCTGTCTCAGACCCTCTATTTTGGTCACCCATTTTTATGCCCTCCTTGTCTGCGTGGCCAACTCTCTAAGCGAAGGCCGAGCAGCTTTTAAGAAGCATCTTTTCTGGAGGAGCACCAAACTTGGGAGATCTTTCCAGAAGGATGTTCTCCTGCTGCCTCCATTCTTATATTTTAAAGCAGTGGTTCGTTCACTCCTCTTGCACTTTGGTTAACTATTATTGTTTGTTGCTTTTGCTCTTTTTTAGACTGGGTTTTTTTTAAAGTGTTATTTATGTACTGTCACCTGAAAGGGTTTTTCAGCCAATGGATTGCAAGAAGGATGAAGGATCGGTCAGTGATGACGGACAATTGAAACATAACTCCCGGAATCAAGCAAAGAGAAGAAATAAAATACCCTGTCATTCATTCTTGTCTTACTGTCTGGAGACATGATGGTTATTACAGGAGTACCAAAACCATATATAACTAGTAGATTTTTCTCAAAGTGAAACAAAAACACGCCATTGGATGTATGGGATTATAGTTGCAACAATTTTAAGGATGAATCAGTGAAACTTAAATATTTCTAAGAACATCACGGGGGAGATATTAGCCTGTACTAAATTGCTTTGAAACTTATTCAGAAACTGAAAGAAAACAAATTTTGCTGCCAGAACTAGCGCGTTTGATATCCAGAATTTCAGAGAGTTTAATAGTCAATCATGAACTATACAGGAATCCCTAGAGAATGCAGGAGACAATTGCTTAAAAGTAACAGTGTGTACTTTTCAAGTTGGTTTCACTTTGATTGGATAAAACCGTCTCTTCCTCACAGCTTTCACAGATCTTATTATACATTACTGATGTTTATTCAGACATTCATGTTCTTAAACAATCACAGTATTTTCACATCAAATACTAACTTCAAAAAAATACTTTCTGGGCTGGGCTGGGGGAGTTGAATGTGTTACAAGAATAAAACTAAATTGAGATTTCAACAATCTGGTGCTTTGCAGGTGCTAACTTGCAATTCCAACAGACGCAGTCCCTATATTTCTGTAAATATTTCTGCATTTCAGTGAGGAAGAACGTGTGTCTGTAAAAATGAAAACAAGTCGTTCTCATTTAGAGACTGCCTCGCTTAGTGGCTGTTCTCAGCTAGGACAGTGATGAAAGCGTAACTTTGCGGACAATCCTCCCATTTACAGCTGCAGGTCTGTAAAGCAAAGGAACGCTGAAATCAGATCGTAAACAGTCTGGTTTCACTTAGTGACCTAACGATCAAGTGGCTGGTCCCAACCGTGGTTGCTAAACAAGGACTACCTGTATTTTTTTTTACTGCTTTGCATCAAACTTTTAAATGTGTTTCCTTTGGGTCCAGATGTGTTCAAAAGAAATGTTCTGAAGACTTGAGCTTGCTAAAGAAAGAACGTCAACTGTCCCCATGTTGAATAACAGAATAATGACAGAATAACAGAGTTGGAAGGGACCTTGGAGGTCTTCTAGTCCAACCCCCTACTCAAGCAGGGGACCCTACCTCTTTCCAGACAAATGGTGGTGTGATCTCTTCTTAAAAACCTCCAGTGTTGGAGTACCCACAACTTCTGGAGGCAAGTCGTTCCACTGATTCTTTGTTATCACCATCAGGAAATTTCTCCTCGGTCCTAGATTGGTTCTCTCCTTAATTAGTTTCCATCCGTTGCTTCTTGTCCTACCTTCAGGTGCTTTGGAGAATATGTTGACCCCACACACACACCCCTTCTTTGTGGCAGCCCCTCAAATGATGGAAGACTCCTATCATGTCACCCCCTAAAGCCTTCTTTTAATTAAACTAGACATACCCAATTCCTGCAACCAGTGAACTCATAGACTATACATCTGTGCTTTGTCTGGCAGAAGAAAGACCATCAGATCATCTCTGTGATTAGGTCCAGAAAGACCATGAGACAGATGACAGGGCATGTTGAAGTTCTTCCAAAAAGGACATCTCAGACCAGGCTCTTATTTAGACAACTCAGGCGGTAAGTATAGAGCCAGGCCAATAAAATACACACACACACCCTGAGAACAACTCACAATGTCACCGGGAGAACATTTGTAATGCAACGTTTGTGAGGTAGCAGCTGAAAGAGACAGTCTTCAAGATGATTTACGGAAGGGCTGGTCATGAGATAGCACTTGAAATACGGAACTCAGTTCACAAGAAAGCCGAGCCTTGAATGTGAAATGAAAGTCTGACTCCGTAATGCATGCAAGTGGAAATCTATCACATATGTTTGTGAGAGTCAAAGTGGTGTTGTGATTAAGGCATTGGATCTGGCCGAGTCAAGCTCTAGCCAACGCTCTCAGGAGACACTTTGGGGAAATAATTTTCTTTCCATCCAAACTATCTCTGGTGGTTATTGGGGTGAGGTAAAATGAGGAGAGATACCTATTCCACCTTGAATTCTCGGGGAAGAAAAGAGGAGAGATGTGCAAATAATCAGGTGCGGTAGATAAATAGCAGAAGAATTAAGGCAACATAACTGGATTTATATTCAATCCCGAAATTTAAATAACTTGTCTTGAGCGGGTGGAACCAACACTTAAGGCTGTCTTTTTGCAAACAAATATGAATTATCGTGCTTATAAAACGAAATATCAAGATACGAGTCAGTGATGTTTAGTTTCTCTCTCTTGCTCATCATGCAGAATCCAATTAACACCTCTTTCTTAGCCTTTTTTGGTACCTTTGCTCAACTTCCACCTGACGCTAACCATGTCTGGCACATCTTTCAAAGACCTTCACACTACATTTGCAGAAAACCGGGCGGGGATTTAAGTTAAAAGAATTTTTAAAAAAGAAAGGAAAAAAAAGAATGCAGGAAATACTTAGAAGTCATGTCAAAAACACCTAAAACAGCACCCCCGTTTTGGGCACCAGGCAGTGGCTCAGTGGAGACAGGTGTTTCTGCAGACCGCAGGGGGACGTGGCTTTGTGTGCTGTCTGCATCCCGTGGATGGGGCTTGTTTGCATGGCCCAGTTTCTGCAATGCCATGGACCGGTGCCGGTCCACGGACCAAGTGTTGAGGACCCCTGACCTGTTTGTATTCTGGCTCTTTTGCCTTGTTCCCAACGTAAACTGTCCTTCTCATCTGATGTCCTTTTCACCCAGTTTCCCATTAATCCAATCTGATGAAACCTGGGTTGTCCAACCTTGACCACTTTTAAGACCTGTGGACTTCAACTCCCACGCTGGCTGGGGAATTCTGGGAGTTGAAGTCCACAGGTCTTAAAGCTGTCAAGGTTGGACATCCCTGGATTAAGCCATAAAGGGTATAATAACAAACCAAAGGCCTATAAAAAAAAACATACCATCGCCATCTATTTTGCTTCTTCCTACATTAAGTTTTCTTTTGTCTCTCACTGCCAAAGTAATAAATTTTGTGGTAGGATCACTGTGTCACCGATGGAATTATTATTATTTTTTTTCCCCAGCAAAAAAAAGGCACCAAACTGAGAGCCCAGCATGCCATGGCTGAAGCAGTAAACCCACTTCGTTGAAAGATTTGAAAAAGAGAGGACGATCATTAGGTTTATTACTTTTTTATCCTTTGCAACTAAACAGGACGGCAGAAAGAAGAGGAGGTCAGCACTGTAACAGTCAGTATAACTCTTCCAAGCTTTAATGGAATAGGACAGGTTTGGTTTGGGAGAAGGAGAAACAGGTCAAAGAAAGACTCAGCTGGAAAGGTGCAAATAACTAGGAGCATTTGTTGAGTTCAAAACACAGAACAGTTTATTATTGCCACTAATGCACATCAATCTAGTTAACTAATGGTCAAAACTAAACTGGCACTAGAGAAGGGTCAAGAGAGAATTCAAGGGGAGATGAACCTGGGTCTTTTGTGGCAACTCAATGATTCTAAACTAATGACACGTTTGACTCCACCTTCCAACTCAGCCGGCTCTTCTCCTACATTTAGGCTGCTGGGCAAAAAATGTTCACTGTGCATGTCGAAAGGAGAGGTGGTTGGCCAATAGCTCAGGATATTGGCGAAGGCTCCATTCTCAGCCTTCTCTCTTCCCAGACCCAGGACCCCCACGGTAGCATGTTCGGTTTCACACTCCCTCCCATCTACACATGGACTTAAGTGATGCAAAGGGATAACAGAAATACAGCCTGACAGCGCACATGAAAGTTGCAGAGGCAGAACACAGTGGGCATCTGCTTAGATGATCAAAGGCCTGCAGATTAAAACATACGAAGAAGGGCTGCAGGACTTGGGTTTGGCTAGTCTAAAGAAAAGAAGAAATAGGGGAGACTTGATAACAGTGTTCCAGTACCTGAGGGGCTGCCACAACGAAGAGGGGGTCAAGCTATTCTCCAAATCACCAGAGGGCAGGACAAGAAACAATGGTTGGAAACTGGTCAAAGAGACAAGCAACCTGGAATTAAGGAGAAACTTCCTGACTGTGAGGACAATCAACCAGTGGAACAGCTTACCTCCAGAAATCATGGGCGCTCCATTACTGGAGATTTTAAAGAAGGGACTAGACATTCACCTGTCTGAGACGGTATATAGGTTCTCCTGCTTGAGCAGGGGGGTGGCCTAGAAGACCTCCAAGGCCCCTTCCAGCTCTATTCTATTCTTATTCTTATAATAAGGCGAGAGGCAGCAGCAGAGCCAAACAAGAGACGCTCTTCCCTGACACTGTGTTTTTGATGCATTGCTCAATTAGAAGGGAAGTGGCCAGCATTTGAGATGATTCAGAGTTTATTTACTGCATTTGCATAGCTTCTAGCATTCCGCTCTGAAAAAAAACCTTGTCATGGGGAGATGGCTGTCACCTGTCCTTCTAGAGGAACTGGAAGAATGGAACATCCCTCCCCAAAACAGACGCATGAAGAGACATCAGCGTAAACCCTGGAAACTTCTCAAAAGCACTGCTGTCTGCAGTTATTTACCCTCATTGCCTAAACCCAACATGGCATTATTCTCTAATTAGCTACAGCTTTGGCGTCAACCAGATTCCTACTCTCTTTTAACTGGAGAGAATATTCAACAGCAAAATTTACTCTGCCCCCTATTTCTAGAGTCCACCCGTGACGTGTTGATGGTTAGCTTCTTCTGCAAAGGAAGAAGAGCCAAAAGTGATCTAAGAGTCTCTGGGAGAGGCATTTGCAAAGAGCCTTGGTGGAGCAGTGGGCTAATGCCTCCTTAAGGAACACCAGCTGCCTGCAATTAGTGCAGGTTCGAGTCCCACCAGGCTCAAGGTTGACTCAGCCTTCCATCCTTCCCAGGTAGGTAAAATGAGGACCCAGATTGTTGAGGGCAATTAAGCTGACTTTGTAATAATGCCGCTTGGGGTGTGTGTGTGTAAGCCCTAATAAGCAGGCATATACATAGAATGAAGGCTACTGCTAAGCTTGTAAGCCGCCCTGAGTCTTCGGAGAAGGGCGGGATATAAATGGAATAAAAAAATAAATAAATAAAAAACTTCCAGAGAGAAAACAAGACCTGTAGAATGGATTGAAAGCTTTTATATTTTTCCCCCCTGGCAATGTTGAAGTTAGAACTTGTTTAGAATTGCTGATGGGGTGGGGTGGGGTGGGGGGCTTAAGCCATTCCAACATCGATGCAGTAGCTTTCCTTCATCAATAATAACCTTCTCAATAAGCATTTCAGAGGCTGATGGCAGATTGTTCACAGTCGATAAAAAATAAAGTCGTAAGAGTGAGATAAAAGGATTTTGATGTGATCTGCGGGAGAGAGCACGCAATATAAAGTCTCCTTTCCCAATACTAGATATTCGGAAATATTAATAATAATAATAATAATAATAATAATAATAATAATAATAATAATAATAATAATAATAATAATAATAATAATAAAGTTGGAAGGGATCTCGGAGGTCATCTAGTCCAACCCCCTGCTCAGGCAGGAAACCCTATGCCATTTCAGGCAAATGGCTGTCCAGTCTCTTCTTAAAAACCTCCAGTGTTGGAGCATTCACCGCTTCTGGTGGCAAGGAGTTCCACTGGTTAATTGTTCTCACTGTCAGGAAGTTTCTCCTTAGTGATGCTCCCTTTTTTTCCCTTCTTTTTTTAGGTTAAGGCAAGCCCACTTCCCAAGACTTGATGCGCTGTTTTGATTATTATTCAATTAAGCGAGTATAAAAAATGTCTGGAAATTTATAGGAGCAGCTTTGTTCAGAATGAGCGCTCCGCTTGCGTAAGGGATAAAGGTTTTAGAAACCTACAAGCAGCGTTTCATTAAGCTCTTACTCGGCACAAGGCAATCAGCAAACTGGTACAAAACAGCAGAGTGTACTTCAAGCTTAAGGTTTTCTAGAAGAAATGAATATTTAGTACATCGCTGATTTCTGGCTTTAAAGAAAACAGAAGGAAAACTATTTTGGTTCCATTTAACAGTACAACGCATACAGATTATTATTATTTTTTAAAATTGCATTGAAAAGTTTATATTTTCCTTAATTAGGGCAAAGGGCAAAAGGAAATGAAGCTTAACTTTAAATCAATGAGCTACCGGTGTTAGGAGACTCGCATGCTACCTTAAGCCACATTCAACCAAGCCATTATAGCTTTATGCAATGTGAGAAGCCATCATGGTGATTTGCAAACGATGGCTTTGGCTTAACATTAGGTGTGAATCGGACCACAATGGCTCCCTCCGGAGCGTCTAAATTGATTGTGGCTCGGAAAGGGCAGCCACTGAAGCGGCTTGAGAATTGAAAAGGAAGCCGTCTACAGACCGTAGACTCACAGGTGAAGAGAAAGCAAGACCCCCTCCAAATCAAGGGAACGCGAACAAAGATGGCAGCACTTGCGCCAAAGCCAGCGGTGATTTGGTTCCATATACCTGCCATTTTTTTTCTTTGTACTGATCTTCTGTGAAGGAAGTAGGACACACTTGGCTTTTTGACTTTGCTTGTCAGGAGGTCACAAAAGGGGATCACCTGACACACACACACCCCGGGATGCTGAGACCGTCATAACTATGAGTCAATTGGCAAGCATCTAAATTTCATTCAGGTGATCGTGAGGATGCCTCAACCGTCATAAGTATGAAAAACGGTCATAAGTCACTTTTTTCAGTGCCGTCGTAACTTTGAACGGTCACTAAACGAACTGCTGTAAGTCGAGGACTATTTGTACACACTCCCCCCCCAACCAGGATTCACGAGCAAATTAATATCTTTGCAGAAAGCCCAACAAATGACAGCTCTCCCATTATAACATTTCCTTTAAGCCTTCGAGTATTGGAAGGTAATGAATGCTATTAGTAATTTCAAGTATTTACAAAGAGACGGGGAAACAGATGTCTTGCCGTAGTAGAAGCAAAATTGTAGAGTCTTGTCTATTTTAAGACCCTAATTGGTGATTATTTATTTAATCATGCTTCTTCTTCTTCTTCTTCTTTTTTTTTTTCCATTCTGGATTGATTCAAACCAGAACGTGATCCTGAAAGGCCAATTCCAGGAAGATACTGC
The DNA here is from genome assembly GCF_964194415.1 of Vipera berus. NCBI lineage: Eukaryota > Metazoa > Chordata > Lepidosauria > Squamata > Viperidae > Vipera > Vipera berus. Next base: position 2,800,466 of record NC_138216.1, on the reverse strand, counting down.
CTTCTTCTCTGAACGTTTGCCTCTTCAAGTTTTTAAACTGACTCGAAAATGATAAATTATTGCCTTATTTATATTCCTGTGGGTTTTATCTCATCTCATTTTAAGTGAAGTAACAGGTTGACAGTGAAAAATGGATTTTTTTTCCAACCCTCCCCCCCATCTAAATCTTATCTTGTTGGGGGGGGGGGAATGAACGCTGAGATGAAACACAATTAAAAAGCCAAGGCAAACACACTTTTGGCACAAAAGGCAGGGCTGTAAATGTGCCCGTTTCTAGAAGATCAAAGAAATGGACACGCTAAATAAAAACATGCCAGTGGAAGGGGGTGCATTTGGGGCAGATCAGAGGGGGGGGGGCAGGACTGCCCTTGGTAGCCCCAGCTAAGCAAATTTAACCGGAACAGACCATCGTGGTAATCTCAATGCCTTTATATTAATCACAAGTACACATTTCAAGAGAGTTTCAAGGGAGGAAAAATGATGGAATTATATCATGTTATGGATGTTGCTTTCTACCACCACCACCCTTTTTTTTTTCAAGCCCATAAACTGTCTGAAATACTTCAGATCCCAGCAGGCTCAAATATCCGTCCTACCTATATAATCGTTCTGTCATTCTCTCTTTGGTGTAAAAACGAATCGTGCAAAATTATTCCCCTTATCCATTTGAGATACGCATTATATTTACTCAGCTGAGTGGAATTCCTCTCCGTCTCCGGAGACCAAGCCTTCTTGAGTTAACTTTCCTACAAACAATGCCAACTTCAGTGCTGGAAGTGCCTCTTTCCTGCTCTCTCTCCCCCCCCACCCCCATGTAATTTAATATCCAAATACATATGACCGAGCACAGAAAGATTTGAAAATAGAAGAGCTGTTTTGTTTGCTTGTTCTTAAGCGGCTCGTGGATGAATACGCCAGGCCTGTAAATCCATATGTTCTGTCTGGTCCCTTTTCCTCGTGTGTATGTCAAAAACCTCAAGAGTTCAGGACCGTCTGTGATCTGCGTCCCATTTTATTGTCTTTGCTCTTTGAATTCCTGCTCATCTGATGTCAACCGTTATGAAGCATCTCTGCATCTCCCATCAAAGCAGCAAATTTAAATTATGCTGCTCTAATGACTAATTAGTCCTAGCAGCCAAGTGAAATTTCCATGGGCAGAGAAAGAAAACGCCAGGTACTAAGCACCACGAATGACGACTTGCTCTGCCAGGTTAGTTTTCCCAGAAGCATCTGGCTGGTTTCTCTCGGAACCAAAATGCAAGGTGGTCTCAACCAACAGGCTTCTTCCGAACGTCCTTGTAAGGGTAGTCCTCGACTTACAACAGTTCACTTAGGGACCATTCAAAGTTACAACGGCATCGAAAAAAGTGACTTATGAGCAGTCACGCTTATGACCGTTGCAGCATCCCCCATTAAATTTGGATGCTTGGCCACTGGTTCGTATTTACGACGGTCGCAGTGGCCCGGGGTCATGGGAACCATCTTCTGCGGCCTTCTGACAAGCAGAGTCAAGGGGGAAGTCAGGCTCATTTCACAACCGCGTTACTAATTTAACCCTGCAGTGATTCACTTAACAAAACGTGGCTTTATGTTCAGGTGTCCTTGATCCATCACACTTCAGGCCTTCCTTACAGAAACCTTGCCATACAGATTATGGCCAATTAGGGTGGTCCAGCCACCCCAGGACACATCTGTCTTGCTAATCCCTTGGGATGACTTTTCAGACCGCACATGACAAACCCGGAGAATTCACAGGAAGGCCTCCAGCTGTTTAAAAAATAAAGGGGGGGGGCACTGCTAACTGTGTTTGCCGTAATGCAGGGGCTGCCCAAATTCCTACAAAGGGAATGCCATTTTAATCAGCAGCTTGGAACGGATGCGGTGTTCTTCCAATTCTGCCTTCGCTGCCATTGTCGTTCCAAGCGATGAGGCTCTCCTCGAGTGTCTCTCCAGTTTAGCCCTTTTTATTCAACATTACATCCCTCGACACAAACAAATAGGAGCCAGATAAGATCATTGCCACTGCAAAGCTGCCTTTTAAGCCAAGAATAACCTGGTTCTCTTTCTGCCATGCACAGAGTCTTTCCCACTTGTCTATTTATGATCCGAGCTGAAAAGGAAAAGCAGTTGCCTTCAGGGGACCGAAATGCTAAATGCACATCTGAAGAATCTCCGGCAAGTGATTGGTAGCAGGTTCTTTCCGTGCTCATCAAAAAATAAAGACTTCCGTTGGTTTTTGTAGTACATTTATTCATTGGCCATTACAGATACTCCTTGATTCGTTTAATGACTGTTTGAAGTTGCCACAGCACCGGAAAAGTGACTTTTTCACCCTTACGACCATTCTAGCCTCCCCATGCTCATGTGATCAAAATTCAGACGCTTGGCAACTGACTCGTATTTATGACGGTCGCAGCGTCCCCGGGTCACGGGATCCCCTTCTGCGACCTTCGGACCAGCAAAGTCAATGGGGGAAGCCAGATTCACTTAACAACCCGGATGCTAACTTATCAGCTGCAGTGATTCACGTAACAACGGTGGCAGGAAAGGTTGTCAAATGGAGTCAAAACTCACTTAACAACTTAGCAACAGAAATTCCGGGCTTAATTGCGGCTGTAAGTCGAACTACCTCTCCTTGATTAGACATATTCTACTTTTCTGCTCTCGTTATACAGTTGAGACAGGTTCTTCCAAATACATCCTGTTAAATACCCAGAAATAGTTCAGAATTAATCATATATTGCAAATCATTGGAGCAAGTGACCATGGATCGTGGCCCTCAGCTTTGGCGGAAGGAATGTTTGCACTTGCCAATCGGATCTCCGTTATGTGTCAGCCCCCTGAAAAAGGGGCATTTTTTAAAAAAAAAATAATTAATTAAAACCAGAAGCTCCAACGTTGGAAAGGGAACTCAACCTGATGAGATATTACAAACTCAAAGGAGAGAGACTCAAAGTAAGAGAGAGAGAGAGAGACTGAGAACCAAGAGCCCTGGAAGCTGTTTTGAGGGGGGAATTAAATGTGATTGATAGCGATGTAAAAAGCCGCAGCAGGAGAGATCAAAGCAAGGCCGAAGGACTTTATATAGATGGCGAGAAGATAGACTTTTGTCGTTGTTTTGCTTATTTTTATGACGGCTGTAATTCTCTCAGTAGGGGGAAAGATCCTTCAGTTGGGTGGCCACGTTGGCAACTTGGTCAAGGAAGCAATAGAGACTTCAATTTCAGTTCTAGTTAAAACAGCATCGATCACCCGGAAAAACTTCAAGCAGACAACTTCCTGCAATACATCAATAAATGGGGGCTCCCGTTATCAGCGCTTAGAGAAATATAACTCACGTTAATTGAATGCTAATGAGATGGGCAATTATTCTGGATTACAGGGAGCTGTTTGGGGAGGCTGCCTTTAGCATTTAACGTGAATCCTCGAGCCATCATTTGAAAATGGGAGCTAATTGAGAGGCTGGGCTTCCCTAACTTCATCTTCCGTCTCTTTCGTTTGAATAAAAGTCTGGTATTGCAACACAGGAGGCCACGCTAGGAGAAATGAAGTGACATGGGTGTATTGTACACGCCGGACGTCCATCACAGAAGAAGCACCTGGCGGGGGGGCGGGGGTCTTTAAACCCACCTCTCTTTAGTTCCTGTCAAAAGGACAGTTTGAAGACTTGCTTTTTAATCCAGAGCTTTGTCTGACAAGAGTAGAAGAGATAGAAGGAAAGGGGGACCAAGAATTGGTCTGCTCATATCGCCCTCCAGTCCGGAAAGGACCATTGGATGGTTGTCAGAATCCATTTATATCATATTCATAAATGTATGTTTAAAACGTTGTTCCTGGATTCTGCCATCTCCTGAGGAGGAGGGAACGAATGTGTATTGAGCCTGTATTGGGCATTTCAAAGAAAAAGAGCAGCCTTTTGAACTGGGGGGAACAAAAGGGAGGGCTAGGGCAGGTAGCATCTGGCTTGTGTCACGGAAGAGAGCAATAAACATAAAAGGTCCTAAGTTCCTTTTTCCCACGAGAGGGATGATATGATACGAGGTAAATGATGGGGGGCTGACCAAATGGGGTTAAGGGGGGGTTGAACCGGGAACTCTTTATAAGGTTTTAGCTTGTAGAACAATATTAAGTCCTGTCTTGTATTCCTACAACCAAGCATGTCATAGTAAAGATTCCTTTTGGACTAGATTTGGCTCCAAGAGTTTTGTGTTCCTAAGACGTGGTTTGGGGTGGGTCCTCACATTGGTTTTCTTGATGCGCTTCAGCGATTCTTCTCGGTTTTTCAGTATAGCCCAAAATTAAAAGAGAAATTGGTAATATTTGCATGATCCTGAGTCAGGTGACCGGTCCAGCTTGCTGAGCTCTCTCAAGACTAACTTTACATGAAAATGCCAGGACAGAGTTTAGCACCTTCTAGCGATACAAAAGTGGAGAGTGGCGCAAACAGCCATGGAAAGAAACATGCTTGGCATAATAAGACAAGAAAGAAAGACTTGCACATGGATTAGGGAAGAAACAAATGTATATGACATTATCCAGAGAGCAAAATAATTGAAATGGAAAATGGGCTTGCCCAATCTGGTGGTTCTCCAGGAAACTGCAGTTCCAACCAACCTCGGCGGCTCCAGCCTGGACAGTTTTTCTTGAGTTGATTCCTTCTATAAGCCTGGCTTCAAATGGGCCCTTGTCAGCTGGGAGAAATACTGTTTTTTATAATAAATTTATTAAATTTATATTTCATAGACGAGAATATTTGTAAGCTCAGGGTTGAAAGTATGAGGCCCTTGGCACTTCTCTGAGCTTGGTGGTTGTCTTGCAGACGTTTCATTACCCAAGTGGGTAACATCATCAGTGCTACAGTGGGGGGCAGGTGCATATTATATGTCACAATATGTGGAAGGAACCAGGAGATCTTCTTCTGGTATCTCAAGAGCTTCGAAATACACTTGACCTATACAGTGAGAATAGATGGAACAGAGGGGTGGACGAGGGGTGACACGATAGCAGCGTTCCAGTATCTCAGGGGCTGCCCCAAAGAAGAGGGAGTCAAGCTATTCTCCAAAGCACCAGAAGGCAGGACAAGAAGCAACGGATGGAAACTCATCAAGGAGAGAAGCAACCTGGAATTAAGGAGAAATTTCCTGACAGTTAGAACAATTAACCAGTTCTCATAAAAATGGCAACTAGCCATTCAATCCATGTCATCATCCCTGCTTCTGCATTCATAAGAGAGAGGGAAAAAATGGCATTTTTCTGTAGCATCAATTGATCTGTCCCTCTCCGTTTCCACAAGGAAAGGTGCACACGCTCGGTGATTAAAGAGGAGAGCAAACCTCTTTCTTCCATAGAGCCTGTGTTAATTGGGACAGGAGAGGAGGCAGCCTAATCAGTATTTACTCATAAATTATCTGTTGAAATTCTGACATTTCCAGGCACATTTTTCAGTTAGTATGGCAATAGCTCCAGGCTGGTGGTTATTATTCCCATCTTCAAAAAAAAGGTAGGAGAGATAATCCAGCAAAAGATAGCCCATTAGCTGCTCCTAGTGGCTCAGCTCTTTGCTGAAAAATTCTCCCTCCATCCTAAAAGGCTCCATGTTTTTCCCTGGTTAGATTTTTGACAGGGTTCATCTTTCCCTTTTTGCAAGCACTCAGCACGTCCAGGACAATTTCCCTTCAAAGGCAAGGCTGTTCGGTTCTGTCTGTGCAATTCCTTTTCCTCCAAAAATTCCTTCCTTCCTCCTTGTTCATCTGGCTCTCTCTACCCAGTTAAGGTTGCCTTGCACCTTAATGCAACTTTAAACACAGCTGCAACCACTATCATTCCGCCAACGCTGTATAATAACATTGCACTTTTCCCCAAGCATGTAAAACTTATCGATTCTTCCCTCTTGCAGTAGCTAAACTGCACTGGGAAGAAATGCTGGTTTGGCTATTTTGCTGATTTGGTTTTATGCTTTCCCAGGTTTAATGCTCAGTTACCCAACTGGGGTTTTAATCGGATGCCGTGTACTTTGGGTGGCCTGCAAAAGTTGCAAGAGGGAAAAAAAAAACTAAACAAAAATAAAATAAAATAATAAAATACTCAGTTACCCAATTTGTTTTAATCACATCTCAAATACTTTGCGTGGCCTGCAAAAGCGAAAATAAAATTAATGTAATAAAACAAATCACAAGAGACGTAAATGACGCCCCGGGCAACTACCTCTGTTTTCAACATTGCTTCATTTACTATTGTCACCCCATCAATTCATGGAGACTCTCAAGAGGTGGGAGTCAGGCTCATATTTTACAATACCTTTAATCTCATTCTTTCAATATAACCCCTGAATTGGCTGGACCAATTCGATCCAAGAAACCTGAAGTATCAGTAAGTAGAGTGGAGGTGCAAGCAAGACTTGCCACCTCCCTATCGCAGGGTGTTTGCTACTGAAGCAGTGGCAGATCACCTTAGTTAATATGCAGCGTATATGATTGCATAATGAATTAAATGTTAAGGTGAGACTATGGAAATAATAAAGCAGTTATGAACCTTGTTTGAAGGTCTTGTTAATCGCTGAAGACAAACGGGATATCCAGCACTTATTCTGCAGCACGTTTTCATCCTGATCTGCTTCTTATTCAAAGCAATATAATGCTCCTTTCCCACTCTGCTTAAGCCCACCGAACAGCTGGATTATTGTTATCATTAACATCAGAATTAGACTCAAGGCCGTGCATTTCAGCTTTGTGGTTGAATGCTGATTTGAAGTAGAGTTTCTCGGCTTTCAGCCCAATTCTGTGGCCCTTGCACTGGATTTCGATTAATTAGAAGGGCAAGAAGACCTTAGTTTGCAAGTAGGCTCTTTATGTCAAACAACTTAATATCAAATCAAAGAGGAGACAATCCCTTCTGGCAAACAGTGTTCCTTCAAATAAGTTTAAATCATAGTGTGCTTCTGGAGGCATCAAATAATTACACTCATGCCAATTTCAATACACTGATTTTTCCCCCCTCATAATTAGCACTTGAGACATTTGGGAACTCCCAAGTTTTATCAGCCTTACTTTTCACGGGGAGAAAAGATGATATTGCTCCAGTCACTCTTTTATTCCAGGTCATTGCTACCATGTTTCCCCCTCATTTTTCTGGCAACCAAAAATAAGGAGAGGTGGACAGGATGTGTTTCTCCTACACTGGATGAGATTTATGCTCCCAAAGAGAAAATCTGATGTGGGCCCCAGGCAATCCTGCTGAAGCTGATAAAAACTACACAATTGCTCAGTAGGTTGAGCCCACATTTGACCTCAGGCTTCCTGTGACAATTGTTGTAGGTAGGGGCTGTTTCTCTGTAGGACAGGGGTCTTCAAACTTGGCCCTTTTATGACTTGTGGACTTCAACTCCCAGAATTCCTCAGCCAGGCAAACTGGCTGAGGAATTCTGGAAGTTGAAGTCCACAAGTCATAAAAGGGCCAAGTTTGAAGACCCCTGCTGTAGGACCATCTTTGCACAAAGGAATGCTCAAGTCACAGGAACATGGACTGTGGCCCTCTTCTCTCTCCTTTTGCTATCTCCACTGCTAGAGGCCCAGTCTGGTCTAGCACCCAATCATCTCTGTAAGCAGAGGAAACCTAAGACCTCTCCGGAACATGCGACCAATGTGAAACTGAGCGTGGAGATCAGGGAGAATTATACGGTCCTAAATGTGAGCCCTCGTGCTGCATCTGTTCTGTGGGACTATTGGGTGAGAACGTGTACAGTCCTCTTCCCATATTGTGTTGCTCTCAAGAATTTGGAACACACTTAGCTGCATGCAAGGTTGTGCGAGTCTCTCCAGGTGCCATAAAGATGGTGGAAAGTTGATGATCTAATGCATAAAGGGGGGAAAAGTCCACCTCGGTCATTCCTATTGCAGGATTCACAGTTACAGATGGAGGTTTAGCCTGGATATCTACCATTGTTCCAAGTCATCAGTTCCCTTGTCATATTAATTATATTTGTAGGACTTTTTTTTTTTAAAGAGAGCATTCAGTCTGAATCTGCTTTCCTGGGCTTTAAGGCTAGCATAAATTCTTAGTTTTTGCTTTGCAATTTGTTCCTTCAGGTTCTTCAAAAGATCTTGAAAATTCCTCAGTCACTGAGGGATGACATGATAGCAGTGTTCCAATATCTCAGGGGCTACCACAAAGAAGAGGGAGTCAAGCTATTCTCCAAAGCACCTGAAGGCAGGACAAGAAGCAATGGATGGAAACTAGTCAAGGAGAGAAGCAACCTAGAACTAAGGAGAAACTTCCTGACAGTTAGAACAACTAACCAGTGGAACAACCTGCCTCCAGAAGCGGTGAATGCTCCAACACTGGAGGTTTTTAAGAAGAGACTGGACAGCCATTTGCCTGAAATGGTATAAGGTTTCCTGCCTGAGCAGGGGGTTGGACTAGATGACCTCCAAGGTCCCTTCCAACTTTATTATTATTATTATTATTACTGTTGCTTAAGGCTCAGACTCCCAGTCATTCAATTTCTCTTGGTAGGATAGACTTCGTTTTTAATTATCCAGTCATCTGCACCGGCCTTGACCGAACTGACTGTGGAATTTAGAAGTAGACAGAGGCCTCCAGGAGCAAGCAGGATGTCTGTTTACTGTGATTTAAAGATTAATTATTCTCTGATGATGTTTACCTAGTCTCAACCTTCAGTCCTGTCCTTCACAGGTTCTTGGTGGAGCATACTTTTCGAACCCAAAGAGGAACTGAATAGCTGTGCCTTTCCTTAGTTCAGGTTCACAGGTGATAAACTGCATTTTTAAACTTTATTTTGAACGTAATCCACTTCAATCTGTTTGGCATAGATTTAGAACATGGGTTTAAAAATTATTATTCAGTAGGAGGCATTAAGTTTACATGTTTCGACTGGGAGAAGAACGCTATTTTTTAAAAAAAATGTTCAAGGTTTTTCTAGGATAAAAAACAAGCATAAAAATGATTATCTGAAGCACATTCATATTTGAACTAGAAGAAAAAAGGGCACTGCAAAAGAAGAAGAAGATAAAAATCAATACAATTGTTCTTCATTGGATTTGGCCAGGCAGCATTTTTTCCCCCAATATATCATAACATTAAAACACAAAGATGGTATAATCGTTTCAAATTATTAAGCCCTACTCTTCTTTACAAGCCTTATTTTTCAAGGTTAATTTTTATTTTAAGAAGGAAAGTGTCACTGCTATATTGGGCATGTTTGTCTGGGTTTTTTTTTTTAGACTTATGGGTAGAATTTAAATATATATATATATATATCGCTCAAGGCAATTTCTTGGGTGCATTTGTGTTCCTAGCAGCTGCCATTTTCTCTCCCTTCACTGCTTTTAGATCAATGCTGAAAAGTTCCATAAAGATACTTCAATCAATTTTGGTCAGGAAGATGGAGGTGATAAGCACAGCGGGGACAATCAACTTAAAGATTATTAAAAATGTTAAAGGATTAAATAGAAGACAGGACTTTAGATGCTTCCAATCAAATCCTGCTGGAAGAGAGTTTTCTCCGGTTAACAAAAGGAAGGCTGGAATTTAGTCTAAGCATCGCTTGACAGCCAAGTAAAAAACGCATCTAGTCAACAAGACAACAAGGCATCTACTGAGCTTGTGACCTGTCCAACCTTTCTGGAGGATCTGTCCAAGCTGAAAAAGGTTCTTATCTCATTGTCAGGCTCCAAAGCCAGTAGGAGAGAGGATCTATTAGTTATTGCTTGTCAGATGATCTAGTTGAGGCAGGTCCTTGCACAAAGAATCCCTTTGGTTGCAGCATAGAAGATTTATTTGACTCTATACACAAGAATCTGGTCAACTAAAGTTCAACTCTAAATGGGCACCAGATAAGGGTCAACCAGATTCAGAAGGGGTTGGACTTAGACTGCTTGTGAGAACATAATGATTCTAAGCTGATGGTGTGTTTAACTCCACCCTCTCCCCAGCTCTGCCTGACCTTCTCCTAAATCACTGCTAACATTTTAAGGAATGAAGAATAATAGCTACTGCAGTGGAAAGAAACAGAACGGCAAAAGCTTGCAATATCTTGAGGACTGGTTGATAAATTAGAGCTGTTGTGGTCACCTAAGACGTTATTCCAAAACAAAGAATCCTATTATAGCTTAAAATGATGGTCAGGATGCTACAACAAGGATGAGTTGCCACAACACACTCAGCGAGACCTTGGTGAACCCAGACTATAAATGCTGTTACTGCTGCACCCAGTGTGTTATAGTTTACAAGAGTTGTTCTCTTAGTATAGGAGTTAAAAAGAGAACTTAAATGTTTCAGAGTGTTTTTTTTTCATTTGTTTGTTAAACTTATAAAGCCACCCATCTTGCAAACAACTGACACTGGACGGTGTACAACAAGGCTAAAATGAATACGAAACTATGAGGGTTTAAAAACGTTCGAAACAGTCTCCTAGTCCCATGCAATGTTAATAAGCAGACTTTTTATTTCTCTAGCAGACAGCATCGAAGCATCTACTGAGCTTATTTCTGGAAGCAGTCACTGAGAGGACAATCTGTGGCTAGACAGGGCTTCGAAGAATAGAGACTCTTCTAAGAATGCAAAAATATCTGCGCACATGCTTAGTGTCAAGACACTTTAATCAGAATAGGAATGCTTTTGCTTTAGCCTCAAAACTCATTTTATATACGTTGAGAGTTATGCTTGGACGCGAATGACCTTAAGAGCTTGGAAGATGCAGCCTGCAGGACACCCACACGCAACAAAGCTACGGTGTCACTGCTACATATGGACAAGTCTCCCAAATGGCTCCAGGTCAAGGCATTTGGGGGTATCCAAAGCAGTGACATTTACCAGCCAGCCAGAAGCTTGGCTGATCTCTGTTACTCCAAATGTCATGCCAGAAGCCAGAATGATGGCATGGCTTCCCTTCCCTCAACGGCACAAAATCAGCTACCTGAAGCAGCCATCTGCAAAACAGAGAAATGCTTGCTGATTTTCAGTTTTTCTATGCTGTAGGGCAAGGGTGTCCAACCTTGGCAACTTTAAGACCTGCGGACTTCAACTCCCAGAATTCCCCAGCCAGCCATGCTCACCGGCTCACTTTGATTATAGACTGCTTTGCAAATAGAAGGATCAACAAAGAATTGGAAAATTGTATCTTCCTTATTTGTCTCCAAAACTCCAAGCAGAAAATGTTTTTCTCATGACCAGCCAATGTTCCTAGTAACCTTTTAAGTCGGCCACTGCTCTTAAGCAAGAAAGTCTCTGCACAAAGGAGCTCGTGATAAGACAGTTCCACTCTGCAAAAACACCAGTATTCTCTTTTTAGTGGCTAAATTAGGTTTAGAAATCTGTATTCTTCCCCCCCCCCGCCCCGTTTGTTCATTTTACAAAACCTAAACATGAATTATTTGTGAAAAATGAACCCAGCCATATTTTCGTCGCCTATACAGTCAGCCTGAGTTATTGCAACACAGCTGAATGCACAGCAGAATCACATCTTTATTGTCTGGTGCTCTAAGGTGCCCTTTGAATACAGTAAGTGAAATCTTGGTGAACAATTTATTAGCCTGGGTTAAAAATGCCCCTTTAACTGAGCTGCAGTACCCCGATGGCATTCAATGAGTTATGAGTTCTCCTTAAGCTGGATGTCATAAGGTACTACACAGCCTTGTACAATGCAGACCTTAACTATTCCTGCTCCTAAAAGGAAGATAAAGAAACCAAGCAACAACAACAAAAAAAAACTAGGAGTAATTAAAAGACTCTAAGCAGCCATTTCTGAAGCTCATTTCATTAACTTCTGTAACATAATTACATGTCTCTGTTCGGGGGGGGGGGAATAACTTCAAAATTTATTGTAATTCTAATACAAGGCACCACGTTGGAAAAGAAGAGGCAGAGTTTGGAGGTGGAGCCAAGAGAGGAATCAGCCTGGAGTTGTTATGTTCCCATAAATGGTCTAAGTCCAGCCTCCCCTTGAATTGTTAACTCTTACCTAACACAGTGGCTCAGTGGGTTAGGATGCTGAGCTTATCGATCAGAAGGTCGGCAGTTTGGCGGGTCGAATCCCGAGTGCCACGTAACAGAGTGAGCGCCTGTTACGTGTCCCAGCTTCTGCCAACCTAGCAGTTCGAAAGCACATAAAAATGCAGGTAGAAAAATAGGGACCACTACGGTGGGAAGGTAACAGCATTCCGTGCACCTTTGGCATCTAGTCATGCTGGCCACATGACCACGGAGACGTCCTCGGACAAGCGCTGGCTCTTCGGCTTTGAAACGGAGATGAGCACCGGCCCCTAGAGTCAGAAATGACTAGCACGCATGTGCGGGGGAACCTTTACCTTTACCTTTTTACCTAACATCAGTTTGGTGCTGTTAGTTGACTAGATTCTTGTGTATAAGTGTGAGCAATAAATCTTACTAACTGGAACTTAACATGTGGCCCTGAGCCTTCAGCCTGACCCATTACCTAACATGGCTTCAGCCCCAACGAATGGAGGAAATAACTGATCAGTTGGCAGCATTGCTAGCTACTTTCAGTGGCAATGGGTCTTGAAGAGGGATGGTGAGTATCATCTCAAAGACAGAAAGGGCCGGTTCTTTTTTAGGGGTCCAGGCACTGAATCCACCGTAGGGGTTGAAGGACTTTCACTCCTGCCCAAGAACTCTGATCAGAAGAAAGTCAATTATTTTTTGGGGGAAAAATCTGATTATTTGTTTGCTTCTGGTTATTATCTCCCTTGCAGAGAAGCAAGAAGTCCAAGACACAAGTGACACTACAAGTACCATCTCAGAGGTGTAATAACTATCAAGTGGCCAATGTAATGACTATCAAGCTTTTCTCAATGGTGGACTTTGTTTTCTTTGTCTGCAAAATTGTTCTTGGGGGGGGTCTGAGGGTGGAAGAGAACCCTCTGAACTGATTTCAGGCATATAATATAAGGACATCTCGCTGAGATCCTTTAAAGCTCCTTTAAAGAGGCTGTTAGTTTGTTCCAAGCACTCTGATTGAAAGCTATATGGTACAAAAATTGATTATTATTATTATTATTTTGCTGAAGGACTGTTTAACATTATCTGGACTAAGTGAAACGTAAAAGAGTTTTTGCTTTGTTTTTCAAAAAGGCCCTCACAACAGCAATTCTAGCTTTAATGTTTATTTTAAAAGGATACTTGACAATGAAGTAATGACGTGTAATTTAAAAATGAACCAAAAGTTGTTTTTGTAGGCTTCAGTTATTGAGTGATATATTCAGGAACACACGAGAGAGAGAGAGGCTACACAAAGTAGCGGGCAAGAAGAAGAAACAACAGATGTTTCGTGGAGATGACAAACCTTTTTGCTCACTGTAGCAACAAGCAGGGAGTGGGAAGGGAAAGAGGCTGCCTACTAGATTAGACAGAAATTCTTAAAACTGCCAAACAACAGAAATAGAAATAAAAATCCAACAATATTTCTCATAGCAATCAATCCAGGTGTTGTTGCAAGATGACAGGTGTGCTACAGTAGCTGCAGACTTTTCTCACTGAGAAATGAACATTGGCAAGAAAAAAAAACACAAACGAAAAAGCTCCAAATTATGGGAAGGTGGGCAAGAATTTGTTGTGCTGGTATTACCGCCCGGTTGTAGAAGAAGAGCAGACAAAACTGGGGGCAGAGTTAAGTGAGTCATCAGCCTGGAGACATTACGTTTCCACAAATGGTCTAAGTTCAATCCCTCCTGAATTCTGTTGACCTTTGTTTGGTCCCAATTTAGTGCTGAATTTTAGTTAACTAGATTCTTGTGTGTAGGCTTGAGAAATCAATCTTCTCAACGGCAACTTAATGTATGGTCCTGATTCTTTGCACCTGATACCAGCCAGTATCCTATGCCATTGTTTTTTTCATTGGTTATCTGGGACTCACTGTCTAAATATGCCTTTTGTCACATCTTTTAGACCAGGGGTCCCCAACCCCTGGTCCATGGACTAGTACCAGGCCGTGGCATGTCAGTAACTGGTCCACACAAACAAGGAAAACCCCATCCACAGGATGCAAGCAGCACACAAAACCACACCCCGTTTGGTCCGCGGAAAAACCTCTCTCCACATAACTGGTCCCTGATGCCGCAAAGGTTGGGGAGCTCTGTTTTAGACCACTACATATTCCAAAAGTTGAGCTTTAGGCAGCTATCTGCTATTTAATAGATCAACACAATGACATTTCGACTCTCTCTTTCAAACTTGGAAGACCGTGTTGTGATGTCCTTTCATGTTGGCACAGAGACAACAGCTTTTCATCTTTCTGGAAAATGTGGGCAAAAGATTTGATGATACATTTTACAAATCCATTCAAAGTCTCCAATATATATACACATACACACAACTAAAAAAGAATGCCTGACAACTCCTGCCTCTGCCACATGAAAGGGGGAATGGCTGCTAATTCAGAAATCCCAACACTTTGAAATCTGCGAGAACAGCCACTTCATTAGCCAGCCATTCAGAAATATCTGAAGGAATATATCCCCTGAAGAAAGAGAGGACTCCGTCGATATTGCAACAAATTACAGGCAAGGGAAATGGAATTCTAGTTCAAGGAAAGAAAAGCTCTGGGGAAAATTAAGGTAAAGGCTTTCCCATTATTAAAATTATTTTAAACTATATAGAAATCAATAAAAAATAATCATCATCATGAGCAGTAGAGAAAGATTCACCCCATGGCTTCCACCCACATTTGCCATCTAATAAGTTTCTTTAACAAGGTTGTGTGTGTGGGGGGGGAAACCTGCTTTCTGAAGGATCCCCAGAAGATTTTAATGTAGCATGTGTCTTCTCAGAAGTAAGCCCACTGGGTTCAATTAGACTTACAGTATTCTTTTTAGGGACGCGGTGGCTCAGTGGGTTAGGACGCTGAGCTTGTTGATCAGAAGGTTGGCAGTTTGGCGGGTCGAATCCCGAGTGCCGCGTAACAGAGTGAGCGCCTGTTACTCGTCCCAGCTTCTGCCAACCTAGCAGTTCGAAAGCACGTAAAAATGCAAGTAGAAAAATAGGGACCACTACGGTGGGAAGGTAACAGCATTCCGTGCGCCTTTGGCGTCCAGTCATGCCGGCCACATGACCACAGAGACGTCCTCGGACAAGCGCTACATCCAGGTATAACAAGCATTGGATGATAGCAATAGCCATATCACTTATATACTGCTTCACAGTGCTTTACAGACCCCCTCTAAGCGGTTTACAGAGTCAGCATATTTGTCCCCAACAATCTGGCTCCTCATTTTACTGACCTCAGAAGGATGGAAGGCTGAGTCAACCCTGAGCTGGTCAGGAATGAACTCTTGGCAGTGGGCAGAGTTAGCCTGCAATACTGCATTCTGACCACTGTGCCACCAGGGCTCTTGATACAACCTTTGTAATGGAGATTAAAGGTGGAAAGTCCATTTCTTTACATCCCTCCCTAATTTCTATCCATCCATTATATACTAAAAAACATTCTGCTAATTTTTATGAAGTTGGTTTATTTGAATCGCCTCCTATTGGACCTGAATGGTTTATACTTCTTTTTTACATGTGAGGGTAAAACAAAATGATTTTTCAGTTCCATGCTATCAATAGTTTTTAATACACATCTGTTCCGTGTTTTCTCCAATGCCGTCACAATAAATTTGCAGACGAACTTTGATTGGCATGAAATGCAATTATTTGAAGCCAGCTGACATCAGATTGGAGATTAGCTCAGTAATGGTTATCTTAAAATAGAAGAGGACTCTTTTCATCCCCTTGGGAAAACAGTGTCTGAACGCTTTACTATGGTTTAGAAGAATGGTAGTCAACCATAGGACAGAGAGAGAGAGAGAGAGACTTAGCTTCCATGGCTATTAAATATTTCCTTCATAAATAATTCTGTTCGCAGCACCTCAGGCACTTAAAAAAAATAATCAGAAGGTTGTGAAGATGTGGCTTTTACCCCAGCCATTAGGGATAAGATGCTAATGGATGTGTGTACAAAATGATAGCAATGAAATTACTTTCTCTTTTTTTTCAAGGAACCTCAGCTTAGTCTTTCGCTAATCAATCTGTGTGATATTTTTATCTCTTTGCTGCCCAGAACTCTCCCGGTTAGATGGGCACCTGCATGCATTTGTTGAATACAGAAAATAAAAATAAATTACGCGTTGTATTAGAAATCCATACACATTGTTAGAAAGTGAAAGTGCACCTCTTCATTTTATATCTATTGGGTTTTTATTTCCTTTTCTCTACCCCATCCTCATAAATTGGTTTATCATGCACTGCAGGAGGGTGATAAATGATATTTAACCTTTATGAATCTTGATTAGCAAAACCTCATGGCAATGAACCTTTCTCAAAGAATATATAGATATATAATCAAATTAACACTGACAGCTATAGATTAAAAGCCACCAGGTATTAAACTATTAAGCCTTCATTTCTTTTTCTTTTTTTTTACTTCCATGAAAACATTTTCTTTGCAAACTACCAACCCATTAGATTATCAGTGATATATCAGTTTAACATGCCTAATGGAAAGCTAAATCAAGACCAAGTCAAAGAGAGGCTATTTGCAAGGTCATATATCTATTCACTAATCAAAACAAGATCTTAAATACAATGGTGAGCTATGGTTTTCTGAATTTATATAGGGCTTCCAGATGCGATAAAATACCACACTTTCAATCAATAGCATTACACTTCCTCTTCAATCTCAGATTTTATGTAAGCTTGCAGAGTCAGCTGCTTTGGGCTGCTTTGATCCATGTTGGGCTATGGTAGGGACCCATGCAAAGTTTAGAGGCTGGGTGCATTCACATATCATTCTAAATCCAGGTCCATTTTAACTTTTGAGTGGTTGAATAAACCACGGTGACTTTGTTCATGGATAGCACTAAATCATAATTGGTGAGTTTGGCCAGGATTGCTTGTTTTTTTTATTATTATTATTATTTAGCCCCTCTATGTAAGTACCATGTTCTGGTCATTACAAGCACCAGGAATCATAAAATCGGAGGGTTTGGAAGTATTTTCATCCAATCCGTGCACAAGGCAAGAGTTCTTATTCCATCCCAAACAAATGGTTGTCCAATCTTTTCTTGAAAACCTCCAGAGTTGGAGCACCCACAACTCCAGGCGGCAAGTGTTCTACTGCTTCATAATTCTCACCATCGGGAATTTTTTTTCTCATTCCAGGCTGGTTCTCCCTCTGATGAGCTTCCACCCATTGCTTCTTGTCCTGCCCTCAGGTGCTGTGAAGAATAAACTGACTCATTCTTCCCTGTGATGGCCTGTCAAGTGTTGGAAGATGGCTATCAGGTCTCCCCTAAGCCTTCTCTTTGTTAGGCTAAACCAGGGATCTTCAAACTTGGCCCTTTTATGACTTGTGGCCTTGAACCCCCAGAATTCCTCAGCCAGGCACGCTGGTTGAGAAATTCTGGGAGTTGAAGTCCACAAGTCATAAAAGGGCCAAGTTTGAAGACCCCTGGGCTAAACTTTCCTAGTTGCCTTAACTCTTCATCATACAATTTAGCCTCCAGGCCTCTTAGCATCTTACTTGCTCTTCCCTGCACTCTTTCTAAGGTCTCAACATCTTCTTTGTATCCTGGGGACCAAAACTGGATGCAGTATTCCAGGTCTGGTCTCACCAGTGCCCTATAGAGCAGTATTATCGCCTCCCAGAACACATTTGTTCTCCTTCTTTTCCTATAAGATAGTATTGTGTCCCGTTGCACGATGGTGGGCTATTCAACTGTCTGCAGTACTGCAGCCCCATAAAAGCAGAATACATAATTAACATCTTAACTCACCAGTACAGTTTTCTGACTTTTCAATACAAAGAGCAAGAACAATGGCATTTCAGCCAGAGGAGCCTGTCTTTAGAATGAAATATAGACCTTGACCTGAAGTTTGAAAGAAAAGATCAAAATGCTGTTAATTAACAGATGCATCTTGAATTTCCTTGGAAATCAAGGTTCTGTTTCCACTCATCTTTCTTCACCTTCATTTATTTTGCAAATATCTATTTCTTTTCCACTAGAAACAACAAAATAAAACCTGCCTCACAGGCACAGATCAAAGAGGAGCTCTTTCCCTCTGAAGATTGACCCCAAAGTGGACAACTAATCTAGTTAGAGATCATCGTTAAGACCCTCCAGCTTAATGATATTCATTAGCCAGCCCTGGGTTGACTTAGACAACCCACATAGCCAAACAACAACGTGGCTTAGCATGTTCTGCAAACACAATTGCTCTTCTAAAAACGAGTAAAATGTTCATACTGCCGGCATTAATTAAAATACTCATGATACTGTTTCCTCTTCGGAATGCATCAGGTCTGCTTCCTGTTGGCATGGCAAAATCAAGAGGTTTCATCTGCTTTGCAATGCTTTAAATACAATAGTTCCAAAATCAATCCAAATAAGGGATTCAGCAATGGGCTGGTTTCAAATTGTAAGACATTTAAAAAAAACAAAACATTTGGCCATTCTCCAAAATTGAAATTTACAAGCTTCCTAATATCTGGGTTTCTGGACCTGCAGTCCTATTTTTGTTTCTATGGAAACAGGTGACAGCTTGCCCACAAATATCACCTGAAGTTTTAACATAATCATGGTATTAAATCAGTTATTAATATTAAGGGCATTTGGGTCTGGTCTATCAGCTTTCCTACCAAAAAAGAAAGAACATGAACAAATTGTGCTAAAAGCTAGCAAAATAAATAAAAGAATAAAAAATTGCATACTTGATAAATCATTGGTTCGTCAACAAAGAAAGCTAAACTGCTGCATTCCTTAAAAGCCCAGTGTAGACTTGAGCAGGCAACAATATTGTTCCATGCTGTTACATCGTGGGACACAATCGACCACACGTGTTGTGGGATGTGCATTGTGAACCAATCAATTGTGAATGATTGGGGGACTGGAGGCTAAAACATATAGGGAATGGTTGCTGGAATTGGGTATGTGTAGTTTAATGAAGAGAAGGGTGAGAGGGGACATGATAGCAGTGTTCCAGTATCTCAGGGGCTGCCCCAAAGAAGAGGGAGTCAAGCTATTCTCCAAAGTGCCTGAAAGCAGGACAAGAAGCAACGGATGGAAACTAATCAAGGAGAGAAGCAACCTAGAACTAAGGAGAAACTTCCTGACAGTTAGAACAATTAACCAGTGGAACAACCTGCCTCCAGAAGCGGTGAATGCTCCAACACTGGAAGTCTTTAAGAAGAGACTGGACAGCCATTTGTCTGAAATGGTATAGGGTTTCCTGCCTTAGCAGTGGGTTGGACTAGATGACCTCCAAGGTCCCTTGCATATTATTATTATTATTATTATTATTATTATTATTATTATTATTATTATTATTATTATTATTATTATTATTATTATTATTATTATTATTATTATTACCAGGGTCCACGTCATCAGTTGCTTGCTGTATAACCAGGTCAGGTGCAGGAGAAGGAAGGGGAAACATAATCGAACCATGCAGAGCCAAGAGACCACATCTTATGGTGATGCAGAGCACAGCAGAAATGAAGCAATGAAAAAGGCCACCCAGCCAGGATGAGGCACTTCTGTTCACCCCTTGTGATGAGCGAGCAAAGCAAGACTGATGATGGTAATAATTCATCATTTTCATCCCTGAGCAAGGTAGGGCTATAACGCAACCAGCGATAAGAGCTGACATTAAAATACAATTCAATTAGAATAACTAACTCTGGGAGGATATAAATACACCTTTAAGAGAAGAACAGTTGTTTGCTGCTCTCAAGATCTCATTTCCAAATAAACTAACCGGCACCTGGTCACATTCGCTAATGAAATCCAGCTCGGTAGCTTCAAAAGAAAACCTTATTTCCAATTTCTTCCTGGGAGCTATGAAAAGGTTGAAGTCTATTTTCAGGATGCCCTGAAAAGGCTAAAATATACAATTATGGGTTACTGGGGACCATCATTTGCAGCCTTTGCTGTCTATGTTTTCACTGCTTTCTGTAGAGGTGGTTTTGTTTTGTTTTGGGTCTTGGGTTATATTCATGTTTTAACCCACAGCAGATTGTGTATTTTAAGAGAGGATACATACATTAGAAAGGGAAGGGACTGGTTAAAAAAACCCCCACATCTCTGAAGTATGTAAAATAAAAATGCTTTGTTTTTTTTTATCAGCTGGTTGGGGGAATTCTGGGAGTTGAAGTCCACCCATCTTGCCAAGGTTGAGAAACCCTGCTACGGAGTAAACGAATGAAATTTAGGCTTTATAATCTGAAAAAGGGATGACGTGTGAAACTCTTTTGCTGGCAACAGTCCTACGTATGGGGTTGAACTGAATAAGTAGTATAAAACCAGCACAGTTTTGTTGGAAAACACATTTCTTGAGAAACCACAGCTTGAATAAGGAATCCAAGTTGTCTTTCCCCCCCCCCCCTAACCCAATTAAAACCATATCCCTGGCAGAGAGGGCAATGCCATTCGTAGATAATGCTACATCTGTGCCTTTTCTTTAAATAGATAAATAACGGCATTCTAAAACTAAAGTTTGCAGATTTAGAAGCTTTGTGAGGAGAGTCTTTTGCCTTTTTCCAAAAAGCAATATTATTCAGTTAACGCACCAACAACTTGGCAATCTCAGAATTTATTGTTCATTAAAAATACATGCTAATTATCGCAATTTTAATTAAAGTATTATCTCGTGTACGTGAAGTGCAATTATGTGCAACTAGGCTAAGCTGTTCAACAGGCTAATATTTGCAAAGAAGTGCAGCATTGGAGTTGTTGCATATATGCATGAACAAGTGGTGTAAATTTTCAAGTAACAAAGTGATACATGGAACATTAAGCTGAGCTATTGCCACACAAAAAAAACCACAACCAGCCATTTATAGCCCAACAGGTGTTATTCAAAAGTTAACGTCCTTTTATTCTGTTATCAATGCGGGTAGTCCTCAATTTACGGCCACAGCTGAGCCCAGAATTTATGTTGCTAAGTGGGAAATTTGTTAAGTGAGTTTTAGCCCCATTTTATGACTTTCCTTGCCACTTCCTTGTTAAGTGAATCACTACAGTTGTTAAATTAGCAACACCATTGTTAAGTGAATCTGCTTTCCCTATTCACTTTGCTTGTCAGAAGGTCACAAAAGAGGATCCCATGAGCCCGGGACACACTGCAACCGTCATAAATGTGAGTCAGTTGTCTAGTATCCGAATCACAAGATCGTGGGGAGGCTGCAACGGTCCTAAGTTTGCAAACTGGCCCTAAGTCACTTTTTTAAGTGCCGTTGTCACTTTGAACAGCCACAAAACGAACTGTGGTAAGTCAAGGACTGCCTGTGTACAGAGAACAGACTATGATGATGTTGTCGTAAGCATGGCTTTTCAAATATTTACCGATATTTCTTCATAAGCAAAGAGACAACACTCCACACAGCCTTAAAGATATAAAAAGCTTTAACATTTTCAAAGAAGGATTACACAGTTCTCTGAGCTTGGAAATCCCCATCTTGAGGTTCCCCCACAAAAATCCACAACCTAGTTTCAATTTGAGTTCTACACACTCTAGGCAAACAATTCTCACTCTTCCTTTTTTGGCAGTTTTGGTGAGTAAAATAGATGAACTGTAGCCCCTAAAATTACTCCCTGGCTAAGGAGCTTGATCGCACTGGGATAACCAAAATAAGCAGATGAATAATCATTAGACTGTTAGGAGATTTTCTGCATTGCATCGTTCAAAAGGCTTCATATTATCCTTCTGCATAACGATGAAATCTTATTGGTGTACTCTAGCTTAGCCAAGGGACGCGGTGGCTCAGTGGGTTAGGACGCTGAGCTTGTCGATCGGAAGGTCGGCAGTTTGGCGGGTCGAATCCCGAGTGCCACATAACGGAGTGAGCGCCTGTTACTCGTCCCAGCTTCTGCCAACCTAGCAGTTTGAAAGCGCGTAAAAATGCAAGTAGAAAAATAGGGACCACTACGGTGGGAAGGTAAACAGCGTTCCGTGCGCCTTTGGCATCTAGTCATGCCGGCCACGTGACCACGGAGACGTCCTCAGACAAGCGCTGGCTCTTCAGCTTTGAAACGGAGATGAGCACCGGCCCCTAGAGTTGGAAACGACTAGCACGCATGTGCGGGGGAACCTTTACCTTTACCTTTTACCTAGCTTAGCCATCAGCTGCTGATTTTGCTATTGGCAGAAAGAAGAATGTCAGGTTAAGATAACAGTGTTTAATGTGAGTCTACTTTCTCTTCCTCTCTCTTTTACGTATTGTTGGTAAGTTTATTCTTCATCTAACAGAATATGTGAAATGCGCTAGCTATTCCCCATACATGCATCTGGTAATTATAACCATTTATGATGGGTGATGCCCAAACAGCCTAGTGATAAATAATATTTGAGCAACAATAGTCAACAGCTGTCACTGTCTGTTTGTTTATCAAGAATGTGTCTTTGGACCAAATCACCGAGGAGGTATGCAATAAAACAAGGAAAACATTAAACCTAAAACCCTCAAAGTAATTTAAAAGGCTGGATTGAAGAGGTATGGTAAGTTCTATTCCCAATGTGGGAAGGAAACCGGTAACTACAAGTTTGTGCTCATACAATGACAGTATTAATAGGATGGGAAATTATCTCGCTGAGTACAAATGAATCTTGCATTTACACATTTCTAAAGAGGATTCCATTTTCTCAACCAAGTGCATTTTTCTCGTCCCAAGCAATATTGAGTATATAAATTTATATAAAATAACAACCCTATAAATATGTACATGCCCAAGCTTTGTACATATTTATTTTTAATCAATGTTTTACAAGCCCATGAAAGATGCATAACCAGAGCAAAAGAAAAAAAATTATAAAGTCATTCAAGCAAAAGTGATCAATAATTAAAGGAAAAAATGTGCAATTAAACATGAAGAGAAATGGAAGTAGTACTATTAGGGCTCCTAGAGAGAGATAAAAATAATAAAAAGTGCTGACTGAAAGCAAATTTTAAAGAAACACTATCAAATATTGCACAAATGGAAAGGAGAAACACTTGACTTTATTCCATGCCCAAAAAGAAAGGCAATGGTTGCAAAATGGAAAGTTTTCCTTTTTGTAAAATAATAATAATAATAATAATAATAATAATAATAATAATAATAATAATAATAATAATAATAATAATAATAATAATAATAATAATAATAAAAATAAATTAGGGGTGAGATGGTTCTCTAGATACTGAAGGCTATAAATTACTTTTAGTAAGATGAAAAACTGCTTACTTAATGAATTACCCTAACCATACAACTCAAGAGGCGACGTAGTGTTAAATAATAAAAAGAAAAACATCCCAAAACAACTGAAAGAGCTTAACACGATAATAAGTGATGAAGAGATTAGAATTGGCCACAGATTGATTTACTGCATTCTTGGCCCAGAAAGTACGCCAGCAGGGGTGTCCAACCTTGGCCCCTGTAAGACTGGTGGACTGCACCTCCCAGAATTGAGAGATGGCTGTCTGAGGAATTCTGGGAGTTGAAGTCCACAAGCCTTAAAGAGGCCAGGATTGGATACCCCTGTGCTAAAGCATCCAGTCACAACTGAGCAGTGATGGAACATTGAACGGTATTTAAAGGAAGGGACAGAGTCTTTATTCATCAATCCCACAACAGCCAGGAACACATCAATACCTTTTGGACTGAATATTAAGAAGGCTCATTTCAGCATCTTTGTGAGATAACTGCTTCAGCCAACATCAAGGGCGCCTTTGGGGAAAAGCACTTCAAGCACAGCAGCCTATCCTCAAAGAAGGATCCAAGAAGCTAAGCAACAAACGTATGTTCAGAGAAATGACTTTGCCACAGCACTCACTGGAGGCCATCATTGATTGCCCAATATTTCAGTGCAGAATGCAACAAATTGAGTTTTACAGCTAAACTGGCAACCGGTTCTTCTTTACTTGGCCTTCACCAAGCGGTGTCAACGTATCCTATCCAAGCAAAATCCAGTCTTTCTCTAATCCAGGATTTCCCCAACCTTGGCAACTTTAAGACAGGTCGACTTCAAACTCCCCAAATCCCCCAGCCAACCATGTCTTAGACAGGTTGGAAAATAACTAAAAATACTGTTTAAAAGTGCAAATCCATAAACGCGTTTGCTTTAAAATTTCAAGCTTCGGTCCATTTACAATGCTCGGTCAGTGTTGGCAAATTAAACATGTTTCTTACTATTAGAAAATTTTTTGTGTTCATACTTTTTAATATCTAGTCTCTAGCAACTCTTCCCTGATTTCCACTGCCTTTCAGTCTTTTGATCTGAAAAGGCTAGCCCACCCTCTTTGTCCCATGCCAGAAATATTCCTCCTGTTTACAAAGAATGCATAATTTAACTTTCATTAAGCAATCGGGTGCAAAAATCTGTGCACGAACGATGGCAAAACACAATTGCTCTGTTTTTATTTTTTGCTGTGGTGCCGTCGGTGTGCTTTGTAGAGAGGCGAAAGCAAGATCTCTGCCAGGAGGCATTTACATAACTTATTTGGGACAGATTAAGAGAGCTATCATTTGTAAACCGCTTATGGCTGAGATCCCAGTCACGCTTGGAAGTTGAACGTTTGGAATTCAACAGATAGTATTTCCAAGTTGATAGACTGGATTTTGGTGAAAATTCCTTTCAGTTTAGAGCAGGGATGTCCAACTTTGACAACTTAAAAGAACCTGTGGACTTTGTTGTGACTCAGGGTCAGCCTGTGGGTTCGGCACCCGGCTCAGAGGTATCGGATGACTCAGATGAGGGGGAGGAGGTGTGTGTGGGTGACGAACCGGCTGATGATGGCTTGCAGGCTTGGCAGAGCTCCCAGCCGGGGACCTCCTCTCAGCTGCGTGAGCCCGATAGTGCGGAGGATGATGACCCACAGCTGGCCCTGTTCAAGGACGCCCGACGCAGGAGGCAGTCGAGCAGGACTAAGCAGAAAAAGGCTGCGGGTCTCCTCGGGAGGAGGCACAGGGAGACCACGCCCTGAGCTCTCTATAAAAGGAGTGTTTGGGGAGGGGCTGGTTGCTGAAAGCAACTTTTCCGCTTGAGAAGACAAGCTCTAGTGTTTTTGTTAACTGCGTAATTAAATCTTGGCAGAAGCCTTTTAGCCTTGGACGCTCTCCAGTCTCTTCTTTTTGAATAGGGGTTTGCTAGAAGAGGGCTGGTTCAGAACAGACTTCAACGTCCATGCTGGCTGGAAAATTCTGGTTGTTGAAGTCCACAAGACTTCAAGTTGCCAAAGTTGGGCACCCCTAGTCTAGAGAATTTCAGAAAACCCTGCCCTGGGGCCATAAAACCCCATGTTATTGAAGTGTTACCATCTGCTAAACCTTGAGGGTTTTGAACAAAGAATTGAGGCCTTTGAACTACGGTGCTGGAGAAGACTCCTGCGAGTCCCTTGGACTGCAAGGCGATCCAACCGGTCAGTCCTAGAGGAGATCCACCCCGACTCCTCTTTAGAAGGCCAGATCCTGAAGCTAAAACTCAAATACTTTGGCCACCTAATGAGAAGGAAGGACTCACTGGAGAAGAGCCTCATGCTGGGAAAGGTTGAGGGCAAGAGAAGAAAGGGACGACGGAGAATGAGGTGGCTGGATGGAGTCCCTGAAGCAGTAGGCCTGAGCTTAAATGGACTCCAGAAGATGGTCGAGGACAGGAAGGCCTGGAGGAACGTTGTCCATGGGGTCGCGGTGGGTCAGACATGACTTCGCAGCTAACAACAACAACAACAGAGGGCTTTGGATTGTGGGCAATCCAAATTGTACGTAAACCCTTTGTCGCTAACTAAAAATTCAACCATTTGAATTATGGCAAGGCTACATAATGTAAAGTGACATTGATATCACATTTGGGTATGAGATGCTTGTCCATAGCAGGACAAGCAAAGGTGTCAGGTAAAAAAAATTGCTCCTGGATATTGGTAGGGCATCCACCCTTGCTACGAACGATCAATTTTTCATTAGTGTCCCAAGATACTTGGCAACCTTCCTTATTTTATTTCATTTAGAAAAGTCAAACTTCCTTGAATTCGTGGTGGTAGCTATATAAATCATTCTGATAGTCGTGCCCGCCACACACACCAGAGCAAAACCCTGGAGTCTCCACTAATTGTTTTACTAAATCACGTAAGGGAGCCGTTGAAAGAAAAGCCGGAGTTTGAGTTAAAATCAGATTGGCACTTTGGACGGGTTGTTGATGTGGCCGCCTAGTGACAATGCTTTAGGTAATCAGAGCGCAGCCACTGCCTGAGAATGGCTGAACTGCTAATTAGAGTGAAGAAAATAAAACCGTCACTGCAGGGTAAAAAGAGGCAAAAGAAAACAAACACTCATTGCCGATTCTTTGTTAAATAACATACTGTAAAGTGGAGTGGAGGGTGGGTGCATGAGGTTAAATGACGATCTGCTGATTGGCTGAGGGTTCGTTTCGAATAAGCAAAGCTGAAATAATCAACCCTAGAGAGGATCGGATCAATACTGCCAAGGTAGCTGTAACTATTGTCTTGAAATAGTTGATGTACATCTGATAGGTAAAGATAAAGGTAAAGCTTCCCCCGCACACGCGTGCTAGTCGTTTCCGACTCTAGGGGCCGGTGCTCATCTCCGTTTCAAAGCCGAAGAGCCAGCGCTTGTCCGAGGACGTCTCCGTGGTCATGTGGCCGGCATGACTAGACGCCAAAGGCGCACGGAACGCTGTTACCTTCCCACCGGAGTGGTCCCTATGTTTCTACTTGCGTTTTTAACGTGCTTTTGAACTGCTAGGTGGGCAGAAGCTGGGACGAGTAACAGGC
Organism: Vipera berus; assembly: GCF_964194415.1. NCBI lineage: Eukaryota > Metazoa > Chordata > Lepidosauria > Squamata > Viperidae > Vipera > Vipera berus. The sequence continues at coordinate 2,773,690 of NC_138216.1, read as the reverse complement.
ACTCACTCTGTTACGTGGCACTCGGGATTCGACCCACCAAACTGCCGACCATCTGATCAACAAGCTCAGCGTCCTAACCCACTGAGCCACCATGTCCCATATATACATCTGATAGACCCGCTTAAAGCAGGCATTTCTCTCAGTCCGTGAAAAAATTAAGTTACCTGGTTATCGCTAGCCCATAACCTTGCGCTTAAAATACAAGTCGCATTATAAAATGAAATGTGCAGTTGGTCACAACGGAAGCAATAATTGGATTGCTACTTACATTCTGCTGCTCGGTATAATCTTGTGCCCATCTCTAAACCACGTCACTTGTGGTTTGGGGTAACTGGGGATGTGGGGAACGTTGAGGACAGCAGCTTCTCCTTCAGATACGGCTTTCCACTGGTTCCCATCCTGGAAACTTCCCATGTCTGCAAAGAAAAGTTTGGACTAAGAATTCCAGAAGTTTCCCCTCCCGTGCCATGCCGCGCCATGGTTTTCAGGAACACCATGAGTACTGTAATCATGATGCTTTATAACAGTCAGTGGCGTTGCTACCATCAAGCAGCAAGCTGTAACAGACCTGGTGCAGCTTTGTGAGTGTGTACTGAGGCGTGAGACAAAGCCCAGTGACTCTACGACCCCTCAAAAGATCTGTCTGCATTACTCCTTGCTTGCATTTCACGGGACGGGCAACTGATTGACACAGATTCACAGAAGGCAAACGTCTGTCATGTCACGTTACAATGCAGACAAATATTCTGAAGGCACATGAAAATCTAATAGCTCGAGATGACAACTTTAACAAAGGTTCTTCTGCTTGAAACCTGGGCAGGTAAGAATTTTCTTTTCCCGAAAAAGAGCAGAAATCAAAGCCGAAAAACCAAGCTCAATTCCAAAGAAAAGAGAAGCAGGCCCAAAAAACCAGCTCTACGTAATAAAGGGAGCAGCATAAGATGGATTAAAAAGTACCGAGGCTGACATAAAGTAAAGACTTATGGTTAATAGGAGAGCTTCCAAATGGGATCTTTGAGTGCAAAAATGGATCTGGGTGAACAAAATATCTGGGACACCACTTGTTCAACTAGGAGGAGGCAGAATTCAGAGGGAAGGAAAGGCCAGTTAAATAGAGATGCAGTTAAATAAGCAACGCAAACCTTTGATATGATGCCAGCGGCACTCAGGGAGTGAACTGTGCCCCAAACAATTGGCAGAAGAGCTTTCCAATATGTGTGTCATACCATCCCTGCTGTGAACACACATTTCATAAGTCCCCTGCAGGGTGACCAACTTCTGCAAGTTTCCAAATATTTCCCAAAGCAAGCAGATGTAGGACACGGGATGGAAGAAGAACAGGAGACTTCTTTCAGTCTGGAATAACTGGACAAGGGAGTGTTCAGCCTCAGGTACCACGCAACTAACTGTGTTAAAGTGGTCAGAATTTGGATATTGGTCCCCAAGATCATAAAGTGGGGCTAAGCTCAATAATAACAGGCAGGAAATCAAGGATAAATGCTATAAAGGGGGATGTGCAAATGGGAATTGGAGTTTCAACAGATAGGCCTGGAATTGAGCAGGCACCCACTAAAGAAGGGGGAATAGACGAGTGAAGATTTGGGGTACAGATTGTATATATCCCATTCCATGCCCGGAAAAAAATGTAGATAATGAAGAAATTTACTTCTGTGGAAATGCTGTGTCTGAGTTTTAAAAAAGGTGTCAGGCCCATCATTGAAGAGCTGCATAAAGGGAAGGAAAGTGATGGTCTCTTTAAAAAAAAAATAAAACGCCGGGTATTCCAATTTCAAAATGAGTCATTATTTCAACTGGGGTTTTATTGGCAGGGTGATTTTTTTTCCTCCTGGATCTAAAATGGCCCATATTTTCTGTTTTCTATTGTAATAAGATTACCTACTTAAACAGAAGTATTGAACCATGCAAGTACTTCTAATTAACCTTGTTGTTGCACGATCAGTTTAGCCTTCAGAATTCAGACATTTTCTAATTAAGAATTGCCAACCAAGTCCTATGGACCTCTTTTGCGTTAATTTGCAACTCAGCTAATTATTTTTTCAAGCGTAAGAATTTTGCCTTACGAGGAAAGTTATCCAAGGCTCAAAGTTTCTAATGCCTTCCTAATTTTATTATGATTTTAAAGAATCGTTCCTTGTGTGTAATTCATTACAAGATGCAAGCTTTACATAACAATTTACTGTAAAACAATTACTTGGTGGTTGTATCATCTAATTTAGGAAAACGGTCTCTTAATTTTTTGTTTATGAAACATAAAATCCCTGCTATAAAAAAGAGGAATTCCAATTAATATCATACTATGCTGAGTGTTGCATTGCCACTAAAAATATATCAGCTGTGTTCTTGCGCTGCTGAATGTCTGCCAGAGCATAATTAAACTAGCACTGAGTCAAGGGGAAAATAGCAGAGGCAGAAGGATTGAGTGTCTTCAACCATTGCATTAACAACGATGAAACCACACCAACCCTTTTCCAATGGTTTCAGCTTCCTCAATAAGTAGGTTGAACTGTGGGGTGCTTGGTGCTCTCTGAGTTTGGCTGTTGGTTGTTGTGTGGCAGACATTTCATTACCCAACTAGGGAACACCATCAGTGCTAAAATCAGTGCAAACTCCACTCCCATCCAATAATGATGATGTTACCTAGTTGGGTAATGAAACATCTGCAACACAACAAGCAAGTTCAGAAAGCAACAAGGACACCACACTGCTGTTCATGGCTTAGCACTGGCTAGCAATTCTTAAATGTCTCATTTTTCCCCCCAGGATCTTCTCCATCCCAAACACCAAGCAATAAAGTTATTAACATTATAGGATTACAGACACAAGTGAAGCCATTCCTCTTCAGAGATGCCTTGCTTCTAAACTGGCCTATTCATTATTTAGGTAAAGGTAAAGGTAAAGGTTCCCCCGCACATGCGTGCTAGTCGTTTCCGACTCTAGGGGCCGGTGCTCATCTCCGTTTCAAAGCCGAAGAGCCAGCGCTTGTCCGAGGACATCTCCATGGTCATGTGGCCGGCATGACTAGACGCCAAAGGCGCACGGAACGCTGTTACCTTCCCACCGGAGTGGTCCCTATTTTTCTACTTGCATTTTTACGTGCTTTCGAACTGCTAGGTTGGCAGAAGCTGGGACGAGTAACAGGCGCTCACTCTGTTACGCGGCACTCGGGATTCGACCCGCCAAACTGCCGACCTTCCGATCGACAAGCTCAGCGTCCCAACCCACTGAGCCACCGCGTCCCTTTTTCATTATTTACATAAGGGTTATTCTTAAAATGCATTTGCTGCCAAGTAAACGTTGCTTTTACACCTTCAATTCTACGTGGGGAAAAACCCAAATAACCAAAGATCCATATATATATATATATATATATATATTTATATATATATAAATTCTCAACAGAGCATATGAGAACGGTTAGAGCTTGGTGGAGGCTTATCTTGAAGACTAAAAGAACGAGAATTTCCTTTGATTCGGTTAAGAAAAAAGATATTCGTTATGGCTAATGTTGAAAACCACATAACGTTTGACTGAGATGAAAGGTGAAAGAAAGCAGGTTTCAGAACCATGGAAGGAAGGTCTCCATAATATTTTGGATTACATTATTCCAGCTCTTTTAAGAGAGCTGAGAACTTCTTGAGCAATGTTTTGGCACCCAAACCTACCTGAATAATTTAAAAACAAGCATGTCACATCCCCACCAGCTTTTTAAAGCTGCCTTTGTTGCAGTTTTGCAAAACAAACATTAAATAGCAGTTAGCTGGAAGAGTTAATGGCCGCTTGGCCAATTTGCACAGCCTTACGCTATTATTCTTGGTGCTAATATTAAACAGGAGGAAAAATAAATTCAGCACATTTTCCCTCGTGATACCCCTCTTCTCTGTTTAATCACTTCCTTGTAAATGGTCATGTCTAATAAAGAATTCCGTTCACCCACTTCATCTTCCTGCCATTTATCAAATGACAGCCACCATTGCTGACCTTCCAGTTAAGTGCGCCGAGGAACAATAATTAAAGTCTCAGGCAAAGACGTGTCATGTATAAACAAATAGTGAAACTTCTTTCCGTTTGGGAGATTTCAATTTGGCCTCTCCATTAATTGTTGGCGATAAGGAAGAACTACTTGAAGCGCCTAGTAATCAACGGTGGTAAGACAGATTAGAAGGTGGACAGGACATTCTGGGAACTTGTTTCCAAATTTTCCCAAGGTGAAAAATGCAAGTCTTAAATGTGTATCACCATCCACAAAAGGAGCAGGGAAGAGGCACCCCAAACGTTTTAGCGCCTGTGTTGTAGAGAAGGTTCATAATGTGATTGTCTGAGGGGTTTTTTTATGTATTCTCCTTTAAAAGTGAATGTGAAGGGCTGCGTGCTGTATTAAGCAATTCAGGAAAGAGAGGTTTAACTGTTTAAGTTAATGGTTCTTCACCAGCCCTTCTGTAATAGGGTGACATAAGCTTGGGGGAATTGGTTGAAATGAGGAAGGCAGCAAAATCAGATACATATAACCAGGGCTTTTTTTGTCATAGAACGCTCAGAACGGACTTCCGGCACCTTTTTTGGATGGAAACTTGTAGGGTAGGTAAGGCAGGTTGTATGACGTGTGTGAGTTCCGGCACCTTTTTCTTTTACAAAAAAAGCACTGCATATAACCAGATAAATATAATGGATCTCCAGGACAAAGCAAGAATGTCTCTAACATACCTACCTACTCATGTGTTGTTGTTGTTGTTGTTTTAAAAAGGTAAGGTAGAACTTATTTCTAATGAGTTTCAGGCAGTCCCTAATTTATTTTTTTAAAAAGCCCAGAGATGTGTATTTGAGAAAAATCAGTGTGTGTGTCTCTCTCTGTGTGTATATATAGATATATAGATATAGATATACATATTTGTTTTCTGAGGTTTTCGCAGGTGTTTGTATGTGGATCTTTGGTCATTCGGGTTTTTCCCCGCGTAGAACTAAAGGTTTAGGAGCAACGTTTCGACGGAATCCCATCCGTCATCATCAGGCTGGTGGCTTCAGCTTCCTTCTTCTGGGAGAAGCATGTGGTAGTGGCTGATATACATATAGATATACATATACATATGTATATGTATATGCATATGTATATGTATATTTTTATTTTATTTTTATTTTTATTCCATTTATATCCCGCCCTTCTCCGAAGACTCAGGGTGGCTTACAAGCTTAGCAGTATATGTATATGTATATGTATATGTATATGTATATGTATATGTATATGTATATATCTGAGTGAATATCTGATAGCTTCCTACAATCTGAACTTTGGCCATACCCAGTTCTCATATATGTACATGCTGCAGAATCTGGAGACGCCCAACCTTCAACTTGGTGAAGAAAATAAAATGGGCAGAAGCTAAAGAGGCAAAATAAGGCTCTACTTTTGCATCCTGCCTAACTGGGCTGTATTTAGAAAGTGTGGAATGAATGTCCTTCAGACGTACATGCCACTTGAACCTCTGACTTTCTTTGCAAGAGGGCCCCCATTCTGTTCCGCACGACACACTGATAAAAACCACCATCTGATTTTTTCAAGGATGGAATGACGTATCTGGAAGACAAAAGAGAGAAACATCCATTAAAAGATATTCTTGGTTTTAACATTGCTTTCTCGGAAACTGTTTAAAGCTAATGGGAAAGAACAGCTCAAACTTTCCACGATCCCAAGGCAGAGGGCTTCCCACGCCCATTGATCGCCACTCTTCTTTTTTCTACCGCCCTAACCGCTTGTTTTGTTCCACACAAAAGAGAAGGAGACTAACGTGAGTCACGGGACAGGAAGTACTCGGTTTACGATCACAATTTTTGCTGCTAAGCCAGATGGTTGTTAAGTGAGTCACATTTTATATCCTCACGTTGGTTAACTGCAGTCATTAAGTGCATCATCATTCATTAAGTGGATCTGGCTTCCCCCATTGACTTTGCCAGCCAAAAGCTGGCTGGAAATGGTGATCACGCAACCCTGTGATGTCGCAACCTTCATAAATACGTGCCAGTTGCCAAGTGCCTGAATTTTAATCTCTCTCTCTCTCTCTCTCTCTCTCTCTCTCTCTCTCACACACACACACACACACACACACACACACTATAGAGATAGTCCTCGACTTACAACCACAATGGAGCTCAAAATTTCTGTTGCTAAGTGAGACATTTGTTAATGTCAATTTTACAACCTTTCTAGCCACAGTTGTTAAGGGAATAATTACAGTTGTTTAGTTAGCAACACGGTTCTTAAGTGAATTTGGCTTCCCCATTTGACTTTGCTTGACAGAAGTTCGCAAAAGGGGATCGCGTGACCTTGGGACACAGCAACGCTCATAAATATGAACTGGTGACCAAGTGCCTGAATTTTGATCACCTGACTAAGAGGATGCGGCAATGGCCGTAAGTGTGAAAAACGGCCAGTCTTGTTGTAGCTTTGTACGGTCATTAAACGAACTGTTGTAAGTTGAGGACTGCCTGTGGACTCACAGCAACAGGCACACTGGTGTGTGTCACCTTTTCCCATCAAGACACTATAGAGGAGAAGTTGGGAAACCAAGCCTAAACTCAGCATTCAGCCACGAAGCTGACTGGGTTAAGTTAGGAAGTCATTTACTTTCAGATTCATCTTATCCTGCAAAGTTGTTGATAAAGATAACATGGGGGAAATCACATATGCTACTTTCATTTCTTTGGGGGAAAGAAAAGCATGATAAAAGTAAGAAAGACGTATCAGTTTTCTTGCAGCATTATTGTCTACTGTGAATGTAAATCTTGTTTTGGAAATGCCAAGATAAGATATATCGCTTTTCATCTTCCCTCCACAACTTACATATTAATAAATTGTTCTACATTACACAAAACTACCCATGAATCATGCAGAGGTTGGATAGTGTGGATTTTATCAAACACATCATATATTGATGACAGACTCTGATTAATAATGTGAACAGGCATAGAGCATAACTGTGTAAAAATCTTAGTTATTCTCTTTTTCGGCCTTAACCCTCAAGCTTGCTATATAAACTATGGAAGTATTTATTAGCAATGAATAATTTACTTTGTATTAACTAAAATGCATTATAAACTTAAGCTGAGGGATCATTTTTTATTACGATTTGGGCTGGAGAGCAACTCATCTTCTACTCTAATCAATTATTACTTTATCGCTGATTGTAACTGGCAGGCTTTATAAGTAGTGTTTGAACCATATTGTAGTCACTTGGCAAAAAGACAAAGCTACAACAATGAGATATTTTGTTGTGCTGCTTGCCAACAAGACAAGAGTTTAGCCAAACTGTCTTCTGCCAGAGGCAAACAGTCTGTAATCATTTCATCCCAATGAATAAACGGAATTCCCTGAACATAAGGACAAAAACAGGCCAACCACATCTTGGATCGTGGCACACAATCACAAATAAATAACAGAACTTTAATATTCACAGTAGCATATTTATTCAAATAAATATTGTAAACTTTGATTAGTTTTCTGGGCACACTTTGTTCGGCAAAATAAATGTTTCAAGGATAGGAAACAAATTAATCAAGGACTAAGGTGGGGGGGAACCCTCTGTGTTTCATTGGGAACAAACAAACCTATATATTATTTGTTAGCAAAACTTAAATACCTTAATTATTACTTAAAAGGGGTAGTTTTTCAGCTAATCCCTCTAGCTGCGACATAGTACAGTACCAAGTGCTGATTGCTTTTGAATTATAAATGGTTTCATTTTAATTGTAGGTATTATTAAAAATGCCTACCAGAACCTGTTATGCATAAACAATGCCTAATCTGGCTAAGGCCAAAAATGGTTTAGTCAAGTAAAAATCCCTAGCTCTAACCTTTCGCAATTCCAATTTTTCTGAGACCCATTTTGCATCACATTCTGTTTGTATCCCTCTTTTCCACTGCATATATGAATGTGTAATTTTTTTTTCTATTACTGGCAGACCACAGCAAAGCTTGCCCCATTGATCAAATGAACAGCTGTGTTGACTCGTGTTTGTTTTCTTCCATGATTAATCAAAATGCCTTGACCTTAAATAGCTTTTAAATTTCAATTCCATACACAGAAAACATCCCGCCACTTAAAAAAAACAATGAGGGCAAAATGAGAGAAATGGAAATAATGAGGATTATTGGATTGGGTAGACAAGGGGTGTCCAACCTTGGCAACTTTAAGACTTGTGGACTTCAACCCCCAGAATTCCCCAGCCAGCACAGTTGGCTGGGGAATTCTAAGAACTGAAGTTTACAGGTCTTAAAGTCGCCAAGACTGGACACCTCTGTGTAGACTGTTACTTAGATTCTAGCATTTCTTTGATAATGAGACCAGAAGGTAGAAGGTGATTGTGAGAACAGTGACCATGGAATAATCCATTGATTTCTTCATGCGTATGTTGAGACATAAAAAAGGACCAGTTGCTGCTTCTCTTAGCAAAGGAACACCTAAAATGCTGACATACAAACAGCTCATTTATCTTTGTCGTAGCTTGCTCATAAGAGCAGAGAGCTGAAATGCTTTGGGGAAGGACTTGGGTAACCTTCTAAATGTACATCATAGAAGCAGTGAGTAACAGGAGAGAGAGATTAATGAAGGGATAAATTTGGATTGGGTCAACATGATGGAGACATATTGATAAACATTGCAGACACCCAAAGTGTTGAAAAAGAGACTGGAAAAACATTAATTCAGAAGGGTATGGGACCTCCTGCTTGAGCAGGTAATTGGACTAGAAAACATCCTATTATTCTGTGTTCTAGACCAGGGGTAGGCAACCTTGGCTCTCAGGAATTCTGGGAGTTGAAGTCCACGAGTCATAAAAGAGCCAAGGTTGCCTAGCCCTGGTCTAGACATCACTAGGATTCTGCATTCTCAAATCACTTACTTATATTCCCTGGAGAATGCTGTGATTTCCACATCATTATGCAGCCACTTAAATTCCAAAGGCCAGCTTCCTTCTGCCAAGCAGGTGAGAACAAGGCGGTTTCCTTCCAGATGCGTCTGGGGCAAACTGGGTTCCGTCTTGAAATAGGGAGCTACGTCATCTGCAAGACAACGTATCACTTTTAGATATTTTGACGCCTTATGTGCTAAATGATATGTCACAGGTTTACATCATTGGACAAATCAAGATATATTTTTTAAAAAAAAAAACAACCTATGGCTGGATTCGGCATTCAGATCCATGCCACAAAATAGTTCCATTAATAACCATCAAAGTGATGAGGCCAGTGGTGGGATTCAGCCGGTTCACACCAGTTCGGCAGAACCGGTAGCTATTTTTTTGTTGTTGTTGCCCAGGCCCAGAATGGAATTATAGAAGTGGCATCCACATAGAGAACCGGTTGTTCACATATTGGAATCCCACCACTGGATGAGGCCGATGTACAAAAGAAGGAAAGTCCCAAATATGCTCTTATATCCCTAAAGCCCTAGAGGTTGGATGTTCTCCAAGAGGTATTGGGAGTAAGTTGGGAGTAAAAAAGATACAACAGATAATATAGCATCTTTTTTTATAGCACTATATCTTTCATTATACAGTATGTAGCACACTCAGCTGTGTGGGTGCTTTAGTTTTGGCTAAGAGTGGGGCATGAACTCATCCCCCTGTGGTTATAAGCCACTGGGTGAGGATTACAAGTTAATCAAATTCAGCATACTGGGATTTTTAAAAAGCCACAAGCTCATTTAGCATGATGCATGAATCAATGTTCACTCGATGCTGCAGACCGAGAAAGCTTGGTTTTCAGGACCACGGAGAGCAATCTTATAGCTAATATATATAGGTTAATGGCTACCCCAGTTCCCTTAAATCCGAATCTCGTAAAGTCAAGCTCAGAGGGCATCCAGAACCCCAAAGTGAAGGCTTCCCTCACTTGAAAACACTGGGGCAAAGCATTGTACAAGGAATGAACAAATGTCTCTTCTGTGCATGCGCAGCACATGCCCATAAACCACTCAACTTTAAGGTAAGATGGCCAGAAGAGCATAGCTCAACCCTGCCTCGAATCTTGACCAAAGTAGAACATCACAAAGGATGTTTTGTCCTAGCCCAGTCCATCGAAACATAAAAAATGCCACACTGCACACAACTACCGCACGCCACAACAACCAAGAACTGAAGAATATGCAAAATTAAATTCAATCAACTACATCACACTGAATACGAGAACCCCACTGCTAAGCTGCCCCTGCCAATTGTTGGTCACCCTCAAGAAACGCAATTCTGGAACACTTCAATGCCTGCTTCTCTTTGAAGAGACAGCAAAAAGCCAGTTGCCCTTTAGAACGGTTCCTGCAAGCAACTGTAGAAATGTGTGTGTGATGGAGCAGCCAAAATATTTAAGTGCTTTCTTTGAAATAAAACATAGAAGACAGCAATAAATAGGAGGGGGAAAAAAGTTCCTCAAGGATGGGTACATTCTGTAATAGATTCTGGTTCCACTGAAGCCTGTGGCAAAAACTGCATTGATAAGGGAGAATCTCAGCAACATTTTTTTTTTTTTGTAAAACTGCCAGGGTATTTTTTTTTTTTTACCAAACACACAAAATATGTTTCCCAACTACGGAGGAAAAGTCAGAAGAGTTCTATATAATTATGAACGCTTTGCATGTTTCAGACCATAAGCAAGCAAGAAAAGCTTTCCTTCAGGGCTTTCATATATCAATTAAAATTGCCACCATGTGACAAAGGCAGCTGTGGATTAAATTTACTAATCCACTTTCTTTTCCTTAGGAACTATTGAGCAGAGCCATCCAGTGAAGCCATGTCTAAAAATTAGTTACCCTAATTAGCTCATTGTACCCATTTTCATTTGTTTACAATCGACACACAAATTAGCATGAAAATAATGCTACACTGGGGGACTTCCTTGTTGCTTCTCTCTGGCATAACCGTGTCTCCATTTTCTTTACTGGGCCCTACCCAATCATTTGTATCTGTTTAAAAAGTGGAGGCTAATAGTTATGAGCACTGGCCTCTGTACAAACCAATGAATAATAAAATAGATGCAAAATAATGGCCCTCAGATTAAAAAACATCATTCTTAAATTAAGTGGGTCTGCAAATTAATTATCTACAAGTGAAGGTCCCAAGGACTTGACTTGAGAATCTGATGTTGGACATTAGAAGCTGGATGTTTGTTTTTTTTCATTAACTTCGTGTTGCTCAGACTTCTGAGTCTTAGAAAGAAATTGCCTTTTGTACAACCTCAGCTTGTTTGTTTGGCAAGCGGTGTGGTGTCTCAAGTAGACAGACCTAAGACATATGTTAAGAACTGGGGGGGAAAACAAAAACAAATTTGGACATCAGTTTTCCATCTTTCCAAACTCCAGGAAACTGAAGCAAGTAAGATCTCGAATGCCTACGTTCAAGTATGATGATCCGTGATCTTGATCTTTCCATATCTGTTAACTTCTCAACTGGACAGCATCATTACCAATTATCTAAAGCAGAAGCGCCAGCCTGGTCTCCCAGCAATTGCATTTCTTATCCTGCCTGCTACTTCAACAGCTGTAGGTTGCTGAATAAATGCTTATGAGCAACATTAAAGATCTGTTCAGGCAAGATTATAAGAAAATCATCAAACTCAAGTATTTTTAGAACTAAAAATTAGCAGATCAGAACATTCTGAAAAGCCTGATTTACAAAACAGCCTGATTTATATGAAACAGGTCAATGTTCTGCAAGATTTGAGCCCATTCAAAAAAGACTTTGTGTTTACATATTATGCAAATAGCTTTCGTTGAGCTAAATAAGCAGTGCAGAGTAACATTTGTTTGAAACAAAATTAAAATACAATCCCAGACAAAACCTCCTTGTAACCAAGGATTCCAATGCAAAATTTGCATAATTCTTCCCACATTTTTTTTAGATTTTATTTTAGATTTGATGTTTAAATTTGATCGTCTAGGTAGGTGCCTTTTTTCCAAACAATGTTTCCCACATATTTACGCCTACAGCCAAAATGGACACATTAGCTCCCAGAAGAGCTTCATTCAGGAAATGGTTTGTATTCTTCTCAAATGTGAAACACAAGAGATGAAATGTTACGCTATTGAACAAGAGGGACACACCAGTTATGATCTTGCAGTGGCTTTGGAAGCAGAAGAATTCCACAAATCAATCCTGTGCGTGACTTAGCCAAAGCTTTCCATGAGTTTTGTGCAATTCTGGCTTTACTATTTCCATTTTGTGCATAAAAGAATAAGTCAGGAAACAGCCTGAGGTTATATGATCATGTCCTATGCAAAATATAGTAAATACCTTCCAAATCATCCAGGAAACTAAAACTTAGTTCCATAGTACAGTTTCCTTCAAGAAACCTCTGGGTTTTTTTTTCCTGATCTGGATACAATGGGGAGTTACTGTATAATGCACAAAAGGTTCTTGGGGTTATTTGTACCTGTGCCAAGCGATTGTATTAGGCTGCCAGGGGCTCATGTGTATCTCAGTTTATAAAGCTGCTATTCAGCTGCTCATACCAAGTTCACAACTGTCTCTTTTTGCTACATCACAAATGGAGAGCCAACTTTTGTTCAATAGTGCAGAGTCACAATAAACTCATTCTTTGAACCTGCATCCCAAATCTGTGGAAAACTCTAGAACGAACCCTAAAGTTTCTTAAATTTCAGGGCTTATAAAAACACAGGCAAAATGAGGAAGAGAGCAGTCAAACGAGGCCCCAAAGATGCTTTTTCACGAGGCCACTGGACCTCCTTGTTTTTCCTTGAAGACGTTTCGCTTCTCATCCAAGAAGCTTCTTCAGTTCTGACTGGATGGTGGGGAATGGGAGGATTTATACTCCTTGCAGACAGCTGGTCATTTGCCTTCTTTTAGAGAGCCATTGATTATTAATTATTGATTGATCGTTGATTATTAGTACAAAAGATGCATTTTCATCTGGATTTCCGCCCTGTTCTAACCACTGTGCCACCAGTAGACAGAAGACTCTCTTTCTGGAACTATTCTTAACAGGATTCTCTTTCTCCTAGGTTTATTAGTTCATCTGAAAGCCTTTTTTTTCACAGACACTCCTGCAGCTGTGATTCAAAGCCCTCAGAACATATACACAAAGTGAAAAAGACAGTATGACTTATAGTATTCAAATTTATGAGCTGTAAAGTACACTGTAACTCACACACACCCCCTAAGGATGCTCAAGCAGCAGCAGCAGCAGCAGTGGCTCAAGATAGCTAACACCAATATATTCTAAATGGTAATTACTGTATCCTATTTACCAAAACAGATGATGGTCCTGAATTTTCAACAAACCTTCCAAAAGATAGGGGGAAATATATATATTATGCCTCTATTACCGTATGCTCAGCAAATCTAAAATGACTCTCTTATTTTTATAGATAATTTTTAGCGGGGAGAAACCAGTCTGCATTTCAGGTGGATAAATGTCATAAAATCCATCAGTGGATAAATGTGATTCAGACCGCAATAGCAGTCAGACAAATCTAGGGAGTTGTGAGAAGGAAAAACTCTGCAGGAATGAGGCCATGGTTTGTATGCTCTGACAGGATTCGCCCCTATAGTCCAGACAATCCCAAATAATGGAGAGATCAAAGTAATCTCCACATCTAAGAAAGAGCCCAGAAATCTTTAGATGAAGCCTGGTATCTATATCACATCTATGCAGAAGTCACCTTCCAGAATCACAGTCTAATAATCTCATTTTCCTGTTCACATTGATTTATGGATTCTGGCAAAGGTAGGGCTGAAGGAATTTAGTAATACATCATCAGGCATTTAGACCTCAGCAGATGGATGAGATGCAGTAACACACACACACACACACACACACACACACACACACACACACACACACAAAAGGAAGGTTTTACTTAGTCTCTTAGGACTGTCCCAAGTATTTTTCTACTCACTGGGGAATCTGGAGTCTCCTCTAGTCATTGCTTACAGGCCTGTAAATGCAAGGTCAATTGCCTGAAATCCATGAAATTTTCAATTTATCTCATTTATAAATTAGATTCCCAAACAGGTCCAGACTTGCTTATATGATAAACAGAGCTTTGTTTCTGAAAACCGTGTAGTAAGCAGAGAATATTTTGTACACTCTTCTAGCTTTATTGAGTCCCCAGATAACTCTTGATCTCTCTCCTTGGGATTGCTGCTTGTATTAATAAACAAGTGCAGGTGAGAAGAATAAAAACTTACTCTCTGCCTTTGCTTCCGAAATAAACTGCCACACAGTGAATGAATCAGATGCAAATCTGAAGTGTGGGACACACGAGCAATTTTCGTCTAATCGAAAAGTCCCTCCCCCTGCCAATAACCAACAACAGCGAAGAAGCCAACGTAGGATTTAATTATTCCCTTTATGGAAGATGCAATGTATATTATTACAAAATTACAAGTTAATATGCTATCCGTTCATTGGCACCGTTTCAGTCGCGCTGTTAATTAAAAGCTGGAACCTCTCAAAACCACTTTGCCTAGCCTGTGTTACTCTGAAAGCGGAGAGAAGGAAAGCAATTTGGACACCCTTTGATAAGGTTAGACACGGTTGTCCAAAAATCCTTCAATAAACAAACCTACAGAGATTTTCATACGATTCCAAGTTCTCCAGAGGGATTAGATGCCAAAATGTTGGGTTCAACAAGAGATCAGAGGGGTCTTTCCATTATTAAGGCGCACAGAGAATTGATATCCCTAGACCAGGGGTAGGCAACCTCGGCTCTTTTATGACTCATGGACTTCAACTCCCAGAATTCCTGCGTCAGACTCAGGAATTCTGGGAGTTGAAGTCCATGAGTCATAAAAGAGCCGAGGTTGCCTACCCCTGCCCTGGCCTAGACCGATTCACTTCATCACAACAGAACATTTTTAAAGAAAAGGGGGAGGCTAAGCTTTGTTGTGTAGATTTTCTGAGTTATTATCACTATTGTCAAATATTCATTGCAAAAGAGACTGCAAGCAGAACTCAACTGATGATGACAAGGGAGCCCCAGATTGATGTTGCTAAGTGAGAAATTTGTTAAGTTGAGGAGTACCTGTATTAGAGACTGAAATATCGGGAATTAGTAATTAGACTTTCCATTTTTCTCCATTTGGATCTGTTCTGGTCCAAAGGCTTTGACAATAGCAGAGGTTAGCAGGGGTGGTCATCTAAAATAGCTGGAGAACTCAGGATGGGGCAAAGTGATTTAGATTAATCAAAGTGACATCAATCAACTTTGAAATGAGAACTCTCTCCTCCAGAGGGGAGTGGGGGGCGGAAATCACCTTCGCTCATTTGATAGGAATAGCTCCGGTCCTGAATCTTTAATATGGAAATAAAATGAGAGGTGCTGCTAGAAAGGGAATGTAGACATGAAATCTCAAAAAAAGCATTATCAGAACGGGTTTGTACTTTGAGGATAATGTAGTCACATCAAAAGGCATAGCTAAGCCCGTCACGGAGATCAATCGTCTTTAGCCATTAAAGATAAAATAAATATTCAACTGCTTTCTGATTTTTTTTTCCAGAGACAGCTGTGATCACTAAGAAACTCAGAGAAGGCCATCACCTTCGCAGTTCAGGTCAAAAAACACTTGGGGGAATAGTCAACGTTTAGTACGCGCTACTTTTTTTGCGTAGCCTTCCTTGTGTATGAACATTTTTCTTGTCCATTTTATTCCGAGCAGATACTTGAGCGGTTCACGCTTCTGTTTGACTAGGCAGATCCCGTGTGAAATGCAGAAGGAACAAGAAGGCAAATGTTGGCGTATAGGTAGTCCTTGCCTTACGACCACAATTGAGACCAACAATTCCGGCGCTAAGCAAGACAGTTGTTCAAGGGAATTTTGCCCCCGTTTTACGACGTTTTCTTGACACAGCTGTTATGCGAATCACCACGGACTTTCAGTTAGTAACACGGTTGTGAAGTGAATCTGGCTTCCCCATTGACGTGGCTTGTCAGAAGTTCGCAAAAGGGGATCACGTGATCCCCGGGGACACTGCGATCATCTTCTATACATGCCAGTTGCCAAGTATCCAAATTTTGATCACGTGACGGTGGGCATGCTGCAATGGATAATAAATAATAATAATAATAATAATAATAATAATAATAATAATAATAATAATAATAGAGTTGGAAGGGACCTTGGAGGTCTTCTAGTCCAACCCCCTGCTCAGGCAGGAGACCCTATACCAGGGGTAGGCAACCTCGGCTCTTTTATGACTCATGGACTTCAACTCCCAGAATTCCTGAGCCAGCATGAGGGAACTATGGCCGCCTCATGACTTGTGGACTTCAACTCCCAGAGTTCCTGAGCCAGCATGGCTCAGCTTGGAAACCTCTCCCTTTCCCCTCAGCATGGCTGGCTCAGGAATTCTGGGAGTTGAAGTCCATGAGTCATAAAAGAGCCGAGGTTGCCTACCCCTGCCCTATACCCTTTCAGACAAGTGGTTAAAAACTTCCAATGTTGGAAAACCCACAAACATCTGGAGGCAGGAGTTTCCAATGATTAATTGTTCTCACTGTCAGGAAATTTCTCCTTAGTTGTAGGTTTCTGCAGCATCTGAGGGACAAGAGTTCACTTTTGGCTATCCTGAAAATAAGGAATTACTTTCAGGATAGCCAAAGGGTGGACTCTTGTCCCTCGTTGTGTGAAAAACAGTCATACAATCCTTTTCTTTGGGCTGTTGTAACTTCAAACAGTCACTAAAGGAATGTTTGTACCTGGATACTCTTTAAAACGCTCCAAAGGGAAAGCTAGAAATCTACCTCTTGCCTGCATTTTCAGGAGCAACACACTAACATAGATGGAATGACAAGCCAGAGTGGAGAATTATACTCAGAAAACTCATTATTGTTTAATTGTGTCTGTGTGTAATAGCTGCTAAGAGTTCAGCCGGGAACAAAAGATGAGCAAGCAAAATTGCGTCAGCTCCTGGGAGAGAAACAGAATTGGGGGTGGGGGTGGTGTGTGTGTGTGTGTGATTTTCTGTGGGAAACCTTACAACTCACATAAATACAAAGATTGGACTTTATCCCAAACTGGTATTATACAGATGAATAAACAGAATCTGTCATTCTCTGGGCTTGTAAAGCCTCTGCTTTAATTAGCAACATAATGCACATACGTGTTTTTTTTTTCATCTGTTGCAAGTACTTTCATTCAAAAAAGTCACGGTGATTCTTTGAAACTCGGTTCTTTGTTAATCCACCTGAAGTGACACTACATGCAAGATGAAGAATAGCTTCTGTTTATACAGACCGGATATCAGCTAAGGAACATGACAAGACAGGTGCATTCACACAAACGCTCGGGCCATAGTGCAGAAATTGTCTGGGTCGGTAGTTGAGAACAGATGATAAACTGGGGGCTACTAAAGAGCCTTGGTGGCACAGTGGTTAGAATGCAGTATTGCAGGCTGACTCTGCCCACAGCCAGGAGTTCGATCCTGACCGGCTCAAGGTCGACTCAGCCTTCCATACTTCCCAGGTCGGTAAAATGAGGACCCAGATTGTTGGGGACAATAGGCTGGCTCTATAAAGTGCTGAGAGAAGGCTGTAAAGCACTGCGAAGCGGTATATAACTTTAAGTGCTATTGCTATTGTCCTTCCTTCCTTCCTTCCTTCCTTCCTTCCTTCCTTCCTTCCTTCCTTCCTTCCTTTCCTTTCCTTTCCTTTCCTTTCCTTTCCTTTCCTTCCCAGTGGTTAGAATGCAGTTTTGCAGGCTGACTCTGCCCACTGCCAAGGAGTTTGATCCTGACCAGCTCAAGATTGACTCAGCCTTCCATCCTTCTGAGCTTGAGGCAACATACTAACATTTGTAAACTGCTTAGAGAGTGCCATTAAGCACTGCATATGCCTAAGTGCTATTGCTATTATTGCTGATGCTACCCCAAAACCTAGCTCTGTACTATCCATGGCCTTCCAGTTCTCTGCTACCTACTGCCCGATGGGACAGCTGGAGATAATAGATCTTAAATGCTTCTAGGCCCTCCGTTTCATTCTGTTCATCCAGATGTGAAACATTTAATCTTTTCTGTTAGATGTTTCATCAGAAGCTGATTCCCCCTGACCAGTCCGGTGCCTGCTACCCTGAGGAAACTGCTGAACGGCAGCATTTATCATCATTCATATTTCATCTGTACCTTGAAACAGCTGGAGCCATGTCCAAATTAGAGCCAACATTCAATTTAACTCTTTGGAGTGGTTCCTGAGGAATCCCTCCGTGCCACGGAGGCTGTGCTCGGAGCGTAAACCCCGATTCAGCAAAATTGCTCAACGGGAAGGAGCCATTTCTGCTGCTCATTTTTTAAAAACTCTCTACTGCATCTCGCAAGGGCTTCCATTCATCTGTCTCTATTGCATAATATATAATTTAAATGACCATTGAGAAATTGGAGCAGATGGATGTCTAACTCAAATTCGCAAATATGTTTCCTAAGAGCAAAAACTATTAATAATCTAAAGGGTATGGTTCTCAAAATTAAGGGGAGGGGAGGGAAGGAGGCGAAGGGGAGGGAAGGAGGTCCATGTTGTATTTTAATCGACACCGTATAAAAATCTCTCGGTGAACTTGAGATAACTCTTTACCCTCCTTCGGTTGGTTAGATGTGTTTCAGGATATCTTCGTGACGGGTCCCTGCATCCTTTAAGTCTTTTTGGCAGACAGATGTCTACACGTTGCGCCTTTCAGCTAAGCCTTCTACAACATCATTTCCCATTTCCCAACGGTACGAACAGGATAACGTGTTCGGCATTAAGAGGACTTGGAGTGTAGACTTGGAGTAGAATTAGGACCAGCCCTTGTTTCGAAACTAAGAGACAACAAAGATGTGGAAAACAACGGTTTCCCCTAAATAGCAGGTGATCCCGAAGGCGAGAAACTTTTTAAAATATCTCTCGCTAATCTACTTGAATGTCAACCTCATCTGCAATGCTTTGGGAGGCACAAAACAAGGCCCGTTCCCTGGGGTACCCCTGGGGTGCAGCAGAAAGCAGCACAATTTTAACTCGCCTCGATATAATTTAATTTAATTTAATTTAATTTAATTTAATTATGGGTCTTATATGCCGCCCTATCTCCCGAAGGACTCAGGGCGGCTAACAACAATAAAAACAACAATAAAAACAATGAATACAAATATTAAAAGAAATTAAATTTTACAAAGCCAATTAAATTTTACAAAGTAAAATTTACAGTATGTTTTAATCGCGCATGTAAGTGATTATAGATTGGGACTGTGATCTAAACATCTGGGACACTGCAACTGTCCTAAATGTGAGTCAGTTGCCAAGCATCTGAATTTTGATCGCGTGTCCCTGTGGATGCTGCAAGGGTCATAAGTGTGAAAAACGGTCATAAGTCACTTTTCCAGTGCTGTTGTAACTTTGAACGGTCAGTAAATATGAAGAGTTGTAAGTCGAGAACTAGCTCTGTTTCCCAGGGTCCTGAGGGATTAGGTAGATTCTAAGCATTGTAAGTAAATATGTACTACAAAAATGAATGGTTACCTATGGTTACCTGAAACATCTTTTGGCTAGAAAGAAATCACGATCAGCTTCATAGCTGAATGTTTTTATCTGCTTGATTTAAACTGGTTATGACTGGATTTAAATATGAGCACTAGGTATCACAACAGGCATTTAACAGTACTAATAGTGTACTGTGCAAAACACCCCCTCTTTTAAATAGAAGAATTCACCCAATGCCAGCTGTTTACATGTTCTTGTTTTCACACATAACAAACTACTACATCATTAAGCTACGCCTCTGTAGTTACACATATCATTGGAAGTACATCCTTAACCACAAACCTTGACTGATGTAAAATGGATTAAAATAATAGCATACTATTATTTGCTCATTAAAAAGCAAATTAGTTGCATTTTGTGTTGTTTGCTGAACAACCTCAGGCAACGCTTAACAGGTGCTAATTCCAAAATTGGCTTCAGGTGCAAATAGATTAAATTAGCATGTTTCATGATTACAGAAAACATTTGCTGGACAAAAGCCAATTCAGAAGGCTAACAGCGAAGCAGAAGCATTTTCAAATTAAAGCCGAACCCATTAAATTAATAAGCATTACTGACATTTTTTACATGCATTTCTCAATAGCTTGCAGCATTTGTCAACAATGCATTCATTTGCATAGATCTAACGTATCCTGGATGATAAATATCAAAACCAACTTTGTCTAAATTACTGGCATACTGACGGAAAAAAATATATCAGAGGAATAAAGTAAACATAACAATATATTCACTCAGCCACCCTATTTACTGCTTTAATAACTGGCAGGTACTAATAAAAATGTGGATAACATAGTTAGAATCTGGCTTAAAAAATACACAGTCTGTTGGAACTGGACAGCTTAGAAATCTGAATAAATAAATAAATAAATAAATAAATAAATAAATTATGCTTGCTTTTGAACAAAGAGAAGCAATTGTGTCTAATAACAAGCAAGTTGCCATACTTATACTTGCATATGCATGGTATTTAAATATACTCTGGAAAATGCAGTTGTCTTTTTTTTTAAAAAAAAAAAGGTGGGTAGAAATATATTTGACTTCCTAACTTGATGTGTTCTTTGGAAAGTGGGCTTGAGAACATTAAGCACCTCTCAGGAGAGATTTTAAAATGAAATTGTTCATATAAAGTAACTGCAGACGTGGTTATAAAAACACTCTTGTACCAAGGAAAATTGAAAACAGGAGGGGGAAAAAAAACATTTACATCAGAGAAATGTAGAAGCACTGAAGTCTCAAAAGCTTCACTGGTATTTGTTTTTGGGGTGGATCAAAATTCTGTTTAAAATGGATTTGAAATAAAGCTCTCACCGGAAGCACATTGTCCATACAGATTTCCCATCGCAATGTAAGGAAGTGAGGCTATTAGTTTTATTTGAGGGGTGAGGGGAATTAATCTGGCAGAAAACTTGGCATCTCCCCCAAGGTTCCCCAAAACAAGCCATGGATCCAGGTGGTATTTTGATCAGACATTCTATCTATCCTCTTCGCCTGACCTCTTAGGATACAAAAGAGGCGCTGGCATTTTTTTTTCCCCATTTATGCCAGCCCAATTGACTTAATGAATCCTGCGTTTGCAATATTGAATTCGGTTTTGGAACGGCGTTTGATGAAACGCTGCCCGGTGCTAACCATTTTGGTCTCTTCAGCCAGCAAAATATTCCACAAAGGCTCAGCCAGCATGTTCTATCCACAGATTACAAAATAAAAGGCAAATTACCGTTGGCTACATTTAACAAGCCAGGCAAGAACCACACTGGCACCGTTTGTAAGATGAGGGAGAAGAGAAGGAAAGTCGGGCAAAATGCAACTTTTAGTAATTGCTCTTCCAAATATCTGACACGTCTTTCCAATTTTGCCCCTCTCCAGTATTCCAGTTATAAAGATAACATGGGGAGCAGCTAGTATGGATTCTTGGACCATCCTTCTCTGACCCTTCAGAGTGCCTAAAACAGGGGTCTCCAAATGTGGCCCTTTTATGACCTCTGGACTTCAACTCCCAGAATTCCTCAGCCAGGCACGAGGAATTCTGGGAGTTGAAGTCCACAAGTCATACAAGGGGCAGCTTTGAAGACCTCTGGCCTAAAACTAGGTCTGATTCATGACACTGAAGTAACCGGTCCTCAAACTTATGACGGGTCGCTTTTGAAATTGCATTTGAAATTACACTGGGGCCGGAATAGGTGCTTTATAGTCCACAAAACACTTCTGGTTGTCATAAAATGCCGTGCCAACCCCTCCCCCCCCAACCGCTGCAGTCATGTGATCACATTTTAGACACTTGGCAACTGGCTTGCCTTTACATCTGGTTGAAGTAGCCCGCAGTCACATGGCCATGAGTTGTGGTGTTTCTCGCTGGTATCTGGCAAAAAAAAAAAGAAAGAAACAATACACCCATTCAAAAGAATGGGTCGGCATCTACAGCCCTGTGTGTGCCTAATTTGCTTAATGGCCATGGTGTTTTGTTTAACAATTGCTGCAGACAATGTCCTAAAGATAGGCCTGATCACATGGGTGCTTCATCTTACAACCATGATCAACTTGTGACCAGAAATCCAGTATCTACTGTGGTCTTAAGTCAAGGACTATCTCTAATGGCATAAGCTTACGTTGCCTGAAAGCCAGTTGGAATGGCTACAGGTTTATTATATGCTAACCTTTTCTACAAGAATCTGAACTACTAACAGTCCAGGGAAATTGGCTGTAGGTAAGAGTCAATGGAATTCAAGGCGGGCTGGACTTAGTCTCTTACAGGCGCAAAGAGACTCGAGACTAATGACGTATTTGATTCCTCCCTCGGGCTCAGCCTAGTCATCTCCTACAACATGACTTTCAATGTAAGGACAACTGTAACACATCCATGACAGACACACACACACGCACAAACACAGGCTTTGGATGTCACAAATTAAAATTGGGTCCTCCCGTAGTTGGCAGCCATCCCTAAACCAAATGCAAAGATCCTGCGTTCCTAAAACCCCCTCTCTCCACTGTGTCCCACATTCCCACCCTAAACATTGAATAAGATTTCTGCTCCCTGTTTTAAGGTAATTTTAATAATAATAATAATAATAATAATAATAATAATAATAATAATAATAATAATAATAATTAATAATAATAATAATAGTAATAAATAATAATAATAATAATAATAATAATAATAATAATAATAATAATAATAATAATAATAATAATAATAATAATAATAATAATCACATTGTAAAGCCCCTCTTTTAAACCTGAAGTGTTTATAGCCCAACAAACAAGCCGTAGGGGTGCTTCCCCAAGACCCCACAACGAAGGAGAGGATTTACACAGAAATACCTTTTCTCGTTTCCCTAATTATGCTTCCAAAACTTAATTTGTTAAGTCCAACCTTGTAGGCTCCTCATTTTACAACACATTCTGAAGCCTGATCCTTCTTCTGTGGAATTTGCCACATTTTGCATCGCAAACCAAAAAAACTGCTTGGGGGCTTATTGAAATTCTCTATCCACTCACTTTCTGCATGATTAAGCATCCAAGCTCCCCACCTCCTTAGCCCAGGCTCCTATGTTCATTGCTATTATCCTTTCTTTTCCAAAATAAATGAAACGGTCGTGTTTGCCATGCATATGTGGATCAAGAGATTTTACTTTGGCAGTCTCTTCACTTGCTCAACAAGGGTTGACAGCAACTGTCAGCAACATACTGACCTCCGGTGACAAAGTTAATAACAGCCAATCAGAAAGGGACGGATTGCAAATTATCGTGTTGTCTTGTGCAAGCTGGGAAATGCTACTATACTATCATGTAATATTTTGCCCTGATTTTAATGCCACTAGGTTCCAATGATAAATTACAAGACTCACATACGGGAGGTATTTTTCTCACGGACGTTGGGAGTTCCCCTTTATGCCTCCGTGTAATTTTTAATATGTATTTATTTATACAATGCAATAAAGCTGCCCATCTTATCATAAGGCAGAAAAGCCAGGATTGAAACTAACAAACGAATCAAAAACAACAAATATTGTATGCTACGGTAACATCAGTCAAGGCCAGGGGTAGGCAACCTTGGCTCTTTTATGACTCGTGGACTTCAATTCCTAGAATTCCTGAGCCAGCTACCCTTGGTCTAGGCAATCTGCAAACAGTTTCTCTTCAAATATGGAAACTGGGGACAGGAGAAATGATAAAGTAACTTGTGAAGGTTCCAAACCGGAGAACTGTTAGTGTTTCCATGACACCAATTCAACTTTTTTAATGCATAATGTACAATTGTGCGTTACATTCAGGGGACCTTATTTTATCCATAAGTCCACTAATTCTGGCCTTATGAAACTGTTATTTAGACACACTAGACATGTTCTCAGCAACCTTAATGGGTTTATTATAGTATTTAAGATCTGATTTCTTTAGCTCTTTTGAGATAATGAATTGGCTGCTTTAGAAATGTTAAAACCTCTGAATCACTATTGTACGTTGAAATTTATAGAGTTTGTTCAGTCTTCACTTCTTTGTTTGGACCCTATTCAAAATAAATGCAAGAATTTTAGTTTTTTTCGTTTGCCTTTGCTCTTCTTTCTGACGGGCATATTAAAATATACCTATTATGGCTAAAGCAGAATATGAAATACTTGTGTGTCTTTCCTTACAAGTGAAAAGTTATTAGTTTGACATCTGAAGCTGAGCTGCAAATGAGAGGAGACACATTGCTTTGTTCTCCAGTAATATTCTGTAGTTTGACTCGAGTCCTTTGCCTGTTATTAACAGAGAATTTCACCCGCAGATGTCGTGAATGGAGAGAAATTGAAAACGTCAATATATATTTATCTAATTGGACCATTTCCACCATTCTCCTTTCTTTCCCCTTCTTTTTTTCCCTTTCTTTCCCCAAATATACCTAGTCCCACGACAGGCTATTAGTAATTGCAAGAAGTCTATTTTTTTAAAAAAAAAATCTTTCCAAAATTGAGAATGTGACCAATTCTGTAGAGTCAAAGGCACCAGAGAGTTGTCAAAATCAGCTTCTTCCTGGGATTTGACCTTTGCAGCAATAAGGAGTGAGTCCCCGAGGGAAGCAGAAGTCTTCCAATTGGTAGTAATCCATATGGATGGATAAAAGAAGATAGCAAGGAGATGACTCTGTTTGCCAATGTTGGGGATCAGCTTTGCACTGAGATGCTTTCAGAGTCAGATCTCTGAATTCAAAGATTCAAAAATCCAGTTGAGGACCTCCCTAGACACTGAGAGGCTCGCTTTTTTTCAAACCATTGCAAAAAAAAAAGAAGAAGAATCACAAAAAGTAAATGGAAATCAAGACAAGCAAATGAGATTTTAATTTACAATTTAACTTTAAATAGTACCTCTATTTGGCTTATATTAATTGAGTTCATGGATGCCCCACCACCAGCCTGGAATTGAGCTTTCTTTGCAAATAGGATGAGCTTCAAATGAAGGGCCTTTTTTAACGTGGAATTATTTCTAATAAGCCCATTTCTGTGCTTGTACAAAACCTGTGACATGTTGGTAACATCGGCGCATTAGCGTTGGCATATGTCCTCATTAAATGGCTTCAGGCGATGTTAAATTCATAAAAATGCCATTGGCATGCAGCACTGGATAGGTGGCCTAGCTAGATTCAACTTCTATTTTAAAAGACTACAATTGGGTGTAGTATCACCAAACACTACATACTGTTCTACTGGAACAGAAGGAGCAAAAAGGCCTTGTTTGTTATGATGCCCTTAGTAAAATGGGGTCACATTTCCTGAAATTAAGGAGTTTTTTGAAGTGCCATACTGCGAAGAAGCTCTACACAAGTCAGGGCCATTTTGAAGTCTCTAGGGTAAAGAGAGTTAAATCAAGGCAAGATCCAAGCGAGAGAATCTAAGCGGAATATATTCTAACATGTGCTATTTTAAAGGAAAGAACTGTGACTTATAAAATCCTGCAAAGCCAATAGTGATATTTATCCAGTTACCCAACAGCTGTAGCTTTCTTAACAGCTGTTTATAAATAAGTGTCAGGCACAAAGAGTCAGGGCCACATATTATGTTCCAGCTAGGCTGATTTATATGCTCATGCCTATACATAAGAATTTGGTCAACTATACAGCCAGCAATAAACTGGCACTAGAAACAGCCAATGGAATTCAAGAGAGTAGTTGAGAGGGTTTGGATTAAGACCGCTTGTGGGAACCTAACGATTCCAGGCTAATTCCTCTCTTGACTCCATCCCCTAGGTTCTGCCTGTCCTTCTTCTATAAGCCTGTTGCAATCAATAAGGTTTTCATAGCCACATCATCATAGCTGTCACCTTGGATGCTATTTAGCCTTCCTCCCACCAACTCACAAATATCCTACGGACATTGGATTGTTTTCCAAGACTTTATCGGGGGACAAACCTCTTGAGTTCATGCAAGAACGAAACAATAGGAATGTATTTAACAAAATTAAATGATAAACATTTTTCATCACGGCTGCTTAGACAATCAAAACAATAAGTTCAGGAAGCTTAATTTCTTAAAAAAGACCCGGGGGAAAAAAGGGAAAAAGTGGCATCTTTCCAGACCACGTTCCATAATCAGTTCTGAGGTACCACCAAGTGTTCTAGTTAAATAAATAAAAATTACCCCTGTTTGAGTTTGTTACTTCAAGATAATACTGGCATCTGTATAGTTTTCATTTACTGCTGCTAACTATCTTTGTATTAATCAGCCAGAAGAGCAAATTTTGAAAAGCGAAGCAATCAACCTCTTTGAATTAGGTTATAAATTTGTGTTGAAGTAGATTTTTATACTTTGATCTAATACTATTACTGAAGTCTTGTACAGCGTAATTAAATAAATGTTAAACTGGTCCTTAGGGACCTCTTGCTCCAAAGTGAAATTTCAGACCCAAAGAGTGCTTGTAACCAATATTGTAACCAATCTAAATGCGGCTTGCAAATTCTACATGGTAATCATATTGTATCTCCACAGAAAATCAAACACTTGCTGATGTGCTTATGGATGTCCCTTAGGAATTCAGCTCATCATGAATTGCTCAGATTTACAATCTACGCTGTAAAAGGATATGATGAGTTAAAGCAAAATAGGGTTCTCTTCCACTAGCCTTATTCTCCCAATGAAATAGCGTATAGTCTATCAAATATTTGAATTAATGGCTTCTTTGCTGTGTGTATTATTATATTCTCTTGCTGCTTGCCATTAATACTCTATGGCAAAAAAAAACACCCAACGCCTAACAAGGTTTTTGTATTATTTACTTCTTAGCGTAGCTGAGTTCAAAGAATTGCTCTGATGTACAAATATGGAACTGGATCAAAGCTGCCATCCGAAACGTACAAAGTTATCAATAGTCAATTGCTATTTTTGTGGTTCAGGCCAATTGCCACAGACTTGCACATAGACAAATTTCACTGCTGAAGCCCTAACCTCAAGCAGAGACTTATCTTAGCTCGCACAAAGGCACGCCATTACACCGACAAGATTCTCTTCAAGTTTTTACAGGTGGACAGCATGTTCTGGAACAAAAGAAACAGGTTGCTAATGTTCAATTATCAATTAAGATGTCCATGGGACGTTGGTTGAACTGAAATTGCCATCTTCCATGAGGTCCAAAGCTACAAATAGAGAAAATACAGATGGTCCTAATTTGGATCACTGGTATTCTGGAAGGACATAAAACTGACAATAATAAGAGCACACCCAAAATGCATATTATATCAAATTAAGGAGCGTGGTGGTGGCTCATTTGGTTAGGACGCTGGGCTGGGAGTTAGCAAGGCCATGTTTGAGACCCAAGTCCTGCTGCATGACAGGGTGAGCTCCTGTCATTTGCTCCAGCTCCTTGTTGGGGGTATGAAAGGAGCCCCCATGGGTGTCCGAAGGGCAATGGTGATGTCACCAGTTAATCCTTTCAACCCAGAAGCACCTTAAAAGGTGCCTCCGACACCTTTATTGCTAAACCACATGTGAAATCTTCTCAAGTAATGGTCAGCGCCTGTTTGGAGTTAGATAAGGATCAACGGAATTCAAGAGGGATTGGACATAGTCTGCTTGTGACTATGTAGAGGGATCCTAGGCTGATCCCTCTTTTGACTCCACCCAGAGGTTTGTTTTTTTTAATTCCATTTATATCCCGCCCGTCTCCGAAGACTCAGGGCGGCTTACAAGCTTAGCAGTAGCCTTCATTCTATGTATATGCCTGCTTATTAGGGCTTTCACACACACCCCAAGCGGCATTATTACAAAGTCAGCTTAATTGCCCCCAACAATCTGGGTCCTCTGTCACTCCTTCTCCCACATGGACACAGCAGTAAGGAACAGACCCCTGGCCTGACATACCTTACCAGTCCATCCCCTCCTCCACCCAGTTCTCCCAGTATTCACCTCCCAGTAAATTGTAGCCTGACATTTTAGCAGAATCATGCTCCAGAAACCTAGAGCCAGAAAGCAAAGTGTGTGGTTTTGTTTGGGTTATCAACTTGCAAAACTGGAGGAAACCTTAGCAGCAACCGGGCCTCTTATTTTCCATGAACACTTTTCGTTTTTTTTATTAGCATGTAGTTTGGTGGATATTGTTTCTAAGAACAAAATTTGACACTGGCACATTAGATTTTCATAAAGCCATAGAAAGGTAGCATACGTACGGAAAGCAATTTAATATTTTAAGACTTAGCTACTATAGAATGACTTGAATGACTTTCCATGCAAAGCGGCTAGGGATCTGTCAAAATATATCCAATCTTTATCACCCTAAAACACTTAGCGTAAAAATAGTAGTAAAACAATCCTGGTAAGTGTTACTCTCTTGTGGCTCTGTCAAATTTCTGTCAATCTAAGACATAAAACTTTTATAAATATACATACATTTGCATTGTTACATACTGAAACTTCGTAGTACTGCTTGGCCGACTATTTTAACATTTAAACTTAGTGGGAAATATAAAAAACAGCACGAGAATAAAAATATTATGAAAACAGAAGGGGTGGGGAAAGTGTTCAGTGCCTAAAGACAGGAAGGTTGACATTGTCCTGGGGCAAAATATATTCTGCAGCTCTTGAAGAATCCATGCTGACTCAGTCTCAGACCATAAATAAATAAATGAAATGCAAAAGTTTCTTTGCGGGACTCAGCAACATTTCTGCAAAGGAACTATGGAAAAAAATGTCAATCTAAGGAAAATTACAAAAAAAAAGAATTTGGAAACAAGAGTTTGACTTTAGTTCGAGTTTGGCCTCCAGGTAAGAGAGATGATAACTGCCATCGTTCTCATCAGCATGGTTTAAAAATGTCTGAGTGCCATTTTGCAACATTTTTCAAACTGGAGGGGAAAAATCCAAAGGAGCAATGAAGAATTCTAGCCAATCTGACCGGAGGGGGGGGGAATCCCTCCTTACCAATAATGTGCAACAGTTTGACTCACAGTCGTTCCCTAACATCATTTCAACAGCTTTTGCACCTCACATGCTTCTGTGTGTTTATTTTTGCTTCTCAGACTACAAACAGACATGCAAATCCAGAGGCAGCAAGACTCGTCTTATTTGAGTTCATTGAAACAGCAGGTTGCTGACATTCTGCTAATCACATTCCTAGGCCAGGAGACAATTCTCTGCGCAATGGATGAAATGAAATACGATGTTAGCACCATAAACGCATTTTATTGCAGAGAGAGAGGGCTGGCAGAAGAGATCAGGAAATTATTAAGTCAAGCAGGCAAATCTGTACAAAAGACGTTGGTGTACATCTAGTTCGGTTTCAATCCAGCTGCAGAAATTAATTTTTCCCCAGGCCGTTTCGATGCAGAAGCGGGCTAGAAGTTTAAGGGGGAAAACAAGAGGTGGAGGAAAAACTGTTCCCAGGGGGTTGCAGCTATTTGCAAAATGGTTCCAGAGAAATGTGATTTGATAGAAGAGGGTTGAACTGCGTGAATCTGGCTTCCCCATTGACTTTGCTTGTCAGAAGGTTGCAAAAGGGACACAGCGACCGTCATAAATACGAACCAGTCGCCAAGCGTCCAAATTTTATCACGTGACCACGGGGATGCTGCAACGGTCGTTAACTCTGGAAAACGGTCATAAGTCCCTTTTTTTAGTGCTGTTGTAACTGAACTGTTGTGTATTCTCTTCTATCACATCCTTTACATAAAGGATGGGTGGTGAGCAACAATTGTTAGCTACAACCAGTAACTTCCTCGACATAACTTGCCAACAATAGAGACGCCAAGACTCCATCTCTTCAGGTTTACACAACACAGCAGAATCATTCACAACCAGTCACAATGAGGTTTAGCCACGGTGATACGCAGAGTCGCCAGGTGTCGCCTACAACACACCAGAACAAAGCAACAACAATTAAACCTGCTCATTTAGTAATCCAGCCTCATGAAATCCAGGGAAGTGGGATAAAGCTGGGCGAAAGCGTCTTGCCAGATGCTCTGTGTTTTCCTTACAAACTTTTTAATGCATTTTGCCTTTAAGTTAGGGAATTTGCAAAGCCATTGTAGGCAAACTTTTTGCCGCCCTACCTATCAACAGAATGATTTCATTCAAGGGCTGCAATGCTCTCTAATTATACCAGTGGGATTTTACAGGTTTCATTTGCCTTCCCTTTATTAACGTCATACTGACTCCAGAGCTGCTAATTTAGGAGAAGCCGCAAAGAAGACAGAGAGAAGGTGGAGGGGGAAAGTGGGAGGGAGTTTTTTTTAATGTAAAAATAGGCCCTGATACAAGGTAAATTGGAAGGGAGAATAATACAGTATGTGGAACCCTGCTAAGCCATATTAAAACCGGAAACGTGACTTTCATTTTCCGCATGGATCCGTAACACGTACTTTCAAGGAGCTTAAAATACACTTTATCCATAGGGAGGAATGGCATGTTGTCATGCGGAGAACAAATGTCACATTTTCATGGTTTGCTACATCTATTTAGCAGCCTCTCACTGTTCCATAAGTATTGCAAAAAAAAAAGAAGAAAAAGTATGCTTCATTAGATTCCCAAAAGTCAAAGTCTCTAGAATGATGAAATGTTTGTTTAACCGTCAGCATTTTCAACGCTGAATACCTAAGTTATTTTGGTTATTTATGAACGCGGAGGGGGAAATTACTGGTTTCAAAGAACCGTATATAGAATTTCCCCACCACAATGGGTTTCTCCATCTGCAACTTCAGGAGATCCCTGGAAAGTATAATTGATAACAGTGTGAAATACATTACTGAATTATTAATAGTAGAAACCCAACTCAGGGTGACTGCGACCAACCTCACTTTGAGAAAGGTACAGAGGCTTTTTAGCCCTCTAGACCCTTCCTATTTCCAGCTTGGCGTCCTGTATAAGAGAGAGGAGAAAAATAATCTGTCCGCATGTCATTTCTGCTTCTAATAGGATGCTTCTTCTCTAAAGCCTACTGGGAAATCAGGCCTAATTAGAACAAATACATTCTAGATCATTCAGGCTAGGTTTTTTACTATGATCAGACTGTTTGAATGCATTATTTTATTTCGTTGATTCGTTTAATTAAATCACTGGTGTAGCTGCCCTTCTTTCAGCTAATTCTGAGCAACTCCCACTCAAAATGTTTTTTTTAAAAAAAACTATAATGTTCAACCCGTTAAAACATAAAACTTTAAAAAGAATAAAAACTTGGCCCCTCTGGCAAGTAATGCTCTGGGGGGTCCTTGGTGCTCTCTGAGCTTGGTTGTTTTTTTGCAGACATTTCAGTACCCAACTAAATAACATTAGTGCTAGAAGGGAGTGGGATATGCAGAGGGAGGAGGAGGAAGAGGAGGAAGAGGAGGAGGATGGACATATTGTGTCTATCCTCAACTTGATGCCACTCAGATCCACAATAATATTTTTGGCCCAAATCCAGAACAAGCCAAATGCACAGTTTTGAACCACAATGTGGTGGTGGGTTGTTTTTTTTCCTGTCTTCAAATCAAACACATTTTCCTTCTTCATTCGTACTCCTAAAAGAGGATTACCAGACTCCAGGCTGTCAACATTCAAACGACCGCTAAGGTAGCAAACAACCATTTTCTGCATTTCTTGGTTTCTATCGAGTGTCTTTTAGTTTTATTTATTTCTTTGCAGCTCTGCTATGACAACCTACTTGTAAATAACAAAGCTCTCCTTTCATTCCGAAGAAATAATGCTTTCAGCTGAAAAACTGCAACACTGTATATTATGGGGGCAAGGTGAAAAGAAAATTAATTTGAGGAGGTCTACTTATATGTCTGCAAGTAGCTTTGGAAATGGTATCCTTAATCATGCATCTATATTTCCAATTTTTACACTGCACCCCAAAATATCAATCATGATCTCAATGGGAGTTATATCTGTACTGAAAAACATCTGATTTTCAGCACTTTGCAACAAGTGTATATATTACATTTCCACTCACTCTGCATGTTTAGAACCACAAGATCCGTTTGTGATCAGATTCTTTTCTTAAATTATCTTCCTTCCCGAGTGAGGATTTGTCAGAAAGTCAATGAGGTTCTGAAGAAACGCCACCCTCATTTTTGGACCCACAAATGACATCCACACTTTGAACTGCCACATTTAATAATCTTAATTTAATTTGCCTCCTTAGAAGCGTTCTCTAGTTTTTGCAATTTTATCTTTAATAGAAGTAATATTCCTGAAAAGATTAAAGCCAGATACAACCAAATTCATGTCAGTAATCCAGAGGAAAACAGCTAACTTTTTCACAGAGTTCTTAATAAAAAACAAAAAAAACCCTAATCTTTTCCCATACAGAAAAATCAAGAAGACACAATAACGCCATTATGAAGAATTAATGAGCCATTTCATCTCAATATGGCTTGGAGTTTACCATCTTATTTTCTTCCCCAATAATATTTTTTTTTAAAAAAAAACAAAAACAGAAGAAGACCTTTTCCAGAATTATTAAGGTTAAACGGTCATTCTTTCCTTTTTAATTCTCGTGCACACAAAAAAACCCCACCCCACCCCTACCCCCATTAACCTAAATATGTCCAAAATGATTTGTTAGCCCATCTTTCACTTAAGGGACAATTTAGTAATCTATTATTGATGTTAAAATGACTTGTCTAGCAACTAAAGACCATGGCAGCTACAGGATTAAATTACCAGGAGAACGTGGAATCATCCCATGCCATGCTTGTGGTAATTCACAAAAAGACAGATTTATTTCTGGTTAATTGGTGTCTTGGAGCCAGGATTCACAAAACCCTTTGAGATGTCATTTGCAAAAGGCTTCCAGATATTCCATGTCCCCACAACCATCAGCAGCTTCCCAGAAAGAAATGAAGAGCTTTCAGGGAGCACATGCCTAGATAATGTTTAAGTCTTGAGTCTTTTGTAGGAGAAAGCCTACTGTGCGCTGTGTCAGTTGTATTGATTATTATCGGGGAGAACAAATTCACAATCTGTTCCTCAACAGAGGCCTATCCATCAAGAGAGATGGAACAACAAAGTTGGCTGAAAAGTGCACGGGGGGTCTTTTTAAGTGTCAAGCTGCACCTCTGCTCCTTATTTTGAGTGGCCCTGTGACTCAAGTACCAGAGGATGGAGCTTGTGTTGTGGTTGTCTTCTTTATTTCAATGAGTTGTCGTTCCTCTGTTTTGTCATTAGGCCATCACTGTGGTGAGCAGCAGATGCCTCTGTTCCTGATCCGTCTTTTTTTACTTCCTTTCCCAAGTTAGCAACATGATGGTGGCCAATTAGTTCAAGGGATTGGAAGAGTTTGACTTTAATAGAATTAACTGTCTCTCACGATCTAACGTACAATGCAATATTACCGTAACTTATGCATATGAGATAAAGATAGAAATTACTTGCAAGTGTTCTAAATGTGTGCTGTATTTTTTTAAATTCTGTGCACCGTTCTCAAGCCATAAACAAATCAATGAAACCCCAAATACATTTTGTTAAAAAGGACTGGACACCCCTTGCTTCAAATGAGTCACTTTCAAAAACAGGAAACTCGCAAAAAGCAAGACCCTACATATAGTGCTACATTAATGAACTGGACAAATTTCACTGACATTTTTGTGGCCTAGAGAATTCCTTTTCAATCTACTTCAGGGAGGTATCCAAAAACGGACCGTTAGAATAAGAGTAATGTATATGCAATCTTAACTGCAGTTTTTCCAAATTGTGTGGCAGGGAGGTAAAGAAATGGTACATATTATCATCTTTGATGGCACAGTCCAGTTTGAAAAGTGCTTTTTGAAAAATTGAGAAAGGTATCTAACAATCTTTTAGGATGAATGTTCAGGTTTGCAGTTTGCAATATATATAAATTGACGCAGTGCAAGAAAGTGATTCCCTTTCTATTGTTAGTCACTAGCTTCTTTTAATTGGAAAACAGTGAAAACGCTGTTAAAAAATAAATTTCATTGCCTCAGTGGCAATAATTGCGCAGGAAATTGCTTTGGCCTAAAATTAACACCAAAAACCCGGAGCTTTGATAATGCCATGATGGATGACAAATTCTTTCAGTTTGATTACTGCTGATTAGCCATATTAAGAACTTTTTTCTAATATTCTTCCCGAGTACAAATCTTAATTTTGAATTAAAGTACTTAAGAGTGGCTGTGGAAAATATTTGTATCTTTCCTCAGGTGTGTACAAGTCTCTATTAGCACAAGATTTTTCTAAAAACACATTGTTTACTTTGTTAACAAAATTAATATTTACTTCGTTATTATTAGTTACACTTTTTTTCTGCTTTGTGAATTGTATTGTCCCAAAAAAAACATTGGAACTTTTTCTGTGCTATTAGTTTGTTGTTGTTTTAGAATACTAGACCATGTCATAATTGTCTGTTTATATTAGAGTACTTTAATGACTCCTTAATTAGTAAGACTTGTCAGTGTGTGTGACTGGGATGGGGGGTTTAACTCCTGGTGTTAAAAATACAGGTGCGAAATAACTCAATTTGCAATGTTTGAAGATGTTAATGAACTCACACAAAGAAGTGAGACCCTTTGAAAAATAATCTGAATCCTTATTACTCCCTACTAACAATCGCAGTTTTACATCATGCAGAAATTACTATACTTATCTTCTCATTAACAGCTCATCTTATGCCAGCTACTTGCCAGACCAATTATAAGAAAATTTCTAGACTTGAATGAAATGAATTAATAGGACACTTGGACCTCACTCATTTTTCTCATGACTGAATAAAAGATAGCTGTTTGGGCATAAATCTAACATTGTTATGATCTAATTGGTAGAATTAAGCTGTAGTAGGCTAAAATTAACACCAGCTTCTAATGGTCTGTGATGAAATAGCCATCAGATCTTCTTATTACACAATCTAACATACTGCTGGTGAATTAAGTGATGCTGTTGGGCTGCAGGTGAGGAACAATTGACTGAACATTGACAAGAGTGGGTGGCTTTAAATTTTTATTTTTTAGGGGGGGTATCTCCTGATTCCAGGGTCTGACTATCTTTGGTGTCAAGTGCAGGAAATCAAAAGCCAAGGCAAATGAATGAATATATATTTATTACATGGTAATGCCCTTTAGAAGAACCTCAACTACTAAAAGGTCAAAGCAAATGGGCGGTAGATAAAGGTCAACAGAATTCAAGGTAGGCTGGCCTTAGATCTCTTGAGGGCACAAAGGGACTCAAGACGGATGACGTGCTTGACCCCTCCCTCGGACCCAGCCTGGTCATCTCTTACATTTGGTTCTGGATGGGGTGGCCCTTACCCAAAAAGACCCAGTGTTTAATCTGGGGATTCTGCCATCCTGCCTGGCAATGGTGGGGAGTTTAATAGTCACGGATGACGAATGTCAAAGCAAACCCTACTTGCCTTGAAAACTAGAAAGAAATTCTATTAGCTTTTCATCTTGAGCTAATCTTTCGAAAATAAAAATATCTCATTCATGTCCGTGTTGAAGGTTGGAGGGAAAAAAAAGGAGAGCCTTCAGTCCTCTGTGAATATATAACTGCAGGCAGGGAATATAAAATCTACAAAATT
The DNA here is from genome assembly GCF_964194415.1 of Vipera berus. Lineage (NCBI taxonomy): Eukaryota > Metazoa > Chordata > Lepidosauria > Squamata > Viperidae > Vipera > Vipera berus. The sequence continues at coordinate 2,738,187 of NC_138216.1, read as the reverse complement.
TGCTTAAAAATTGATGACAGGAAAGATTGGCCTGTGCCAAATCTTTGCATGTTTTGGAATGAGGCTCTACAAAGGCATTGAGCCCAGACACAAAACTAGCTTGAAGAAGCCCAGTTTTTAACCACTGTTGTTCAAGCCCCAATTGGCTAGATTCACTAGAAAGCAGGCTGATTGCCCATTCTGCTGGACCAAATCCAAATATGATGGCTTTGCTCATAGACCTTATTATATTATTAAGGAAGTCCAGTCATTTAAAAAAAATGCAACGTGAGACTTAGCAAGAAACATTTTTTGTTCCGTGAATGAACATAAGCCCTTGGATGACATAAAGAAGAGATCTAAACAAATGCTTCTTCCTTACATAATTAAAATGTTAGCTGACCAAGTAGGTATTAGAGCATGACTTTAGAGCTGCAGTCTAATCTTTAAATCAGATGGTTCATTATCTTTCTATCAAAGATTACATAATTAAAATGTAATCTATTTTTCTGAAAGCTATTAATTTAATCTTACAAACTCAATAGTTTCTAGCTATGGATGTAAGCATGCACACCAAAACAGGAATATGGAAACACTGCAGACTTATTCAGCCATCCATCATCAAGGTTAATTTAAATCACGATAAAGCCTTCAATCAGGCAATGCTCAAATTTTACAAAAATCCAACTGTAATGTCATTTTTCTTAGGCTAACCTGTCAGTCAGAAAGCCTAAAAAATGATAAAATCATCGTTCCCAGTAGTTTATATAAGACATCCATCTTTTCTCCAATTTGGGGTGGACATTTTGGTATTGATCAAACTCCAAAGGAACAAAACACAAATTATAGGATAGACACAAAAAATAATGTAAAACAATGAATGATAAATGGTTAAGGCAGAGGCAGGATATTCAAATATACCCACAGCCCAGTCGATGCTCTGGTGGAGGCCTGGGAAACGGCTGCCACCAGGGCACTCGACTGTGTTGTACCCATGCGACCTCTGACTCGGCGCAGATCCCGTTGGGCTCCATGGTTCTCTGTGGAGCTCCGGGAGATGAAGCGTCGGAGACGAGGTCTAGAGAGCGGTTGGAGATCCAGCCGATCCGAATCCGACCGATTGCAGTTAAGAACCTTCATAAGGTCTTATCTTGCGGCGATAAGGACGGCGAAGTCTAACTACTTTGCCGCCCTTATCGCGTCCGCAGATAATCGCCCGGCCGCCCTGTTTAGGGTGACTCGCTCCCTCCTTAACCAGGAGGTGAGGGAGGATCCCTTGCAGGGACGAGCCGAGGAGTTTAGTCATCATCTGACGGACAAAATCGCTCGGATCCGGACCGGCTTGGACTCTGACTGGGCAGAGTCTGATGTGGAGGAATCAGGCGGTCTTGAGCACGTTATCTGGACTGAGTTCGACCCTGTTTCCCCTGATGATGTGGACAGGATCATGGGGAGACTGAGCTCCACCACCTGTTTGTTGGATCCGTGCCCCTCCTGGCTAGCTTATGCGGCTCGGGAGGGAACATGAGGCTGGTTCCATGCAGTGATAACTGCTTCTTTGAAGGAGGGTGTCTTCCCTGCCGCCTTGAAGGAGGCGGTGGTGAGACCCCTCCTCAAGAAGCCTGCTTTGGACCCGGCTGTTTTAAACAACTATCGTCCAGTCTCCAACCTTCGCTTCCTGGCGAAGGTTGTTGAGAGTGTGGTGGCGCATCAGCTCCCTCTGTTCCTGGAGGAAACTGATTATCTGGACCCGTACCAATCGGGCTTCAGGCCCGGACACAGCACGGAGACGGCATTGGTCGCGCTGGTGAATGATCTCTGGAGGGCTAGGGACAGGGGTTGCTCCTCTGTCCTGGTCCTATTAGATCTCTCAGCGGCTTTCGATACCATCGACCATGGTATCTTGCTGCGGCGTCTCAGGGGGTTGGGAGTGGGAGGCACCGTCCTACGGTGGTTCTCCTCCTACCTCCAGGGCCGCTCGCAGTCGGTGTTGACAGGAGGGCAGAGATCCACCCCGAGGTCTCTCATTTGTGGAGTCCCTCAGGGGTCGGTTCTCTCGCCCCTCCTGTTCAACATCTACATGAAGCCGCTGGGCGAGATCATTCGTGGTTTTGGGGTGGGGTATCACCAGTACGCTGATGATACCCAACTTTTTCTTTCCACCCCGAACCAACCCAGTGATGCCCTCTCCGTGATGTCCCGGTGCCTGGAGGCGGTCCAGGTCTGGATGGGGAGAAACAGGCTTCGTCTCAATCCCGCCAAGACTGAGTGGCTGTGCATATCGGCGTCTCGGGTTAACCAAGTTATTCCACCTCTAATGATGGGGGGTGAGGTGTTACCCCCCGTTGATAGGGCTCGCAACTTGGGCGTCCTCCTGGATTCACGGCTCAATTTTGAAGATCACATAGGAGCCGTGACCAGGGGGGCTTTTGCACAGGTTCGCCTGGTGCGCCAGTTGCGTCCCTATCTGGACCGAGACGCCCTACGCACAGTCACTCATGCGCTTGTGACCTCCCGTTTGGACTACTGTAACGCTCTATACATGGGGCTGCCCTTGAAGACCACTCGGAGGCTTCAACTGGTGCAGAATGCGGCCGCGCGAGTTGTAATGGGGGTTTCCCGATACTCCCATGTAACACCTCTACTCCGCGAGCTGCATTGGCTTCCGGTTGCCCTCCGGGTGAAATTCAAGGTGCTGGTTATCACCTATAAAGCCCTACATGGCCTGGGTCCGGGTTATTTGAGGGAACACCTGCTGCCGGCATCAAACGCCCTTCGCCCAGTGCGCTCCCACAGGGAGGGTCTGCTCAGGGTTCCGCCGGTGAGAGATTGCCGGCGGGTGACACCCAGGGATAGGGCCTTCTCAGTGGGAGCGCCTGCCCTCTGGAACCAGCTGCCAGTAGAGCTGAGGACTGCTCCCGACCTCCGATCATTCCGCCGGGGCCTGAAGACCTGGCTCTTTGAGCTCTCGGGCCCAGGCTGAGGGGAAAATTTTAACTGGGGTTTTAATGTACAGGGTGAATTTAATGCTTTTTAAATTGGTTTTAACTTTTGTATGTTTTGTTTTTAATTCCCTGTAAACCGCCCTGAGTCCTCAGGGAAAGGGCGGTATACAAATGCAAATATTAAATTAAATTAAATTAAATTAAAGACTTTCCTTAACAGTTGTATTTATTCTCTCCTGTGAGCTGTGGCACAAGAAAAGTTTTAGTCATTTAGCATAAGAAAGCCCAGTTGCCTTCAAGACAAACTTCACCCTTGATGGTTCCATGTGGGTGGGGGTTCCGTGCAGATATCCTAGGGCACCAAATTAAGGAGAAAAACAAACAAACAAAAATCCTGGGTCAGGGGTGGGGAGGGAAAATTGTACTTTCAAACTTGCAAGATCCTGTTAATGTCACTTTACCAAAATAGAAATAGCTCATCTCGACATGTCTGAAAGTATAATTCTCCCCCCCTCCCCTTTACACCCCAGGAAACTAGGGAAGGTCTTTTTTGAGCCTCTTCCCTTGCCCATTATGCAATGCTGGGCTTTGCTGTCTCTTATCTACCCATTCCATAGGCGGCATCGCTTCACTCCACCTCCCAAGGTCTTTCTCATATTACAGAATCCCAGGACAGATGCTCTTTTAAAGTGCTGTGTCGTATTTCTCATTTCTCCCAAAGGTTCTAAGCTATCTGTAGTAAGCATAACAGACTATGGATATTTCAAGTCTATTGCTCACAATCCTCTGCAGTCTTTTATTTTTTTCTAATACATTGTTAATAAATCATTTAATTCCTACCTCCGCTGATTTTTGCAATGCGGTCCTTCTTCATGAAAGAAACCTTTTCACCACAAAGTTATCTTGTTAAAGGAAATCCTGAACCCATATTGTTCCCTGGATTCAAAGCTCCTATTTAATTGGTAATTTTAAAGAGACAGATAAATATTTTAGCACCTTGGTCTCTAGGACCTTTGGAGAACTATTGGCTTTATGTAAGCTTTTTACTATTTTATTCATCTGATGATTTAGACAATATATAAAATAAGTAATTGGATACCTCGTGCAAGGTGATGACATTCATTATCTTCAATAAATTCACAAAGCGTAATTGTTATTAGGATTTTAGATGCACTCACCAGAAAGACATTAAAATGCCTAGTTGAAGTGAAACCTAATTTTCTGCATCTTAAAATACTTAATATCAACCAAGGCAGTTTTTAGTTAACTCCTTAGGCTCGTGAAAGCATGCATTCTTATTCAACTGGGGGGAAAAATCATTTAAAGAACTCAAAACACCTAAAAGATCTCTGATGATCCCTCAAAATGATTTTGCTGTTTTTACAAAAAGCTGGATCCTGCCCTTCACCCGGAGGGGGAGGATTATGGGATCCTTGGTGCTCTCTGAGCTGTGTGGTTTCCTTGCAGATGTTTCATGACCCAAGTAGGGAACATCAACAGTGGTGGAAGGGAGTGGGGTTTGCGATTGCGAGGAGGAGGAAGAGGAGGTCTCTGAGCTTGGTGGTTTCCTTGCAGATGTTTCATTATCAAACTAGATAAGATCTACCGGTAGTTATCTAGATGAGGGGCGTAGTAGGGGGCGGGGTTTGCTGTCATTTTATATTCTAGTGGCTTTGTTCTGTACCAGCCTGCTACCGGCCCTGCAGCAAAAGCAGGGACAACCCCTTTACAAACGGCAAAAGGCTGGAATAAAGCCTGCCAAATTTAGTAACATAAAACAGAGCAAGACAAGACACCAACCACGAAACAGGAGCTATGAAACAGGAACTATCCAAGCGGTTGCCTTCAGCAAACCAGCCCTCCCACACATTCCCCTTAAATACAGTTCAGGGCATGGCCTCTCTCTGCCTCCTTCCGAGGTGCCCCATTGCCTTCCTCTGTTTACTCCTGATTGACTGCCTCCTGCGTCGGGCGTCCTTGAACAGGGCCAGCTGTGGGTCATCTTCATCCATGCTGTCAGGCTCACACAGCTGGGTCTCCGTCGTGACCAGGTGGGAGGGGCCTGGCTGGGGGCTCTCATCAAGCTGTCCAACCCCCTCAGCAAGCTCTTCAACACCCCCCTCCTCCTCCTCCTCTGAGTCGTCCGACCCAACTGCTGAACCCACAGGCTGACCCTGAATCACAACAGGCTTGCCCTGTCAGTGTTGGTGGGATTATTAGAAAATAAAATAAGAGCAAACCCCGCCCTCTACTAGCCGCACTGATGATGTTGCCTAGTTTGGTAAAGAAACATCTGCAAGAAAACAACCCAGCTCAGAGAGCACCAACGACCTCACTTAATTCAGGGTTAGCAAGAAGACAAGATTTCTCTCTACAATATGCAAGGTGGAAAATTGCTTCAAGGGGCCGAAGACAAGCTGTGTAGTGCTCCCAGTTTGGTCCTGCCATGGAAGAACATGTGGACACGCCGTCTGAGATAATCCGCTCGTCCTGCCTAACGAACAGGCCAGCCTGCAAAAGATTTGGTGGCTCAAGCTTTGCTTTAAAAAAAATGTACACGCCTCGACTGTAACATGAAACGACCACATTTTGCAGAGATTTACACAGCCGAAAAGAATAGGTACATTCAGTTCTCTTGATGAGAAAATATTAAAACCCCCCCAAAAAAAAACTTTAGTTCCATTAAGAGCTCAGGCATATTTTTCCTAAACAAAGTAGGCTTTGAAATTCCTCCCTGCATTATAGTCAGAAGTAAGCATTCCTGCTCACAATAGCAAGTTCTTCACCTGCTAAATGGCGTAACAATGGAACTTGGCGAGTTGGCAGAAAGCAGAAATAATAGTTTGTGTACATTTGCTGCATAACCGATTTATCTTTGAAACCCTGGCTGAAAATCAAGCTTCCTCCTTCAAAGTTACATCAAAGACAGAGGCAGAGTTTTGTCACTTTTCAAAAAAGCAAGAGCTATAGGAAGTTGAAATGAGAAAACTTTAAAGTCGGGAGTGTTATTGTGTCTGTCACCGGCTGTCACCTTGGGAACTATCTTTAGTTGGAACAAACACTTTAGATAGCCTGAGTTCTTTCATTGCAGGGGAAAACAAAAAAAAAGAACTATCACACTTTTTCCCACTAAAAGTAAAATTTCTAATCTTTCTTTTAATGGAACGCTTTCCTGGATTTTGTATGTTGATGTGAAGAAGAAAAAAAAGGAAACACAAAGTAGGACTCTGAACTGTGCCCCAATTTAGATCCGGGGAGTCAACAGACAAATTGTAGCATGAAACTCCTCAAGCTGTGAAGGTTTTATCTGGCATTGTGTAGAAATGAATATTTAAAAACAGTAACAATAAGCTCAGAGTTACAAACTGCAGAAGTATTAGCAATGGAATGATTTGCCAGGGAAAAAAAATAATAGAACCCCATCTATTTCTATTATTATTTGCAATGGATGGCAGAGTTCTTTTTGAAGTGAAGAATTAGATTTTCTTTTCTTTTGGTTACGCTCAATAGAACATGTTAACAACAAAACAGTACAATATTCCACTTCTGAAAAACTAATATGCTAAATCATCATGAAAAGCATATAAACATCCAGGATCCGCCGTTCGGTTAGATGGTTCTAATGGAAAGCAAATACATTTAATTCAGAAAGAGGGAATGGGAGAAGCTGGTCCATATAGACTGTGTATCTAAAGCCAGATTTATATTCAAAGCAATCACTAGAAGCTTACTTTAAATAAATGGTTGTAATGGCAGGGACCATTTTATGTGTTAGCCAGAAAGCTTCTTTCTGAACACCTACTCCCACAATGCTTTTCAGAAGAAAGATGGAGGGTTTATACCAGGGAGTTACCAGCTCCCAGAATTCCCCACGCTAGATAGGGAATTCCAGGAGTTGACGTCCAGAAGTCTTAAGGTTGGACACTCCTACTATCATCCCAAGGACTGAACAAAGCTTGATGCGCCCAATCGCTTTGCCTAGGAATTATTTTCGTGACCCAGTTAACAGAATTCTGGATATTGAACAGATTAATTGGCCGGCTACCCACACTCTCCCAAGAGCATCATCAGGAGGATTGTATTATTGGGCTTAAATTTTTAAACTACATAAATCAGACTGTTGTTTTTTTTTAAAAAAAATCCCTACACAGCACTATTAATATTAATGTAGATGTTGGTCTACAGACAGAAATCATAAAAGGTGTTCCTAGGAATTTTGTGTTGATATGCTTGTGTATGCAAGCATAAAGCATCGTGCAAAATCGAATTTGGGTCAGTTCCCGGGATCAGAGATTTACTCGTCCGAGCTTATGGACTCATGCTGGAGCCCACATATTCTTGACTGGAATATGTGCTCTGGAGGAAGCTAACCACCAGATTGCAAGGGCACAAGCAAACGGTCAAAGGAGGAGACCCAAACTCATTGGTAGCCTCACATTGCAATGAACAAATGAACACACATTCAATTTCGCAGCTATTAAGATTGTTGGACGAGCAGGCACAAAAACAGCCAGGGAAGTGATGGAAGCCTGGGCAACGGGCCCCTTGTCAATCAACAGGAGTGCTGAATTACCACCAGCCTATCAAATACTTAGGAGCCGAGGGCTTGGCAGCCCAAGGAAATGACAGCCAATCACCAGCCATCAACACACCAATCAGCTGATAGGAAGGCACCACATAAACACGACTCACAGAACAGCCCAAAGCACATATTCCAGTCAAGAGAAGTTCCCTGAGGATGGGCTCTAGCACGAGTCTCAAAGCTCGGAAGAATAAATCTCTGGACCCACATTCAATTTTGCATCATTATCCTGGGACACATATATTTGCTTTCATTCATAAAGCATCGTTGCTACACTGCACTTGATTTTCAGTTTTAATGGTTCACTTTTAAAACCAAAAAAACACCCACATTCCTTAAATTTAGCCTCTAAAAACATCGATAAACCTAAAATTGCTTGGTTCCTGATGAATCAGCACAATTAAAACACACAACTTTTTATTGCCTCCAGCTAAAGCCTGCAGTAAAAGCATTTTTAAGCTTACAGGAGGACCTGCAGCTACACAGCGGGGTAGAGTTTTTATACACACACGGAGAGACACAATAATTACAGAGACTGGCCCAAAGAAGTGGAACCATCCTTAAATATAAGAATATTGGGGAAACAGATTGATTGCAAAATGAAAACGCCTTGAGATCTAGAAGAGGAAGAAGAAGTTATTTTTTTCCCTTCAGCAAACAACATATAAAGCAAAAAGACACACACCTGTCTAAATTCACTTTCACCTGGTGTTTCCAAGAATTTATAGGTAGCTCCATGGTATAGTGACCCAGGTTCATCCTTATTTCACTGTGCATTTTCAACAAGTGTTCATATTAAAGATATGTTTTACAGAGTTACAGAATAACAGGGATCTTGGAGGTCTTCTAGTCCAACCCCCTGCTCAAGCAGGAGACTAATTATTTTCTCTATCAGGAGATTTCTCCTTAATTCTAGGTTGGCTCTCTCCTTGCTAAGTTTCCATCCATTTTCTTTGAGTCCCTGTTGGGACTCCTACTGACTTATCCATCTAGCTTTCCTAGCAGCCATATGGAAATAGTTTGCCAAACCAGCCCTGATATTTTCAGTGGCCTCCCATCCAAATGCTGGCCAGACCTGGCCCTGCTTAGCTTCAAAAGTAGGCAAGCGACAGCCAGAACCTGAAGGAACAAAAGAAATAAATTTCTATTGATGAACAGCTTGTTGTTGTTGTTTTTTTCCTTCCCTGGCCACAGTCCAGGGATTGTTGCCTGCAAACACAGCCAGAAGTCTGACCTTTGTTTTCTGCTAGACGGTATTCCCAGGAACTCTGCATCGAGTCCACATTTAGAACTTCAGATGTTTATAACAAAATCAAACTGGAAGGCGAGGAACAGAGTCAGGACATTCCACGAGAAAAACCTCTTTTGTTTTTCTGTGGGGATGTTGAAATTTTCTTTTGATCAAGAGGGGTGTTTCTGGAAGCAGGAGTCAAGAGGGAGTTCCTTTGCTGACGGCAAACAAATCTTTTGTCTTTGGGGAGCGTTCCTAGGACTCCCACTGAGTCGCTGATTAGGAAGGAACAGGGACAATGTCCTCCATGCCCTGTCTGTTAAGAATAGCATCCTTGTGCCAGAAAAAAAAAATCTCCTGATTTAGAGTTTCCTCTGCACTGCTGAAGCACAGGAACTGAGGTCTGATGGCTGGTTCCATTCCATTAGAAGAATCTGGCCAGAAAAGAGCCAGCACTGGAGAAGATCATTTTAAAAAGCATAAAAGTCAACCAATTATAACATAAAACGCTAAAAAAAAATTGGCACCAACCCAAGTAATGCTGTGGGGTCCTTGGTACTCTCTGATCTTGGTAGTTTTCTTGCAGATATTTCATGACCCAGCTAGATAACACTATCAGTAATAGAAGGGAGTTAGATTTGCAGGGAGGAGGAGGAGGAAGGAGGAGTAAAGAGGAGGAGGGTAAAAGGAGGAGGAGGAGGAGAAGGAGAAGGAGAAGGAGAAGGAGAAGGAGAAGGAGAAGGAGAAGGAGAAGAAGAAGAAGAAGAAGAAGAAGAAGAAGAAGAAGAAGAAGAAGAAGAAGAAGAAGAAGAAGAAGAAGAAGAAGAAGAAGAAGAAGAAGAAGAAGAAGAAGAAGAAGAAGAGGAGGAGGAGGAGGAGGAGGAGGAGGAGGAGGAGGAGGAGGAGGAGGAGGAGGAGGAGGAGAAGAAGAAGAAGAAGAAGAAGAAGAAGAAGAAGAAGAAGAAGAAGAAGAAGAAGAAGAAGAAGAAGAAGAAGAAGAAGAAGAAGAAGAAGAAGAAGAAGAAGAAGAAGAAGAAGTCTGTGGAGTCCTCGATGCTCTCTAAGCTTGGTTGTTTCTTTGCAGATGTTTCATGATCCAACTAGGTAACATCTTCAGTGCTAGAAAGGAATGGGATTTGCTCTCATTTGATATATGGCAAGCTACTAGTATATAAACAGAGAGCAATTTCCACTCCCTTGTTAGCACTGATGATGTTACCTAGTTAAGTAATGAAACGTCTGAATAAGCAAGTTCAGAGAGCACCAAGGACCTCACTCCATCCACAGGTTTGTATTTGTTGTGGCACATTCAACTGCCCGTTTCTTTAACAAAAGGCTCCTGCCAGCAAAGTCCCCTTCGGATTCAATCTTCAGGATTTTTTGGAAACTTTACTAAAACTCACAGGGGCTGATTTAAACTGATTTTTCTCTTCGGTGCAGATGGCATATTATCACAACTATAATTTTGGCTTATTCAGTGACTGGAATGATTACGTTTTAGTTCTTCAGGGGACTTGCTAGCTGTAATTTTTTATTATTATTTTTTATTCCAAGACACAGAAAAGATGAGATGTAAATTTAAAAATAAGAGAGAGAGAGGTAAAGACAGGAAGCTTAGAGTAGGTCTTGGGAAGTATTAAGGTCAATGAGGGACTGTCATGGAAAGTGCAAAAAAAAACTCTTGTTTCTCCACGAGTCGTAACTGAGCGTTACTGTGAACGCCATCTGCTTTTTAAATAAATTATATCCTCATTTCAGAAGCAAAACTGGTCCCTCTTCCCTGTGCCAGAACAAAATACAAGAAAGACGAAAATGGTGGGGTGTGAACTAAAGCATTAAACGAATGAGCGGCATGTAATCTACAAAATGGAGAGTTTGAACGGCGGTTAATAGCAATAGCAATAAGGGAGCTGGTTTTGTCTATCGGTTAAGCAGGGGGCCTCCAAACCTGTCCACTTTAAGACTTGTGGACTTCAAGTCCCAGAATTCTGAGAGTTGAAGTCCATAAGTCTTAAAGTGGATGCGTTTGGGGACCCCTGCGTTAAGGCCTCAGGCTACAAACCAGAGACCATGAGTTCTAGTCTCTAGTCCCACCTTGGGCATGAAAGCTTCTGAAAAACCTGGTCAAGAAAACTGCAGGGACTTGTCCAAGAATTAGACAGGATTGAATGGAACCGGGGGGGGGGGCGGAGAGAGAGGGAGGGAGGGAGGGAGGGAGGGAGGGAGGGAGGGAGGGAGGGAGAGAGAGAGAGAGAGAGAGAGAGAGAGAGAGAGAGAGAGAGAGAGAGAGAGAGAGAGAGAGAGAGAGAGAGAGAGAGAGAAAGAGAAAGTGCCTTCCAGAGATCTTAAGAAGAGACTCCTTCTATGATCACCAGCCGAAAAGAAAGACAAGTAAGGAACGGGAATATCACGATAGGATTAAAAAGTCCCCGGGAGCTTCACAATTAAGCACTTGTTGAGACTGTTCTCACTAAACTATAAGCTTAAATGAATATTCATTACATAAACCTTAAGCATTTCACTTAAACTCGTCAGCTGTTTACACGTCCTATATAATTACTTTAAGATTTTTATCGATTCAGTTCCATCTGGTGCAAAGGAATTTCACTTGCGCCGGATCTGTTGAATTGAGAAGTATACACTGTGCTTCTGTGTCCCAGCTTATTAGTATAACATTTATTTTTTTTAAAGCACATAGCTTTATCTGTTAAATACCATCTGTGTTGGCACCAGATCAGCAAGCTACAGATCTACGAGAGAAGGAATACAGCCCATTCCTATGTAACATATACTTTTGCGTTGTGGAGACTTCCTTAAGAATGTAATCTTGACAAGCATTAAACTGCTTAAAATTCACAGTTTACCACAGATACCCACAAACTCACTTAATGATGCTAACAGTTCAGTCTGGATACAGTTTTCTTAAAGCAACTATTTGCATAACGAGAGATATACTCTGGGAAGAGTCTCCTTAACCCAATTCTTGCCAGCCAAACTTTCAAAGCTCTCTGGAGCGTAGCCCCTCCTTCCTGGGAATCCAGACTACATTCCACCACACAGATCACATGATGCCGGTAATGAGTGTCTATGGCGATTCTCAATCATCCAGGACACGGTGTCCCAAAGGTGCTTTTGCAAACAGCAAATGGACTTTCTGGGATTTTTTTCCCCCCGTGTAAACGTTTCTCTTTTTCGTTTTCAAGAGGGGGGAAAAAACCCCAAGAAAGTCCAGTTGCCTTTTTGAAAAGTACCTTTGGGACCTGTAACGAGTCGATGCCACTGATTTAATGGTACAAACTGATGTTGGCATTATGAACTTTCATACCCAAGATCTAGCCCAAGATCTGTAGGAGAAGGAGCAGCAGAAGCTGGAGGGCGGAGTTAAAGGAGACAGCAGTCTAGAATCCGTACATTGTCACAGGTGGTCTTATCTAACTCCTAGCAAGCGTTGACCATCCGTTGAGAAGATCGCTGGGCAGTGGTTTTAGGCAATAAATCAGTTAAACTGGACCTTCCCATGTGGTCCTGATTTTTCACATCTGACAAGATCTGATCACAGGAGAGTGGGCTTCTCCCACTACAAACCCGTTAAGAGCACGCAAAGAGGACCTTTGAAGACCCCTCTGTGGTTGAAGGCTCACTCATCTAGGCTGAAGAGGACAGCTAGTTCTGCTCTGTTGAGCAGAATCTTTTTAAAAACCCTTTCTAATCTTTGTGTTTCTTGAACTCTGGGGATTTTTTTTAAAGAAACGCTTCAAGCTGCTTTGGGTGGAAGGTGAGATATAAACTGAATGGAAAAAAAATAAATAGCAGCAGTAGGAAACCTGGTTGAGAGAAATACGCTGTCAGATGGCAATTAAGTTTCTAAAAACAAACATCCAGCCCGTGTCCATTTCTGCTACTGCAGAGCAAATTAAAATAACTCGTTCTGCAAAGCCTCCTTTTTATATCCATTTAACATGAACGCTCTTGTTCCCCCATTATACTGCGTTTGTTCATTTTACATACTTGGGAGTAATTGCGTCTACTATTAGGGGGGGGGAAAAGCAAATTAACATTAGGCCTTTTTTATTTCCCATGAAGGACAAATAAAAGATCTCACTTGCCAGCCAAACCTTTTGAATGGAAGATGAGAAATTTGTTGAATCGGAGGTCCCTAAAAGACCAGGTTTTTTTTCTAAATGAGGGATATACCAAATGTTTAATTGTACTATTCATGCACAGTTGGATAAAAAGCCAAGCGCTACTATGAATGACAATCACCCACGTTATATTAGATGCTTCATTACAACACAAAGTTAAGGAACACCGAGGATTTATCAATCTGACATCCCATTAGAATGAAACGCAAATTGGGATGTTTCTGTGGTAAATCACTGAGTGATATAAGCCAGGAGAAAAGTCCTTACTCATATAGGAAATATATATTAGACTCTCTAGGTTCGATAATAAAGAGGCTTTATCCAACCTCCAATCCCAGTTGTAAAAGAGGGCTGACTGTAAGAAGCTTGACAGCGTGCTTTTTAATAAATTTAGTATTTGTAACTGTTCTTGATTTTAATAAATCCCATTGAAAACACATTGTGGAAAAATTAAGATATCATATGGACTGAGGTTGGGGGTCCCACATTATACTGGTGGTTTTTCATACTTCAATTATTATTGAAAGCTTGACAAATCTCATGGTTGGAGGATGAATTGGGAGACAGCAACATACATGGTAGATCTTGTGGTCTACTGTCATGTGGACCAAGAAGGAAAAAGATATTTAGAAGATCTCTCACTCATACCAAGTTTTGCTCTAGTGTGTAGTTACAATCAATTTCTGTTTGGCCCATAAGAGAAACAGCATGCTCAAAAGCAGAATATGCTGGATTTCCCCATCACATGTTATAACATGGTTGGATTTGGGTTTATCAGGTTATGTGAACCCAGATGTAATCGCAAATCATAACTTAACAGATGGCAGGAACCCAACCAGGGATTTAGGCTAGAGGCTGCCCTTCTTTATCAGAAATGTCCATTTCAGCTAAGAGTGTTTTTTTTTTTTCCAGATATACAAATATTCCTTCCAAACAGGTGGGGTATATATTTCTGTCCTGCTCGGAGATTCCAATTGACAGATCTTATTAGTAAGCTATCAAGAAAATGAAAGTGTGTTTTGCAATCCCTGCTCTTCCATTCCAACCAAATATGATTTGGAATCTCAACTCATTCATGCAAAACATGACAAGAATGACTGGGGGGGGGATGAAAAGAAATGCAAGAAAAAAACTAACGAGAAACTGCCAATGTACTTATTTCCAAAACAGGTTTTTAAACAGCTAAAGAGGTTCACACAGAGATGTTTAAAAAGTGCACAAAAGGAGACTTTGCAGCCCATTTATGTCACTTCTGCTCTTTCTCCTCCATAAAGCCTCCCAGAACTGCCTTCTCAGGGAGTTGGGTTATCATATAAAGTTAATAGATAAATAAATAAAATAAAAGTGCATAATTTCCAACCAACATAGCCAAGATCCTACCACACTTGCAAATTGCATTGGCCCCCTTAACGTTCACCTGTAGTTATAGCAGCCATCTCTTCCAAAGGTTTTCTGTATCATTTTATTACAAAAAAAATAAATATGCCTTTTGCCTATCCTGAAACGTTATTCAAGTATCGTGCATTGCAGCATTTGCGTTAACTTTAAAAGCTTCCCTCTGTTTCTCTACACAGAATGGCTACCATCTATATATTTTATTTCCTGTCACATTGGAATTTGCAAAAGACCTTTGGGGAAAACCAGGCACTTCAAGGGATTGAAACCAAAATCTGTCAAAGGCGAGGCATATATTTTAAGAATTAATTGTGGAATATCTATCTCTGCGTTGTTTAAAGAAAACTCCTACTGGATAGCTTCACTAGGATGCATGGAGAACTGGATTATTCGACATAATTTACTGCTTCTCTCAACTTTTCTAAGTCCCTGATCTTGGAAGTTGGAAATCCCAGAAGCGGTGATTAGAAAAAACACTTATCCAACCAACCAATGGGATTACGGGTTATAAAGTAGAATAAAGTCTGTTTAAATGTGACCAAGAACCAACTCATTTCGCTTGTTGTTCTTTAGGTCATTCCCATTTGTCCGGTGTAAATTTCTGGCTGCACAAATTATTCAGACAGTTCTAAATTGTAATGGTTTTTTTCTCTCTCTCTCTCTCTTTCTCTCATCAAACGTGCCTGGCAGCCATTAACCTTTTCAGACTACAGTAATTTCTATAATTTGCTGGAGAGAAAGTTTTGGGAAAAGTGTATCTTGGTGACAACTTGGGAAGAAAGTCGTGTTTTTAGGTTACCTACAACAAGATGCATTTGGCAAAATGACAGGTCAAAAACCTCCTCCGCCTTAATCTCTTCAGACATCAATAACAATATGATTTTTGCTTACAGAGCTTCCTTCCTTTTAAACCACACGAATCAGAAAAAATAATAGTAATCCAAACCTCTCCTCTGTATTTCTAAAAACAGGTTGACCAGTGAAGAGATCTACCCACTGGTAATACTCTTTCAACTTCCAGAATTACTGGGTGGGGGGGAGGCAAAATCATAGATAGATCATATCTTTTATATGATCCCATCTTCTATCAGTTTGTCCAATTGCTCTCTTGCCTAATAGCTTCTTCCTGGTATTTCCAAATCAGTTCAATACAACGTGATGCACATCTAATCTACGTTCTGTCACTGTGATTAATGTAAACCAACTAGGATCAATACTGCATTTTAAAAAAAAACACCCTCTTAATTGTGAGAAAATTCTAAATACCATGAAATACACGGAGGAAATTTGAAATATACTATGGGCAGAATATAACTGGAGTGAATTTATATCTGAATTTATAATGCCCATGTGCAGATTTAGTTTTGATTGCTCCTGCATAAATATTTGTACCTAAGCTTGCTTTGCCTACCCTGATACTTCACACTTTGCAAGAAATAACTCTTGATAGATTCAAATTGACGTAAAATAAGACCTAACACCGAGGAGGTTTTTTTTTCCCCTGCAAAGGTTCCATTTGCTAGTTAATTCTTTTTCCTTTCCTTTTGCAATCATGATTTAGGAAGTTATCGCTTAGACCTTGGGGCAGGTTGTCTCTTTGAAGGTTAGTGAGAGAGAATCATAGTTTCAGAGCCAAGACTGGAGACTTCCTTCCAGCAATCAACACCCAGATGAGCAGAGATTAATACCAAGATTAATACTAGACCAACAATCAAGAAGTAAACAATATCCCAATCAAGAAACTGCCAACTCAGACAAACAAAATAACAGTAAACAACAGCCTAATTAAGAAACCAGCAAGAACACTCCCATCAACATTGAAAGGGCAAGCCTCTATAGCTTATAAAATGAGAGCAAATCCCACTCTCTCCTAGCACTGATGATGTCACCTAGTTGGGTCATGAAATGTCTGCAAAAAAACAACCAAGCTCAGAGAGCACCAAGGACCCCACAGTCCTCCTCCTCTTCCTCCTCCTCCTCCTCCCAAATCCCATTCCCTTCTAGCACTGATGATGTCACCTCGTTGGGTAACGAAATGTCTGCAAGAAAACAACCAAGCTCAGAGAGCACCAAGGACCCCACAGTCCTCCTCCTCTTCCTCCTCCTCCTCCTCCTCCCAAATCCCATTCCCTTCTAGCACTGATGATGTCACCTCGTTGGGTAACGAAATGTCTGCAAGAAAACAACCAAGCTCGAATCAATCCCTGAATTGACTGGACCCTTATTTTAAGATTGATACTGGCTTTGTTTTGTTCTTCCCCCAATATACTGTGAGATACTGCTATTTGTTTTTATTATTGTACTGTTATTTTTAATCCTGTTATTATGAAGATTTCCCCCTTTTGCAATGGAGATGGCCTTAAAATGGATGAAATAAATACTTCCCTAAATAGTTGAACAGACTAAATTATGTACTTCTAAGGCTATAGCATCATGTGTACAACTAGCTATTTCCTAAAATTAGCATCGACACAAATGTAAAAATTTCATGCTAGTTAAATCTAATAAGAGAAATGCACTTGCATTTTAATCTGGGGACAAAGAAGAGCTCGCAAGTCAGCCAGAACTGGTCCCTGCAGAACAGAAGATTAGAAATACAATACATTTTGTCGGCTGGTGCATATTCATGTCACTAGACACTAGCTGAATATCAATATTAAAAAGATGAAACTCTACCAATAATCTAACGTTGGAAAATACGCTACAACATGGTTTATAGCTTGTTTGGTGCTTCACTTTTATGAGCAGTGTACAACAAAGTGAAACAAAAAATCTTCTTCATAGGAGCATACCTTTTATTTCCTAAGCACATTGGTTTGTGCTTAAATTGTAAGCTGCCCTGAGTCTTCGGAGAAGGGCGGGATATAAATGGGATTAAAATAAATAAAAAATAAAAATAAATTTGTGCGATAGGAGATTGGACTACAGCTGAGTGGCCAACCATCTTTAGGAGAAACTCAAAGCCTGGGACATGTCTAAAACAAAAGCCTAAAAGAATGTTTTATGTATGTATCCTTTAGGTAAAAGGACTCCGGGAGAATGCCTTACATTTTTGTAGGAATGATAGGGTCCACCACTGATTGGCATGCAAAGATGCCCAGTGTGACCCAACCAACTTTCTGGGCTAGGGCAGCAACAGCACCTTCCAGAAGAGCTGGTTTGAAGCTCTGACAGTAATAATACTTATCGAGTTGTTTTCCTCGCGTCTCTATTTTTCTGGGCCACTGAGCCTCCTTTTATTTAATTGCTTTAAAATTGTACAGCTTTCAAGTCGCCTGCCTAGGAGGGGCTTTGGAAAATAATAAAAACAAACTGCCCACTTGCCTGAAACTCAGCCAGGGTGTTTTCATTTCATGCCATTCTATCTGGTCCAAGGTGCTTCCTAATTCTCGGCTGGAACAAGCAAGGAGAAGATGCTCATTTTCACTATCAATAAACTGTGAAATATATTTGAACGTGTTTTAATTATAAATGGCATTTGTGAGGGCTGTATCTGTGGGCAGGCTATTCTCTACAAGATAATGTTGCTTCTAATGCAAACAGTGCAAAAACTGTATAGCGAAATAGCTCCCAACTTGGTTACTAATGATGGTTTAACAGCCTGAAGATAAAATTCACAGAATGGTCTTAACAGCAAGGTGCTTTTTCTAATTTCCATATTTTTGCATGATATTTATTTAATTAGCTTAAATACACAACAACTCAAATCTTGCTCAGAAACATTTAAATCCCTAGTCTTTTAGGAGCACTTCTCCAAAAAGTCAAATAACACAACTATTTTATGGTGCAATCCACCATCCTAGGTGTCCCATAAAATATTTCAAGGTATCTTTACAATCAAGTTAAAAACAGTAATAAAACTGTCATTGTAAAACAGTTAATATGCAACGTATGCATCCATATGGATAGGAGAGGAACAGGAAAGGAGTGAATAGAAATAAATAAAAATCTATTTCTTCCATCACACAGATGAGAGTTCTCACGAGAGAATCAGTCCATTTTGTGTAGTACCCACCATAAGACTTTCTACCCTGAAAATAAGTAAACATGACTTTACACCGAAGCACGTCACTTCCAAGACATACATGATCTTCACTTGGGAACCAGCTTGCATGATTGTAACATTTAGCAAAGACTATTAAGACAGACTGCCCCAACTAACCAGTAATTACTTTGATGATTTTCTGCAATTCCTGCAGTCAACAGCCAAAGCCTTCAACTTTGCAAAGGATTTTATGAGCTAAATAATCCTGTCACTAGTAAATATTGAATGTATCACCATGAATTAATGCTGTTTTCCCCCTATTTCCAAACATAGAAATTGGTTAAACCTATGTTAAGATCAGTGGGAAACCACCATTGTTACATGCTTGTCCAGAGGAAAGGGTCCTGTTATTATTTGTGACCTCTTATCTGCATGAATAATGTTTCTTAAAATATTAAACGTTATAATACGGGGTGCATTCTTTGGAGAGAGTGCTCCAGATTTGGAAATGTTTATAATCATACTATTAAAAGCATTCTCAAACTTATTTTAGAAGAGGAGACAGGCAGAAGTTATTGTTGTTCATCATGCCTTCACATCTGCTCAGTTGGTTTTTGGAGGTGATGGGACAAGCTAAACGAAACATTTACCCAATTGTTTGGAATAGCCTATTTATTTCACAGCACCCATGCTGGAGGTGGACAAGCACACAATTCCATGCATGCTAAAAAGACACTTGCTTTCTGTTAGGCACTGTTCACAGTGAGATAAGTTACTGAAGCAGTATTTGCTTTGGGCTGCAGAGCATCACTCTCATAACCAACGCCTGGAGATCAGGATTTTCCTGACAAGAGCAAACTCTGTTCATAACTTTAACGGTTCATCGCCACAACATAAACATACGAATTACAGCGGAGTTTTTTTTTAAAAAAAAGAAGTATAATCCACACACAGTTTGGGATTTACTCCTGTGGCAAAGTAAAATCCAGTTAGTTCCCTTCTTCTGAGTCTACAACCATATGTCTGATTCTCTTTGGGATGCCTAATCTTTGCCATTGATAATTAGAAAGACACTTCTGCCAGATGTATAGGATATGGGGTACCTTGCAATATTTTCCATCCAGTTGTCTCAGCTTTTAGAACAGGGGTGTCCAACCTCAGCCACTTACAGATTTCATCTCCCAGAATTCCCCAACCAGCAAAAAATTCTGGAAGTTGATGTCCACAGGTCTTAAAGTTGCCAAGGCTGGACACCCCTGGTTTAGACAATCAGAGAGCCGTCTGAATCATTACACGTAAAGGCATATTTCTTTTGTTTGTTCCGACTGTTAGTTGATTTATTGTTTTTTTAACATTGATCAGGAAATGGAAAGATCCTATCGCTGGAATTGAGCTGCTTTTAGTCCAAATTTCTACTCAAATGTTAGTGAAATGCAAAACCTTTTTTATCTTCACTGGGCCTTTAATACTAAATCATAGTTCATGAGTGATATGAAGCTTCCCATTTTGCTTCAGTTCTGGAATAAAAGAGGCATGCACTTCTCTATGATCCAGAACAAGAAATATTCTGAAAACTCTTCGTATTGACAAGAATAAAGTACATTGCCCTAAGAAATGCTGTAGGCAGTTGATTATGTGCTATCAAGTTGTTGTTGTTGATACTTAGTGACTACATATATAGAGTTCTTCCAATGGCATATACATCATCACCATAACTTCAACAAGAAGCTGTGAAGATTATTTGAAGTCTGGGTGATTCTGGAGAATCCTTAAAATTGAAAATTCTTCATTAAAGATGTACCTGCATATGATAATTCTTTGGGAATCAAATAGACAGTGAAAACATCTGAATGTGAGACAGCTTATCTGTTAGCAGTGATGATTATAAATGCCATCAAATACGATCAGTACTAATTCAGATACTGAAGCCTCTTTCGACTGTGGTCTTTAAAAAACTTTTTCAGCTTAAACTAAATTGACCACAGCTACTAAGGCCTGACCTGATGGATATTGCTCTTTTTAACCCCAAACCTTTAGCCCTTCTAATAATATTTAACTAAAGTTATTGGCAGTCAGGAAATGCAGTAAAATGACAGAATTCACTTTATCCGAAATTTCCATGCTGATTCTAATGCTATTTCTTCTGCTTAAGTATGCACAACAATACATTACTGGAACAATAAAATCATCTATACATTATGATTTTACACTAATTACACAATAATTAAAACGGCCATTTACTTAGAAGTTTGTTACTTTTATTAACAAATATCACTCTAAACTGTATGAAAATGCAAAGAGAGAGTCTTAAATCAGTTGTGTAGCCTTTAACTTACTTAAATTAAAAACAGCATTCAGCAAATAGAGATTCGGCATTAAAACTAATCTAATTTCTGAAAGAGCTGCAGGTTTGCAGATTAAAGGGTCTTAGCTACTATGCTCATCCATTTGTCTGAAATATTTAGAGACTTATTATGTTTTCATCTACATTAACAATATGAAATCAATATTTTGAAGGCACTGAGAGAATAATTAGGAAAATGCAATGAATATTAACTACCCACCTAAAGTTTCATTATCTGCTGTCTCTTTACATTTAATCAATGGGGAAAATATGTATGAAAAAGGAGTTTCATGTAAGCCATGAAGATTATTTGCAGTCATCTTTATAGTAATTTACAGGAGAACAGTGTGCTCCTTAGGTGCATAGCTGAGTGAGTTATTAGGGAATTGTTGCCATGCAGGATTATAGATTTTTATGAGTCTACAAGGGAGTTGCAAGCTGCCTCCTGTCTCCTCACTGGATCCAGACTCCCTCTACTGGACTTCTACTAAAGAGACCATTTTGTGCACCGTTTTGTGCAGGGTAACGTGTCGGTTTAGGGATTATTCCAGCAGCTGCAGAAAGTAACTTCTGCGGGGGGGTGGGGGGAGAGAATATTTCCTGTTTTATTTGAATGACGGCTTTGCACGCTTAGCTCCTGCAAATCATTCTCAGAAGACAAATTGAGTGAATTTATCTACTCACCAGCCAAACGTGGCTGTGCTAAATTGCTTTTGGCTTCTTGATAGACGTAGGGCTCATGGCGGCACTCATAATTCTTGACAATGGTGGGTTGTTGTTGTTTTTTAAGTGAGCAGTGGGCAAGATTATTCAAAAAGGAGAGACTAACAAAGGGGACAGAGTCACGAAGCTGCTTAGTTCTAAATATCTCCCCCTGTTCCATGTCTTCCAATGCTATCAGCTTTTTTGGGGGGAGCGATGGGAGTTATATCGCTACTTTATTGGACTGGCTATGCCCCTGGTTCACTTTAACTGCATTTGGCGCATAGCATAGATAGCACAAGCAGCCTTGGTGGAGCAGTGGGCTAATGCCTCCTTAAGTAACACCAGCTGCCTGCAATTAGTGCAGGTTCGAGTCCCACCAGGCTCAAGGTTGACTCAGCCTTCCATCCTTCCAAGGTAGGTAAAATGAGGACCCAGATTGTTGGGGGCAATTAAGCTGACTTTGTAATAATGCTGCTTGGGGGGGTGAAAGCCCTAATAAGCAGGCATATACATAGAATGAAGGCTATTGCTAACCACATTTGATTTGTGCTTAAATTGTAAGCCGCCCTGAGTCTTCGGAGAAGGGCGGGATATAAATGGGATTAAAATAAAAATAAATACAAATAAATAAATCTCCAGATCTTTCTCCTTTAACCTCTCTATTGGAAGACTGCATTCCCCAGATGCACTAAACCATAAACTAGACAGTCATGCTTTAGGCTGATGTGTGACCTCAGCCCATATCTACAATTCAATGTTCTGTAAACCTAGAAATTTGAGCTGGCTGACTAAGCCACATTTAAGTTACCTATGGGTTAAACATATCATATCAACACAGCCTAGCACTTGAAACGAGTTCCCACCTAGATACAAAGGACTATCTACTGTTCTGGCTGTTTCAGGAAGAAAAAAACAACAATATCCCAATCTCTGTAGCAGCTGTATAAACACTGATTTTTGCTACAGGAGTCAAATAAACAACCCAGCACATTGCCATGCTCTTGTTTTTTAGCTGAGGGCTGCCTGGGGTGTACATGGAGCTATGGAGCAAGGGAGATGCCACCTCAACATGGCTTCTGCTGCTTCTGCCTGAAAACTACACACCGCAATTTGGCATGGGCAAAAGCATCAGCAGTAGGATTTTTTTTGAAAAAGGAAAAAAAACACCTTGCAACTTGGCAACCCTGCAAAATTTGGATGGCAGAAATCCAGTAACTGCAGGGAAGGCTCTGGAAGACCTGAGGGCAAGGCGTACCGTTGGGCCCTGATTTCAGAGGGGGGGAAAAAACAACTTTGTTCCAACGGGAAGTCAGTATTATTGGTGCTGCAAAAGTAAAAAGGTATAATTAACACCAGGTGTGTAAATACACAGTCCGTTCAGTGTTGCTATGACACTGCCAAGACATCAACATTTTTCCCAGACAAGGCTCAGATGGACACTTAAATGCCAACTGTTAAGTACGATGATTGCTAAGAGATGAAATAGCTTTGCAAATGGTTATTTTTTTTTGGGGGGGGGAAGATTTTACAACCAGGGAGGCAAACGTTATCCTCCATAGTTTGACTAGTTTCTTACTTGGTGTATTCTGACAGCTTACTAACCCAGTTAGTGTGGAACTGTTGCAGGAGGAAGTTTCTTCCTTTGAAAGGACTTGGTGATAAATGAACTTGAAGATTTGATATTTTGACTGAAGAAGAGAATACCGTTTAAGTATTCTGTGCTTCTGTTTCTTTGAATTAATTTAAGACGGGAGTCACAACATTAGAAACAGACAGAACTTCAATCATCGTAGATGTCATTCTAACTTTTTTTTTTAATCCTAGCTTGTAGACACCCCTGAGCCTAACAAAAATTTATCATGGTGACCAACTCAGCCATTTTTTTTAAAGTGGGTGCTTCTTATTCCCACTCAGAAAACAAATACTTCAACAAATACTAGTCTGAGCAAGTCATATCCTCCTAACAGGAAACAACCTACAAGTTGAGGACTCTACCAGCACATTCATTCTGGAAATGTAATAGGATTTCATCATCTTTTTGGCTTCCTGGATATATATTTTTTTAAGCAGAACAATGGAAACAATTATTTAATGTGTGATTCCGTGTTGCTCATAAAACTTCTTTCCAGTATCCTGGCAACGTAGCAATGCTAGGGAATTGTAGAAGTGAGTCATGGCTACCTTCAGCCAACTGGAAGAAGAGTTAACTTCAAAGATTTCCTTAGCAACCTTTAGACTGTATTATTGTTTTACTACTACCAAGAATAAAGTAACTTTTGCATTAATAAAATGGAAGGGAACACAATCAGGTTTAAAAAATGACAAGAGCATTTTGTCTCCCTTACAATTGTGCCAAACTAGCTATTAAGTCTCTGTAGCAGGATGGCTTGTCCAAGGAATTACTTTCACTGACCAGAAAACAAGATGCATCCATTGTACTGCAGCATGTTTAAGCTTTATGAATGGAATAATAAAGCTTGGCTAGTGTTGCATAAATAAATGGAACAAAGCTTGGCTAGTTTTTGACAATATGCACAGTCAATAAATAGAAAAATCTTTATATTTAGAAAATACACTGCTATGATCTACTTGGAGAGGTATTAGACTGGGAATGAAAGACACTAAAGCAGGGGTGTCTAATCTTGGCAACTTTAAGGCCCATGCTGGCTGGGGAATTCTGGGAGTTGAAGTCCACAGGTCTTAAAGTTACCAAGTTTGAACACTTTGCACTAAAGCTTTAAATCCAGCCTCCTGCAGTGGGGCAGGCCTGGCTTAGAGAGGGGTTTTTTGTTTTGTTTTTTGTGGGAAACCTAGAAGAGGGGTGCCGCCTTGAATACGTAGATAATAAATAAAATAAATAATCCATTTATACAGTGCTTCTGATGCAAAGGCAAAAAGGTCTTCTAGGAGACATAACCACAGCTCCTTCAGCTTCTTCAACCAAGCCACCCCATCCAAAACCAAACTGCTTTCAGAAGCCGCAGTTGCTAAGTTAATGCTAAGAGTGCAGTGGTTAGAAAGCAGTATTGCAGGCTGACTCTGCCCACTGCCAAGAGTTTGATCCAGACCTGCTCAAGGTTGACTCAGCCTTCCATCCTCCCCAGGTTGGTAAAATGAGGACCCAGATTGTTGGGGGCAACAGGCTGATTCTGTAAACCGCTTAGAAGGGGCTGTAAAGCACTGTGAAGTGGTATATAAGTCTCAGTGCTATGGCAAATTGCTGTTACAAATGCACCAACATGTTCCTAAGCACTTTTCTGCCTTCAAATCCCTAAAGCTACATGGCCCTTATGTGTGTGTATACACACACATGCACACGCACACCCACAAACATGGTCTCAGGTAAGAATCAACCCCAGCAGCGGTCTTAAAATGAAAGCCTGGTTTAAAAACTCTTGCATTTCTGGGAAGCTGACATTAAAACCAATTAAATTAAAGGAAATATTTATTTTTAATCAGTTTCATCACAGATTGGAATTGTACCGCCTCCCATTCGCCATTGTTACCGGGATTGCCAATTCTATGGGCTGATTAAAAATGAATACCTCTGCCTAGGATTAGAGACCAGCGATCTGCAATTACGCTCGATCTGCAAAGAGGAGGGGTGGGTGGGGAGTTGGCCCCATGCCATCCCGCCCGCCCCTAGCGAACCCCTTCTGTTCATGCCAGCCAGCTTAGAAGGGCCGCCGAGGGATCACAGGGGCCCCCAGACAGCATTACCCCCAGAGCCCTTGGGGAAATTTAACACAGAAACCAGCGAGCCAATTTTGTGCGGCGTCAGATAAGCCTGTTCCTAAAGGAATGACTACTTACAGGGCTCAGCATGAGTGTCGCCAGACGCTTCCCTACAACCTGGCCAGGACAACTGGACAAGGGTTTGAGGGATGCTCCCTACTCAGCCCTGGGTCTGCCCTGCATCGCCCACCTTGTTGCATTCATCCCACCTTCCACAGTCCATAAGAGGCTACAGGCACTCAAGCTACACGAAGTGTTTTGCAGATGTCTTTTCTTTGAGTCTGGCAGCTCAAACAGTTTCCTTACGTTGGCAGGCAGAATAGCTATGGCCCAAATCCTATGAGCTGGCACCTCAAGCACTTGGGTTCATAGGATTTGATCTCCTCCCCCCCCCCCCGGCCGACAACCAAAGGCGAGCTGGGCTTTGAGTAGGAAGGGTAATTATCGTGTCGGGCTGGTTGGATAAAGATTGCAAACTAGGACCTCTCCAGCTGCTTTTTCATTCTGAGGCGATTCCAGAAGCCAGGATCAAAGTGGAGATAAGCAATAGGGAGGAGAAAACTGTCCAAGTTAATATGATGAAAACTGACAACTCTGCTAGGCGGCCTTGTTATAACACCACACCAAGGGTGGGGGGGGTGAGGTGCAGCCCCCGGAATGTTGCAAAGAAGGTCACCATTTTCGATAGCTATAGGACAAAACATGCCGGAGATGAGAATTAAAGTTACTTTAGCAAACAAGCGGGCCTGGACTGATCACGGTTTTTAAATTTGGTTTTTATCGGCTTAAATTGTCCTTTTCTTTCTTTATTTATTGTTTAATTCTTTTTTAATCTTTGTATTCCATGTTTTTTTTTAATTTTTTTATTGTTGTGAGCCGCCCTGAGTCCTTAGGGAGAAGGGCGGCATATAAATTTAATAAATAATAAATAATAATAATAATAAATGATTTTTTTCCCTAGCTAGGCCAAGTGCTGGTGATGACCTATAAAGCTATAAAGCCCTGAATAGCTTGGGTCCGGGATATTTAAGGGAACACCTGCTGCCAGCATCAAGTTCCCTTCGTCCAGTGCGCTCGCAGAGGGCCTTCTCAGGGTGCCGCCGATAAAAGATTGCCGGCGGATAACACCCAGGGGGAGAGCCTTTTCTGTGGGTGCGCCTGCCCTCTGGAACCAGCTGCCCCTGACCTACGTTCATTCCGCCGAGACCTGAAGACTTGGCTCTTTGAGCTCTTTGACCCAGGCTGAGAATTTTAACTGGGGTTTTATTTTCAGGGATAATTTAATCTTTTATTTGTCTTTTAACTTTGTATTTTGTATTGGTGTGATTTTAAAATGCCCTGTAAACCGCCCTGAGTCCTCCGGGAAAGGGTGGTATATAAATCTAATAAAATAAAATAAATAAATAAAATAAGTATTAGCAAAGACGCTTGAAACTTCTTGGGTTTAACCTTATGAAATCATATTGAGATAATCTCCAGGAATCAACTTGGCTTGTTTTCAATAGGGCTATTTTCTTCTGCCACCAAAAGGACTTTGAGTTTGGGACCTAGTTTCATTGCAAGGGAAGGAAATGAAGGAAAACATCAGTTTCCTTGCACTAATAACAGGGTGCTTGCTCTGTTAGCATGTTCAGAACTAATCTGCTTACATGAATATGTGATAGAAATCAATCTCAGATCCGAATCTCTGCTAAATATCATTACCCTCTGTGCTCAACTTTGACTGACAGCTGGATACCTCCTATCAGTACCAATTGACAGATGGGGAAATAAAAGCTGGAATGTGTCATAATTTACCACATCATCATGCCCGTTTGTTTCAGGTTGCAGTGATTCAGCAGTAAACATAACATGCCATTAAGTCAAAATGAATGACAACCAGGAGCTCAAGAAGCAGCAACCGTACAACTACTTTTTAAAACAGTTTATAGCCGTGGCTTAGGAAAATTGTAACTCTGCTTTTTAAAAAGGAAAAATAAACGCACAGCTGGGCCAAAATATTAGGCTCTGCTTCCGTAGAGTTTTAAAGCTTTTTAAAAAGTTATTATAGTTACCAAATTTTCGGGCTGCTGTGTACTGTAAGCCCCACTGAACACCTTTTCTAGATACAGCAGCTCAGCTCATAAAGATTTTAAGTACCTGAGTGTGATGTTCTGATGAAGTGAAAGGAGGCGATCACAACTAAGCCTGACCTGCGCAACACTTAGGTGGTCACACCAAAAAGGGATGGAGGGCGCCACAGAGTTGAGCATGTTCGTTTTCCCCAGGTTGAAAAAAGGAAATGTTGCTGCAATAAAAGAATTAGAGCAGCCAACGGGCTCATGAAAGAAGCTGGGACTGTAGTTAGCAAATGGATTCCAATGGGAATTTGACTACATAGAAAAGTACAGAGGGTTCTCGACTTACAAGAATTCATTTGGTTCAAAGTTACAGCAGCACTGCAAAAAGTGACTGACAATGGCCCTCACACTGATCATCACTGCAGCATTCCCCACAAACACATGATCAAAATTTGGGTGTTTGACAACTGGGAACAATTGCAGCATTCCGGGATCATGTGAACACCGCTTCCGACTTTCCGAGCAACTCACAACAATCCATTTTTTTTAATCATTAAACCAGCAATTAGAGATAAAACATGACAAGGGTGATGAAGTGAAGTACATGGTGTACAAGTTCATATAAATCCCTGATGCACGGACTTTAACCCAAGCTCTGTTTTCTACAACGCTAAGCTGGTTTCCTACAGAGTATGTATTTTTTTTAAAAAAAAATGCTGCTATGAAGAAGAAGAGAACAAAAAGAAAAAGGGATGAAATAAAATTACAATATTGCACAGCAGTTCAAAGTAGGCGTCCCAGAGTGATAAACACTAGATTGGCAACAATTCTGGGCAAAGGGGTGATAACATATTGTAGCGTCAATGCTTCGAATTTTAAAACCCCTGGAACACCTGTAACTGGTCTTCTGTAAACTGGAGCCTGAACATTTTGCTGCTTTGGGTATTCAAAACAGCTTCCCATTGACAGAACATCTGGCAGTGGGGGGGACATTTTCAATCCTCCAAGATCTGCCATTACCGTAAAACTAGTTCTAAGTAAGAAAAGGTATTAAGTATGACTAGGAGTAGCGATGAAGAAAGAGCGATTACTTTTCAGAGAAGCGCATTATATGTTTCCACAGAGTAACTCCTAACCAGATTTCTCTCTCTCTCTCTCTCATTTAACTGACACGTACAGAAATTCTATCAAACTTCACAACCCATTTTATGCTGAAGTATGCAGGCGTAGCTTTCTTATCTGAAAGAGAAGTGCCTAAATTCCAGCCAGTTTCCAGGGAAGCTAAGAGGAAGCAAACCTACATTTCTTGATCTCTGGCATCATTTTAAGAGTTCTAAAACAAACAAACAAAAATCCCAATTATCTGCAATAATCCATCGGGAAAATAAGAAACAGGAAGAAAACTAAATGGGTTGCCTAGCCACCCTCTGCCAGTCTCGAAAGACTACACAGGATCTGAGTCAGGAGCAACAAGTCAACAATTGATGCACCGCGCCCGGCATCAGGGCTGTAGATTATATTGGATAAAGTTCTCCAACCAATCAGCCATCAAACCACTCCCGTTTTTGGAAGTCGCCAGAAGTTAAACCATCTCAGTGTCAAATGAGGACCCAGATTGTTGGGGGCAATAAGCTGACTTTGTAATAATGCCGATTGGGGGGGGGGGGTGAAAGCCCTAATAAGCAGGCATATACATAGAATGAAGGCTACTGCTAAGCACATTGATTTGTGCTTTAAATTGTAAGCCGCCCTGAGTCTTCGGAGAAGGGCGGGATATAAATGGGATTTTTTAAAAAAAAATTGTTAAGATTTTTTTGGGGGAAAAGATAACCAAATATCAAACTGGAAGTTTGAAGAGCCAAACTCTGCCCCTCTCTTAGTGACAATTCTTTTGTAGTAAATGCCAGCTTTGAAGAAGAGACAAGATCATCAGGCACGTTCAAATTATTAGCCTCTCAAGCATGCAGATTGTCTACAATCATCTTGAAAATTAATAATCCTCATCAAGTGAAGATTCTAAACCCACCTTGTAATTTTCTTCTTACCTGTAGCAACCAACAACTGCCTGCAAGGAAACCTCAGGTGTTCCCCCATTCCTTTCTCTAGAATCCCATCTTTGTCTTCACCTGCAAAAATTTTCCTTTCCTCCCAGAAGTTGTAAATTTAGCACCTACAAGGAGAGGTGGCTAAGGCAGATGGCGAGGGGGGGAAAAACACCACCCAAGATAACAGGAACACAATCAGATGATTGCTGCTTTTAGGAGTGATCTTTTGGGGTGGGGGGTGGGGGTGCTGAAATGAAATTCTGGGAGAATTTCTAACCCGCCCAGCTCTTAGAAATATTCCCCCCATCTCTTTGGAGAACGCATTTTCTCTCCCTTGATTTCCATACATTTGCAAGTTTGTACACATGATTTATGTCTTTGCAAAAGGCAAGGCACTTGAGCAAACAAATTCAATGGTGAAATACCTAGTAGGGGGGGAATTAAAAATCTCACACCCACCCTCACAGAGATAGCTGACAGCTGTCCCTTGGAAGATCTGGAGGGAAATGAGCTGTCCAGTTAACAATGCAAATTGCTGCTTAATTCAAAAGTGTGGTTTAAGCTGTGGAGTAAAGAAAAGAAAAGGCCATTGGTCCAGATGTGATTGGGCAGAGGAAAACTCACTGGGAGGGAACAGAATTAAACTAAGACTTATTACTTCTGTCTACAGTAGAGTATAGAGTAAGGCACAGAATGGAGGAAGAAGGACCGGATAAGGGGATTTTTTTTAGGGAGGAAGGGAGTGAAGAGAAAGGACTGGAGAATGAAACTCAGATGGACAAAAGGGTGGTGCTTCCAAGTTGCAGAGCAAGTCTGTTGGTAAAATGATCCTGAACTGGGCAGATGGAAAAGAGAACCAGCCAAATTGCAATGAGAAAGAAATAGGTGTAATAACAGGAATGGATCAGGTTGCAGGGCAGGCAAAAGATATCCTGGATATTTGCACGCCAACGGTGAGGGTTGCACTCCGGAAAAAAATTAGACAGGGCTAGGACTGTACATCGGGTGTATACGCAACAGGTGTGTGTATGAAAAGGTACACAAATGCGTCACAATAGAAGTTCCCGCCTCTTCTTTATTGTATACCTCCCGCCATCTTAGCTCTTTCTTTGTTGATTCTAATGCATTGATTGTCTCACTGTTTTGATCTTTTATAATATCATCTTATCAGATGGTAAGCCGCCCAGAGCTGCATGACAGCAAGATGGATGGTGAGTAAATTTAATAAATAAATAAACACATCCATCATTGGAAATGAAAAGTATACAACAAAAAGGACGGGGTGTATGGTAATCACAGAGGACAGGAGTGGGAGCCATCGTCATCTGGAAGACCACGGGAAGAAGGTCTGATGCAGGACCAAACGTTTACAATCCCTAAAAGCTCTCCACCGCACACCCGCGGGCTTGTTCCTTATATCCTTTTCTATAATTAAAACAAATACGATCGCCCTTCATGTCAAGCAGGAAAGATCAGGTCCACACAGTGACGGTCCAATTACACGGATTTACTGCTGTTCGTGCCAATGCACGGGAACCTTCTCTTCACAGCTAACCCCTGCTTGGCCTCAGATAAAGAGCCTTGGTGGAGCAGTGGGCTAATGCCTCCTTAAGTAACACCAGCTGCCTGCAATTAGTGCAGGTTCGAGTCCCACCAGGCTCAAGGTTGACTCAGCCTTCCATCCTTCCCAGGTAGGTAAAATGAGGACCCAGATTGTTGGGGGCAATTAAGCTGACTTTGTAATAATGCCACTTGGGGTGTGTGTGAAAGCCCTAATAAGCAGGCATATACATAGAATGAAGGCTACTGCTAAGCTTGTAAGCCGCCCTGAGTCTTCGGAGAAGGGCGGGATATAAATGGAATAAAAAAAACTTTAGAATTCAAGGAAGGTGAATTGAGTTCAGTTGTGGCTACGTAGGGATTCTAGGCTGATGCTTCTTTTCACTCCGACCCCAGGTTCTGCCACTCCTTCTCTTACACTTCACTAAGTCACTTTGCGAGGACCCTGCTGGCCTTAAACGTTTAAAGATAGATCCTGGAAGTTGGAGGCAGGTTTGTCATACTTTGTGCCGATTAGGGTTTTTGGTTTTTGAAATTTATTTACGTGGCTGTTGAAAAACTATGAAAAACCACTTCGAGGGGAGATCACATCTTTTTATGTCTCAGGAAGTGAGAGCGAAGCGGAAAGGACAGATGGAGCTAATTTGATCCTCAACCTGACTACCTGCATTGCCAGGCTCTAAATAGACCAGGTAAAAGCTCTGCCAGTTTCAAAGCAGTGGTAGAGATATTATGGGCTGGAATCAGGATGAATTGCCAATTAGACTGCCATATCCCAGAATGCTGAGCGACGAGGCAGAGCGGCAGAAACATCGGGCTTGAATTCAAACCAATGGGAATGAGGGGGGAAAGCACCGATCGCCTTTTCTTGTACTTCTCAGACTTCAATTTAAGTCCTCAGGCCGTTATTCCAAGTATTGCCTGGAAGGCTCATCGCTAAGATGGTTCTGTTACAAACCCTCTTTCCCTATCCAGGAGCCTGGCCATAGATAGCAGAAAGAATAATTCTGTCTATTCCATTAGCAGATTGGATTGGCAGCACATAAAGAATATGAAAACGGTGGGTAGTGAAAGCCACAATATTCTGAAGGAGCGTCATGAAAAAAACAATCTGTTGTATCTGAGTGAAATTAAGTGTTTTATGCTAAGCTTTGAAAGAGAACCCTGTTGCAATGGCTGACTCTCTAAATGCCATTTACTCGGCTCTCTCAGATCTGATACCAAATGTCTTTTCATTTGGTCTCACAAGAAATGTTATTATTTGCCTTTTAGAATAGACAGCATTGCCTCTAGCCAAAGCTGCAAAAGAAGTACACAGCTGTCAAAACCTGTAAGTTTTGGAAAAAGCACGCTGCATTCACAGAATGATGAACGATCAGAAAAGTGGATCAGATCGCTTCTTCCTGCCGAATCGCTTTCTATTATTGCATATTTTCCCTCTTTAAAAGAATAACAAAATCCAGGCCACCAATGCAATCTACTGAGTTGTATTCCTGTACTTCTCTTGTGTGGAAACTTCAAAAGGCTCCTACATTATTGGTGTACCCAAGTCACAAAACACTATCTCGTTTTTCATTATCAGACAGGATTGACCCTTATCTGTCCCTGGCTTCTAGTATCATCTGCAAGTCGGGAGTCCATTTTTTTCTGACTTGCTCATAAGTCAAAATAAAGAGCAGGTTGTCACTGCAAAGCATAACAGAGCTTAAGCAGGGAGACGTAAAAGTCCTCTCTAGGTGCTAGAGTAGAAAACAGAAGAGGAGAAGGATTTCCTGTCTAAGTTTATTGTTCTTATCTTTGGTGAGACAATAAATACAATGCAGTTTCTCAACAATGACAATACATTTGTCTTAATATTATTATCATCCTTCTCCTCAAAGCAAAAACTGAAATATTTTTTCCCCATCAGGTCTTCAAATTCATCTTGGCTACAAGGAGAACATTTTTATTTTTTGCAATCCAAGTGTGGAGTTGGAAATTTCAACATTTCGCAAGGCAACAAATTGCTGGTGCTTAATGAAGAGGCCAACTTCAAGGACCTAGGTATTTCCATCTGTCTTCCCCATTGCCATCCCTGGGGTAGCAGTAGTGATACTTTCTCCAAGAGATCAGATACCTCCAGCTCATCGTCTTTCCAACATGCTGGCAAGGTGGCGGAAAGAATTCCAGGCCGTTTTGGCAAATAGTGTTTCCAGAAAGATTGTTGCCAATGTAACACAAATATACATAAAATTAAGACAGCAAAGGGAGGGGGTTGATTATCCAAATTATCTCCACATTCTTCTATTAGTAGAGTGAGTAGAAATATCTTTCTCAAGCATCAAAGATCAACCCAGAGCTGGTTCTATTTAGGTTCAACAGCACCAAAGAAGCATATTAATATGCATTTTGCAACCATCGGAAATGAAGCACTAAGAAAGTGGTCTCTGCTGTGTATTGTTAACCCCCCCTCCCCTTAAAATTTCTGACCTGAAGATTTGCAGACTTTCTACAGCCTTTCTACAGTGTATCTTTGGCTATACTTGCAACTTCTCAGATATTTCTCTGCCTTTAGTGGATAACAAGTTTGTAAACTGAGTGTCATTTTTTAATTCTTCATGCTCTCTAGGTTAAATGCTGTTTCTATTCTATGGAATTATTAAAATTAGCACATTTTCCCAATGCTACCAGTTCCTATAATTGATGTCTTAAAAGCCCCATTGTCACATAACAATATGTTCCTCTTCCATCAGTTTTTTTTTGGGGGGGTGGGGGGCGGTTTCTAATAAAGCACATGGAACATTAATCTCACTTTAAGCATTCAACTCTTTAAACCATTTTAAATTAAAGATTTGATCAAGTGTCATAAAACATTGCACCAACATCTCTTTAATCTAAGAAAACCAGGTGTGGTCTCTTTCGTTAAGCATTAAAGTGCTGTTTTACATCAAAGAATGCTTAAAGCTATACCCTGTGTTTTTAGTTCTCTAAAAAAATAAAAATAAAAAATAAACTCAGCTCCTGTTGTTAAGTGCCAAAGAAAATAATTTGTCTAGGCCATCTTTCTTTTTTTTTTTTTTTAATTGAAAAGTTTTAAAATACAATTTTCCTTTAAAAAAACCCCCTTCCCCCTCCCTCCTCCCCCCCTACCTCCCCTCCTCCCCCCTCCCTCCTCCCCCCCCTACCTCCCCCCCTCCCCCCCCTACTTCCCAGAGCTGAATACAAGGTATATATATATAAAAAAAGCAAACCTAAGCAACCATATACTAACAACTATAAATTCTAAAATCCATCACTCTCTAGCTTATATAGGATAAAACAAACCTTAACAATATTAAATATATATATAAAAAAAAAACTAGAATATGAAAAGGACACTCTCTAGCTTATATAGAATGGAACAAACCTTAATAGTATTAAACATATATTAAAGACAAAAAAAAAAAAGGAAAAAGAAGAAAAAAAAAACCCTTCTCAACCCTATACTTATCCTAAATAAACTCCATCCATTTTATCCATTCCATGATATAACATTCTTACAAATAATTTTCCAAATTAACCAAGGATCCCAAATCAAAAAAACTTTAAAGTCAACTCTTCTGTAATCGACCGTTCCTCTTCCAGTACCACATCTATAATTATTCCAAACACAACAAAAAAGAAAAAAGAAGAAAAAAAAAAAAAGATTGCAAACAAAACTTGAACTTTAATCCAAAAAAGCTCAGCCTTTCCACAAAACCACCAAATATAAAAATATATTGCGTCTACACCCAAATCTTTTCCCCCCTCCCCTGCCATCTTTCAATGCTTAAAAAATGCTTATTACTGGGGGGGGAAAAGTATGTTGAAAGATGTCCTCCAGTGAGATATGCCTTTTCCCTTAATAATTCTATTTGTATTTAAGGAAGAAAGGAAGGGTTTATTAGCTAAAGTCAGCTCCTTATCTTGGGCCCGATAGCTCACAGGAAAATGGGGCGGCAGTTTCTGACCAGTTACGTGGCACTTAGGATGTCCCAGTTAGGTGCCTAAGAGCATCTCGGACTATCTCAGACTTTCCAGGCCTGTAACCACCTTATCTCCTTTATCTTGGAGGCAGCTGCAATTTGCCAGCTCTCATCCAATCCATCACAGCCCCTCAGGCAACTGTCAAAAGACCTGTTAACCTTAATCCAGATAGAATATGGGTGGTGGGGAGGGAGGTTGAGCAGCATTAGCAAACTACCAGGGTATTGGGGTTTATTAGCAAACTACAAGCCTGTTGTGGCTTCTGTTAACTACTTGTTATTTGGTAACATTGATAATGTGTTAATTATTTGTGAGGTGATTAAGGTATGTTGTTCAGGCAAGGTGCTTCGAGGGAAATGATTGAGGTGGCGGAAAAGCGTTCATGATAGATAAATAAATAAATACTAACCACATGGCACTTCAAATCTCTAGATGACTGCTTTCAGCAGGTCGGTGTAGATGCAGAACAGCAGGGGAAAATGTCTATGGAGATTCTCAAATCATCCAGGTCATAGTTATCCCAAAGGTGCTTTTTCACGAGGCAACTGGACTTTCCTATTTTTCTTTGAAGACCTTTCGCTTCTCAACCAAGAAGCTTCTTCAGCTCTGACTTCCCCACCAGCCAAGTCAGAGCTGAAGAAGCTTCTTGGATGAGAAGCAAAAGGTTTTCAAAGAAAAACAAGAGAATCCAGTTGCCTTGTGAAAAAGCACCTTTGGGATAGCGGGGGGGGGAATGAAAAGAAGCTTGTGGGGTCTCCTCAGCTTACATCTTAGGGGGTCAAAGAGAATTTCCCCATTGCCACACTGATGGTGGCCTTCAAATATGAAACTAGACAATCCACCACCAGTTCAAGAGAATCAAGGTCTCCATGCCTCTCCCTCAGCCAAAGTCTTCCACCAAACTGGTCCAGAGACCTGAAATAAATTTTAATCACCAGTTTCTTCCAAGCATACTTCTAACTGGATAGCCACTTCTTTCTCTTCTTGGGATACCAATATTTGGGTGATAAATAAGGGTCATGAGGTAACTAGGGGAAAAAAAACACTTAAAAGAAAAACTTCTTTAAAAGTTGAAGGATGAAGATTCTTTGTGTGGGGGGGGGGAGATTTATGATGATCCATCACTTGTAATCAATTTAAATTTGACCTTCTCCATTTCATAAACTGTTTCAAGTAATCTTCCTAGGATGCCTTTGTGCAAAAGGCCTCTAATCAATTCGAGCTGTAGAACCCAGCAAAGCCGTTTGAGAAAACTTTTGGACCAATCAACAAATTACATCCAAAGTAAATTGTGTGTGAGTCTGTTTCTTTTTTGTAGCCAAAAAAAGAATCTAAATCTAGTAACAATGTGTTTGATGCCTTTTATGTAGGTGATTAATTGAAACTGGCCTAGGCTGAATTGTTACATTGGGAATGTTTGTATTAAATTTCTGGAAGGAAGTTATTTTGTATGAAAATATGTTATCATATGCCAGGAAAACAAAATACTGAAAAGCAAAAACTGTTTTAAAAAGTCAGTGAAGAACCTTTGCTAAAAAGGAAAAAAAAGAGGCACAAAAATATTCTGGGAAATACAAATGCTAAACAATCTCTGCTTGAGACATGGAAAACCAAAGGGGGCTCAAAATTATT
The DNA here is from genome assembly GCF_964194415.1 of Vipera berus. NCBI lineage: Eukaryota > Metazoa > Chordata > Lepidosauria > Squamata > Viperidae > Vipera > Vipera berus. The sequence goes on along the minus strand of NC_138216.1, from coordinate 2,701,863 downwards.
CATCCTATCTGAAAGCTGAAGTTTTGTCCCACAGATCTCCAACTCTTTCAGATGCTATCTAATAGGAAATTAACATAATCTCAAATTAAATCCCACTAATTATAGGAAATATGAACAATGTACCAACTTCAGCATTGTAAGATTATAGCCAATTAGACCACAATTAGATCTGCAGCACTGATTCCAGGCAGCCAAGGTTTCTAAAAGGTCTACTTAAATTGCTTTGGAAAATGAAGATGTCAAAAACCAGATTGCAAAATATGGTAGGGATAGCTGTTGTTTAAACTGGGGGAAAGTCTGAATTCCTGTTAAGCATTAAAAACAAGGGCCCCAGTCTCTAGATGTAAATTAGCAGCCTATTCAAGATGTCCAAGCAGGCCATGGCTGGGGAATTCTGGGAGCTGAAGTCCACAGGTCTTAAAGTTGTCAAGGTTGGACACCCCTGATCTACAGTATAGGTAAAAACCAATACAAGGTAATCTATAGCACCAAGAAATTGTTTTATCAAGTACTGTCAATGCCCCCAAATTGGGATGAAAACTATATTTTGTTTGGCGATTCCACTTCAGAGGACAATCTCCATAGTTTGAAAAATGCTTGACTTCTCCCTGGAAGGGGTTTCTTCAATTTCCTTTTACTCAAAAGCCCTGAATTCACCCCAAAGGCCACCAGCTATGAACTACTGAATCATGTGCCAAACCTACCATATTTCTTTTTTTTTTGAAAGATTTGGTGATATGCCCTGATGTCTGGTTTCCCTTCAAAAAGAATTCACACAGACTTCTAGGGACATATCATAATGTTTATGTCGAAATATAATGTTATCATATTGTATCTATATCTTAAATTATTGTACATTATTACAATTTCATTTTAGATTGTATTTTATTACTATTTCATTTTAAATGGTATTTTATCAAATTCCATTTTAAATTGCCTTTATCAAATTTTAGTAACAATTTGTTGCTGGAAATTTGCACTTTGATATGGCCCAAGGGCTAATCAATAAAGACTTTATTATTATAATGCACAGGCCCTATTTCCAACTTCAAATGAGTCTTGTGATCCCTTAAAAGCTAATGAAACATACAAGTTGTTGTGGGGTTTCATTAAATAAAGTTTATATCTCAAATATTCAAGTTTTCAAGATGGGGCAGGAGAGCTGCTTGTCCCAAACTTATTAATAGCTTAGAACAAGACTTTCCATGTTGTTGGTCTGTTTATTTTGAGTTGCTACAAGAAACCCATAAGATTCCTGGGCTCCTGACCAGTTCAGTCATTTGAAGTACCAACAAAATGCCAATCCTTTCCCTTTAAAAGACCAACTCCCATTGTGCCTTTTATTCATTGAAAGATTCAGTCCTAATCATTGATGTAAATCAACTTTAGGGGACAAGGAATCACAGCCTCATAATTTGAACAAATTGTGTTTGCTCCATGTGCTCCTCAATCAATCCTATAGTTTTCAGAGGGCTATGAAAGAAAGGCTGGATAATAACCAGCACGTTGTTAGCACTTCCGGAAATGAAGTGGTCACTTAAGCACCAATCAAAATATGCTAGCAGCTGAATCCCTGGTCCATACTTGGCACCAGGGAGTTTTAAGTGCTTAATACTTAATAATCCCCTCGAAATGTGATTTCCTAGCTTGGCAGTGCACGCCTGCTGACCATTACAAGTATCTTACATCGCAAGGAGCGGCCTTATCTTTACAGTATTCAGAAGGTCACTTATTATCCAAGCCATAACACTGAGCTGCTAAAGGAACATCTTCAATAACTGAGGAACAGCAAGACTCATTTTTCTTAAAGCTGCAGAACACGGAAGCTTCAATAAAATAAAATCACTTCTGGTAACACAATCCAGTTCCTAAGTACATTTAAGCCATTTCTACTGAATACACCAAGGCTTATTTCCAAGCGATTGTTGCACCAAGCTGCAGACTTGTTTTGTCTTGACTACTCCCAAATGCTCAGATCTTATTAGCTAATCAGCGAGAAGGAAGGCTCGCTTTCTCTAGGGAAAGTTACTTTCGCTCTTCAACCAGAGGAAAAAAAACAATATCGGAAAGGTCATTTTAATTGATTCAAGCCCAATGCATGCAAAACTGGCTTCACTGCGGACTGCAAGAAACCTCGTTTAAGTATCCGTTCAAATATTTATCTTCCCAAAGGTCATGATGATATTTATTACAAAAAAAAAACAAGAACGAAAGAAAGAAAGGGGGGGGCCAATACAAAATACCAGGGAAGGGGCCACTTTCACTCGATTGATGAAAGGGTTGGGAGAAAGCCTGCCAATATTTGGCTTGGCCTCTCGCGTTTCTCGGGACAAGAAGGGGGGGGGGCAGACTCAACCCGGGCGGGGGGGGGAGAGGTGGGGGAAGAGCAGCTGAGCCCGGACGGGAAACTTCCGCGAGGGACGGGACAGCCGAGCAGCGAAGCTCGCCCTCCCCTCCCCTCCCCTCCCCAGAGGGCGGCGAGGCGGGGGTTTGGCTGGTCGACTTCGCTCCTGGCTGCTTCCCGGAGCCCCCCATCCCCGCCCGCCCGCCCGCCAAAAGCGGGCGATGCCGGATCTCTCGCTTCTCGGCTCGGGGGGCGGGGGGGGAGGGAAACCGAGGCAGGCCGGGCTTAGCCCTGCGGGGAGCGCCTCTCGCCTCCGCTCCAGCCCCCCGTAGCCCCTCCACCCGCCCTCTTGCAGCGTCTGGGGGGGGGCGGCGGCCGAGCCCGCATCCTCGAAGCCCCCCCACCCCCACCCCCACCCCCAAGTCCCGGCCAAGGCTCCCCCGGCTCTGGCTCCGGTGCCGGCGGGGCGGAATTGCAGATTCATGCCCGGCGCTGGCCAAGCGGAGCGGAGGCGGGCAGAGGCGAGGGGGTCCCCGGCCGCTTACCTTGCGCCAGGGCGCGCCACACGTGCAGCTGGAGCCAGAGCAACGCCCACCAGCCCGGGCAGAGGCGAGAGAAGCCGCCGCCGCCGCCACCGCCACCTGGGTCTCCGCAGCAGAAGTTTAACTTTATCCGTGTCCGGCCGCGCCGGGCGCCGCTGCTCCGCCGAGGAGCGTCCCGGGCCGGCGCGGGGCTGCGCGCAGAGTCCCGTCGGGGTCCGTCGGAGTCCCGGCGAAGTTGCGGCGGCCGGGCAGAGCGGCGGGCCCGCATGGCAGCCGGGCGGCGGGCAGGGCGGGCGAGGCGCGGGGGCTGCGCCCTCGTCCCGGCGGCGGAGGAGGGACCGCTTAGCTGGAGCGGCGGCCGAGCTGCTCCCTCGTCGCGCCGGCTAGGCGAGCTCCAGACCCGGGCAAAGCAGGCGGCGGCGGCGGCGGCGGCGGCAGCATCCTCTCCATCTCCGCCGCCGCTGCCGCCGCCGCCGAGGCGGTCGCCTCCCTTCCCTGCTGCAAGGCTGGAGGACGCGGCGGGCGGCTGGCACTGCCCTGCCTGGCGAGGCGGCGGCGGCGGCGGCGGCGGCGGCGGCGGCTTCAGCCTTCCCCTCCGCCTGGCTTCAGCCTCGCTTGCCCGCCCGCCCGCCGCCGTCCTCCGGGGCCGGCGAAGTTGGCGAAGTCCCTGACGCCGGCCAGAGGGAGCGCCGCGGGGATCGGACCACCGGGGCGGCTGCTGCTGCTGCTGCTGGAGCGGCTGCGCCTCGGCGAGCCCCCAGCCCGGCTTCCACGCGTGGAGGGGGGGGGAGCCACTCGCTGGCGCCTCGCCCGGCTCCGGAGACTGGAGGAGCCCCGCCGCCTACAGGTGAAGCGCAGCCTGGCTGGAGCTGGGGAAGAAGCCGCCGCCGCCGCCGCCGCTGCTGGTTGCTGCTGCTCTCCCGGCGAGCTGCGCCGCCGGCGACCCGCCGGCGGGAGGAGGAGAGGCGGAGGGGCGGAGGAAGAGGAGGAGGAGGCGGCGGCGAAGGGAGACCTGCTCGAGTTTCCCTCCCGCGGGAGAAGCAGCGGCCCGAGCGGAGGGGAAGCGCCCCTCGCCCCCACCCCCCGCCAGCTCCGGGGGAGGCGGGTCCGTCGGTCGTAGGGGCTGCGGGGGGGGGGGGGCAGGAGGGCCGGGGAGGTGGTCGTCGCCCCGAGACGGGCTCGGTCTGGACTCCGGCGGCTTCGTTCCTCGTGCGCGAACCTCGGAAGAATCTGCCAGGGCGAGAAGAAGAAGAAGAAGAAGAAAAAGGAGCGATTGAGACTCTCGTGGCAGCGGCGCGTCGCCAAGCCGCGCGCAGCCCGTTTGGAATCCCGCGCAGCTCGGGATGGAGTAGAATGCAGAACAGAACAGAACAGAACAGAACAGAATATATGGAGTGGACTGGAAATTTAGAATAGAATAGAATAGAATAGAATAGAATAGAATAGAATAGAATAGAATAGAATAGAATAGAATAGAATAGAATAGAATAGAATAGAAAACAGAACAGAACAGAACAGAATAGAATAGAAAACAGAACAGAACAGAATAGAATAGAACATATGGAGTGGACCGGAAATTAGAATAGAATAGAATAGAATAGAATAGAATAGAATAGAATAGAATAGAATAGAATAGAATAGAATAGAATAGAATAGAATAGAACAGTATAGAATAGAATAGAAAACAGAACAGTATAGAATAGAACAGAACAGAATAGAAAACAGAACAGAACAGAACAGAATAGAATAGAATAGAATAGTTCTTTATTGGCCAAGTGTGATTGGACACACAAGGAATTTGCCTCCAGTGCAGAAGCTCTCAGTGTACACACAATACAACAAAGTGATAGGTCATACATCATTAATCCTAGGGGTGTCTGTGTGTGTCCCTCTTCTCCTTCTTTTAGCTCTTTTTGGGTTTTGCATCCTACAGTGCAAGAGAGACAGAGGAAGACCCCAATTCTGGCACTTGCTATTTCATATCCCATCTGTGGAGCAGCCGAGGGTCCCTGGGGCCTTCCCTGGCCTTGTGTGGGCTGCTGGTGCGTGTGGAGGAGTTGTGTCTGTGTGTCTGTGTTGTGTGTACGTGGTTGACTCCTGGTTAAGTCAAGTCCCTGCAATTTTATTTTATTTCTTTGTCTGGGTTTTTCAGAAGTGCCTCTTTTCTAAGGCTGAGACTGAGAGAGTGGCCCAAAATCCATCCATCTGGCTCTCTGCAGCATCTCCTGGTTGCCAACTTGTCTTGATGACTACAGCAAAGCGGCCCTCTCTGGAGGGACTTATTCTTGAGTAAATATGTAGAAAGCACAGCTCTGCAAGCCCCCTAAGGACCCCCATCCGCTTAAGGATTGTGCATGCCATTGGCAGGCATGCTTTAGGGCCATGGAAGGGATTCCTCAGTCTGACTGATCCCAAGGAACCGACTCTCCCAAGCAATGGCTTTACGCAAAGAAATCCCACTAATTGCCAGAGGACTAGAAGCCTGGGTGGGAAAAAAACTTTGAGCTATGCAATTTTTTCCCCACAGGGCTTCTGCAAATTCAGTTCCCTGAGCCGCAATGTAACTAACCCTGAATGGCCTGGCCTCTATTGGGGATAACTTTAACCTGTCCAATTGTTTATTTTATTGATATCCCACTTTTATTTTTTTATATATATAAACAACTCCAAGCGGCAAACCTATCTAATCCTCTTGCCTGCTCCTCTTTTCTCCACAGCTATCTTGTGAGGTAGGTTGGGAGTAGAGAGAAATGATTTGCTCAGCTGGTTTTTCTGCCTGAGGACTAGAACTCACAACCTCCTAGGATTTTAGCCTTAACCACCAGACCAAAACTGCTCTCTTTTTTTGGGCCTTTTCTCTTCTTCCATCCATCCATTTCCTCGGATGAGGTTTTCCGCCCCTGGTTCTTCCCTCCTGGCCTTAATTTCCCAACTTTTTTCCAGGTCTGCTTTTATCTCTGAAATCTCCCTTTTCCTTAGCACCTTGCTAAGAGTTGTTGGACACCAGATGGGCAGCAAATAGGTTTTATATACAAATAAATAAAATATATAAGGACACACACACACACACACCAACTGCCCTCCTAACCTACACCACAGGGACATTGTGAAAATTTAAAAAAATTAATCACCCAGAGCCTTGGAAATCCCATAGCTGCTGAAACCCTGGAGAAGACTGAAAAACCTGTTTTATTTCCTCAGCAAGGAAACTGCAACCTGAGAGACCCTCCACCATTTTAAGGGGTTACAATAATCTCCCCACCCCACGGAAGCCCCTCAGAGCCTCAGAGGTTCCTTCCAAGGAGCCCTATACGATGAGGGGGAAATTAAATTCTTGTGTGGGTGAATGGAAGGTGCAGTTAAACAATGGCTGCTCTTCAGGCAGCTTTGACAGGTTTCCATTTCTGCAGGGATAAATAAAGCATTGAGATAACACATCGGCAGACTCGCCCTTGGGTGCAATTTGCACGTGCATAGAAGCCCAAAAGGCGCAGCTAAGTGGTTGTCTGTGTTCATGTATGTTACAGGCGTGCATGTAGAGATATCCCAAGGGACCGTCTCTTTCCCCCCCCCCAGGTATCTCTTTCATAGAGCCTAGATATAGATGAATATAGGCGCGTGTCTGGGATAGGGGCGACTTATGGTTGTGTGTCATAGTACGTGGGTTTATACTTTTACACACTTTTTCGTCTTTACTGAGGGGAGACAGGAGCAGCACACACGCGCACACACCCTCGCCTGCCAGCCTCCAACTGGCAAGAGCGCAAGACTCTTTCCCGCCCTTTTTCTCGGGAGCCTCTCGCCCGCTGATTGGACAATCAAGCGTCCGAGGGGCGTGGCGTTCTTTCCCTGCCTAACGGCTGAGAGGGGCAAAAAGAAAGAAAGAAAAGAAATAGCGCGCGCGCGCCTAAGCCCCGCGCGCCTGCGCGCTCTTCTACTCTCTTTCCCTCTCCCCCCCCCACCACCCTGCCACCCGGCCTGCTAGAGGGGCTTTGCCGCTTTGCCAGGCGTCGGCTCCACCGCGCCCCCTACCGGCTGCCAGGGAAGCGACAGCGACGTTGCGCCGAAGAGACCCGCCCTTCGCTCGGGGGAAATTAATAGTAATTAGGAAGATGCAGCTGCGCCAGCGGTGCAAAAAGACCGCGGGGGATGCAGCACGGCGCCGGTTTTTTTTTCTCGCTGGTTTGTTTGTTTTTTTTACATTTTTTGTAAGTAGGGAGAGGTCAGGTTGGTGCAACGGTGGCCCGTTTCTATTTTATTTTATGTTCTGTTTTCATTTTTCATTTATTTTATTTTTATCTTTCATATTTTATTTCAGTTTCAATTTTTTATTATTTCGTTTCCGGTTTTTATTTTTTTAAAGAATTTATATTATTTTAATTTTTTTGGGGGGGCGGTTGTGTTTTTTCTTTTTTTAAAAAAAAATTGCCCCCTTTAGGCACTGCAGGAGCTTGGCACCGCTTTTTAAGCAAACTTGCAACCCGCGGGGGTTTCTATCGTGACATCGTTACGGCTTAGCAAGGTAGGACAGAATGGGGGGGGGGTCTTCAGGCTGCAGCAGGGCCACGCAAGACCTTCCACGTTGCAGGCTTTCCTCCCGCTTTGCGTCTTAAAACTGAGAGCCCGGAGAGGCTTTGACAAAGCGCTCGCATCAAAGCGGCCTCTTGCTTGCAAAGCTTGCAGAATAAAATGGGTGGAAGACCGCGAGTCCAGCAAATGCCCCCTCCCCACCCCCAGCAAGCCATTGACTTCTTTTCCTGGTGCCCAGCGGACCCCCCAGTCTCCCCCTCCGTGGCCTCCTGGCATGTTACCTACACCCCAAATTTCTCTTACGGCACCGGAGAGGAACCCGGTGGTTCAAGAAGGACCAAAAATAATTCCTGGGGTTGCTTTATATTCGTTGGATGCAAATGGGAATCACAAGAAGAAGAGACTGGACAGCCATTTGCCTGAAATGGTATAAGGTTTCCTGCCTGAGCAGGGGGTTGGACTAGATGACCTCCAAGGTCCCTTCCAACTACTACTACTACTACTACTACTTCTTCTTCTTCTTCTTCTTCTTATTATTATTATTATTATTATTATTATTATTATTATTATTATTATTATTATTATTATTATTATTATTATTATTATTACTTTTCTAACCCAGCATCTTAGGAATAATCAAAGAACACCTCTTGCACACAGGTAAAGTGAGAAATAGGTGAAAAAATGCTTCCGAAACTTGCGATAGAAGCAGGGTGGAGCAACCAGAGGCATTTGGCTTTTGCAAAGAATTCAAACATTATAAATTGCAGCCTCCCCTTCCCACCCAAGCCCCCTCTGTAAACTGGAAGGTTTTTTAACCTTAACGGAGCCTAGTTGGCTCACCTGTTTGCCAGGTAGAAATGGCCAAGATGGGGGCGGTTTGCCATTGTCTTGTTCTACAATGTTTTCTTAACGTCCCAATCTAGTTGTCGGGGTGGTGTGTGTGTTTCTGTTGGTCCCTCATCCTTGTATTAGCCAGATCTGATCCTGCTACAAAAGATCAATTTCAGCCAGGTGTCACCACCTGAGGTGGCTAGGGTCTCCCATCTGTCTGAGAAGCTGCATGCTGACCAATAGAATATTTGGCCGATAGAATATTTGTAGCTCAGAGTTCAACTGTGGGGCCCTTGGTGCTCTCTGAGCTTGGTGGCTTTCTTGCAGAGGTTTCATAACCCAACTAGGTAACATCATCAGTGCTAAAAGGGAGGGAGGGGGTTATTGGAGAGGAAGAGGAGGAGGACTCTGATATCCTTGGTGCTCTTTGAGCTGGGTTGTTTTCTTGCAGACATTTCAATACCCAGCTAGATGGCATCGTCAGTGCTAGAAGGGAGAGGGGTTTGCAGAGAAGAGGAGGCGGAGGAGGACTGTGGGCTCCTTGATGCCCTCTGAGCTTGGTGGTTTCCTTGCAGATGTTTCATTAGCCAACTAGTTGACATCATCAGTGCTAAAAGGGAGTAGGGTTTGCAGGGAGGAGGAGGAGGAGGAGGAGTGTGGGGTACCGGTTGCTCTCTGACCTTGATTGGTTTCTTGTAGTCATTTCATTACCCAACTAGGTGACATCATCAGTGTGCGACAACCTCAACTAGCAGTGATGCATCTATAAGAAAACAACCAAGCTCAGAGAGCCCCAAGGATCCCACCTCTGTATCTGGGTTTAATGTCTTCTTTGTGTCTACATGTCACCTGAACACAGAGTGACCAAGTTCCACGGATTGGAGTTTGAACCCCATCCCTAACCTGGTTTCCAAATTCTGATCTATCAGAATCTGGTTGAAGAGACGCAGACCACAATTCAGGAAACATTATCTTAGTACAAGGGTGTCAAACTTGCAATGTCACGTGACGTGTCACGACGTATCGTGACTTTTTCCCCATTGCCGGAGCTGGGTTGGGCGCGGTTTCGGCATGACGCATCCGGCCTGCAGGCCAGCAGATTGACCCCCCCTGTCTTAGTATGTCATGTGAATACAACTCCTATTGCACATTAGGCTGGTAGAGAAACAGAAGCAGCAGATAGATTGCAAAAAAAAAATAGCCTGAATTCAGTGAACATGGTTTATTGTATAAGCACAACTGGAATTCATACACGATACCTCCTGAATCCTAGTTTATAAATCCAAGGGCTGCATCCACCCCTCAAATTTAAAAGGACACTAAAGGTTTTTTGTTTTGTTTTTTAGGAGACCTGGCACAACGTTAATGCCAAGCTAAGAATATTATGCAAGATGCCCATTGCTATTTAGCTTTAGCTGTTCTCCACCCTCCTGGCTAATCTCCGGAGTCCCTCATGTACAAAGCCCGCCACGATATTTCATAGGCAACGCACACAAAAGCACTTTGAAACCCAAACACCAAAAAACTCTTCACTTTGAAACCGGCGAGCTTCCGTAAAGTGTTTTTGCCGAGGGTTCCATCAAAAGATTCCGTTCTTCTCAAAAAACAGAGAGGGAAAACAATCCATTTTGCTCTATTACAGTGGCAGATATGTAATTGATATAAAGGGATCTGCACTTTGTTAAACTTGCAGATTGCCTTTGGATTAAAAACGGGACGAGTCCAGCAGGGCCAGCGAAATCCCGCAGGGAAAGGCTATATTTACAGCTACTGCCGTACAATTACCAATAGTTAATTCAGAGCAGCAGCAAAATGTTACCTTTGTCTTGAGTTTTTTTAAGGTAGAGGCAAGATTTAATTTACCTTAGCCAGGAATGCAAAGCACCCTTAATTGGGTTTTTAATTACTTCTAACATGGCGGGAGAAAAATCTCCCAGCTAACTACTTTTTAAGTTTCCAAGGTCAGGCGGAAGGACAGACTTTACGGCTTACAATTTAGCCCAAAACTTCGGTCCATAAGCGAGGCAGTTGTTAAGTGGGCTTTGCCCCCGTTTCTTGTTAAGTGAATCCATTGCAGATTGTTCAGTTAGTAACACGATTGCAAAGGGAATCTGGGCTCCCCACTGACTTTGCTTGTCAGAAGGTTGCAAAAGGGGGTGACGTGACCCCCGAGACCTTTTGCAATCTTCCCAGCCAGCTTCTGACCAGCAAGGTCGATGGACAACTTGGGTTCACTTGACTACACATGATCCACTAAACGCCTGCAGTGTTTCACTTAACGGTAGCAAAAAAGGGTATAAGATCAAGTGCAACACATTTAACTGTTGCTTTGCTTAGCAACGCAAATTCCAGAATAGAATAGAATAGAAGAATGGAATGGAATGGAATGGAATGGAATGGAATGGAATGGAATGGAATGGAATGGAATGGAATGGAATGGAATGGAATGGAATAGAATAGAATAGAATAGAATAGAATAGAATAGAATAGAATAGAATAGAATAGAATAGAATAAGAGAAGAGGGAATAGAATAGAATAGAATAGAATAAGAGAAGAGGGAATAGAATAGAATAGAATAAGAGAAGAGGGAATAGAATAGAATAGAATAGAATAGAATAGAATAAGAGAAGAGGGAATAGAATAGAATAGAATAGAATAGAATAAGAGAAGAGGGAATAGAATAGAATAGAATAAGAGAAGAGGGAATAGAATAGAATAGAATAAGAGAAGAGGGAATAGAATAGAATAGAATAGAATAGAATAGAATAGAATAGAATAGAATAGAATAGAATAGAATAAGAGAAGAGGGAATAGAATAGAATAGAATATGAGAAGAGGGAATAGAATAGAATAGAATAGAATAGAATAGAATAGAATAGAATAGAATAGAATAGAATAGAATAGAATAGAGCTGGAAGGGACCTTGGAGGTCTTCTAGTCCAGCCCCCTGCTCAAGACACTAGTAATGAGGAAGTAGTCCCGGTGACATAATACATTTACTAAGCCTCCAGCTATCACTCTGGGCTGAAAACATCTGGAGCAGGCATCTCTGTAGGCCTTGCATATCCCACAGCTGTAGCCCTACAGCCTCTAACTAGACTCTAGTTAGTCTGGGGCTCAAGCCTTTCCACCTTGAAAACACCCAGCCATTCCGCTGAACTTTTTAGGATTAAGGATGGATATTCAGATCACTAAGAATCTCGGCTGCACTTCCTTGTTAAGCTTTTTTCCCCCCCTCCCCGAATAACCGAAACCAGAACGGTGCATTTGTCATAAATGGCGAGTCTCCTTTGTGCATGCACTGATTTTCCACGCCTGTGAGAATATTCTCTCCTCCTCTTCCGATCCCTGCCCCAAAGGTAACCAACTCCTGCAGACCGAGCTCTGATTGCGACACGGGGGCCAGCGTCTTACTTGCCAGACAAATGCCTGGAAATCCTTTTTTTCTTCCAAGCTCTCCACCTGCTCGGTGGAATCAGGGCGGGAAAACACGTTGCTCAAGTTGCTTATTTTAGCTGTATAATTAAAAATGAGTCATTTGTCTTCGGTCCATTCTTTGACTAATTTTATACCTGCAGGTGGTTCTTCATTCTCCTCGGCTGCCTGTGATGTTTTGAAAAACAACAGACATAACAACGGTTATTAGCCAGAAGGATGTGATGGTTAAAATAAAACAATATACACTTAGTCCTTGACTTGCAACCATTTGTTTAGCAGCCGTTTCAACTTACACAGCGCACTGAAAGAGACTTACGACTGCGCCTCGCATTTATGACCATCGTAGCATCTCCATAGTCATGTGATCGAAATCCAGGTTCTTGACAAGATCCCTTCCAGCGCTATTCTATTCTACGTTCACAACCAAAATCTATCTCAAAGCAAAGGGGTTTCCCAAACTTTCTGTTCCTGATCCGTCTCGTGCCCACTGTTAATTCAGCTAGTCCTCAACTTACAACAGTTCAATTTAGTAACCGTTGGAAGTTAACAGGGGTACTATGAAAAGTGACAGACCACCATTTTTCAAACTTAACGACCATTGCAGCATCCCCAGGGTCACATGATCAAAATTCAGCTGCTTGGCAGCTGTCTCGTATTTATGACGGTCACAGTGTCCTGGGGGGGGAGTGTCACGTGATCCCGTTTTACGACCTGACAAGCAAAGCTAATGGGGAAGCCAGATTCACTTAACAACCATGTGAATAACTTATCAACTGCAGTGAGTCGCTTAACAACGGTGGCGAGAAAAGTCATAAAAATGGGGCAAAACTCACTTAACAAAAGATGTCGCTTAGCAGCGGAAGCTTTGGGCTCAATCGCGGTCATAAGGCGAGGACTACCCATGTTGCGAAATAATAAGCTGGTCTTTATGGAAAACCTGCCAAGAGATCATTCCTGACGACAGGAATGGAGACAGCCAAAGATCCAAATATTCTGCACATTTCCCCAATCCCTGATCAGACTGCTGCTGCTATTAATCTGGTTCTTTGATTCACTAGTTATTATGGGATGCCCTTCCTCAAACCTGCAAAATCCAAAGAATTGGCCATTGTGGCGGAGGAGCGGGGGGGGGGAAGATCCGTCTAGGTTATGCAAGAAAGCGATTTTGAAAAATCTGTGGAACGGCTGTCAAAAGTAATTTGCATTACAGTGTGCAAACCCCACGGTTAGGGAAAGATGCTGGTGTTTAAAAATGTATAGCGATCTTTCTCTGTGGCTCAATAACTCAGCTGGAGGGGAGGGGTTGGCGTCTAGAAATGCGAGTGTCTAAAAGGTAGCAGAATAGGAAAAGCTGACAAATTATATTAGTGGAGAAGTTTCTCCTTAGTGCAAAACAAGGTGGAGGAAGAGGGTAGAAGTAACTCTCTTTTTTTTCCCCTTCGTTAATTTTTTTTTATTAAAGCAACTTTTTTGCGAAGTGAAAGCAATGAGAAGCACTGATGACGTTGCCTAGTTTGGGTTATGAAACGTCGGCAAGAAAACAAAGCGAGCTCAAGAGAGCACCAAGAAGCCTTCCTTTCAGCCCTGAGCTACAGATACCCTCCTCTATTGGAAAGCAACACCATTTTTAAAAGGAAAAGAAAAGAAAAGTAATAAGAAAATAAGAAAGAACAGAGAGAGAAAGAAAAGAGAAAGGGGGAAGGGAGGAAGGAGGGGAAGGAAAGGGGAAGGAAGGAAGGAAGGGGGAAGAAAGGGAGGAGGGAAGGAAGAAAGGAAGGGAGAGAGGAAGACAGTGAGAAGGAAGAGGGAGGGATGAGGGAAGGAAGGAAAGAGGGAGGGGAAGGGAAGGAAAGAAGGGAGGGAGGAAGGAAGGCAGAAAGGCGGAAGGAAGGGAAGGAGGAAGGAGGGAAGGAAGGAAGGGGGAAGAAAGGGAGGAGGGGGGAAGGGAGGAAGGAAGAAAAGGGGAAGGAAGAGGGAAGGAAGGAAGAAAGGAAAGGGGAAGGAAGAAAGGAAGGAAAGGGGAAGGAAGGAGGGAAGGGAGAGAGGAAGACAGTGAGAAGGAAGAGGGAGGAGAAGGGAAGGAGGAAGGAAGGAAGGGGGAAAGGCTTCTGATCTTGTTTACAACAGTTATAAAGGCGTTTATGTTTTACCCTCTCTAAGATTATATCCATCTAAGCTTGCTCCTTTCCATATTCTACTCTTTCTAATCATCAAACCCATAAATTACAAGTTCATTTTTTTCCCATTTTCAGCAAAAATCCCTTCCTTCTAGCCTCCAGCCGACGTACTTGTACTTGTCTTTCCCCTAATCAAACGCGTCAGTTTTGCCGACTCGGCAAATTCTGTCCTCTTCACCAACCCTTGGGGGGGGGAGGTTTTTCCGAATTTGCCCTCTTCTTGGCGCGCGTAACAATCTCGCTGCAGCTACCGTGCAGAAAACCAATCTCCAGCCTTCCTCCTATGTATTCATCAGCTTAATTGTCCTTTTAAATCCTAAAAATGAATTCCTCCTGATGATTCTTAAAAAGCTTCGTTTTGCTTTAATGGCAAGCAACAGCTGAATGCATGTCCAATAAACAAACCGTAATGTCTTCATCACATCGATGTCTCAGAAGATTTGATGATTGTGTGTCTGGCATATACTGTTTCCTTCCCTTGAGAAAGATGGAGACTTTGAGTTAGAAAAACAGCAGAGTATTGTTACTGGGAAGGCAGTTTGTTTTTTCCGTAATGGATTTTTTTTTTAATGGCTCTCTAAATCAACCCCAAAGCTGTAGATGATCAAAAGGTGCCAGAGGCCTTTTGAAGGACACCTCAAGAACCATCCAAAGCTGTTCCTGTTTTAGGGCATTTTTCCATCAGCCTAAAGAATAGAGATGAATGAGACAAGGATATCTTGTTAACCAGCTTAAAATCCGGAGGGATACAGTGAAAGTGATGACCTCATCCTTCTTTTGTGCCCAACCAATCTTGAATTTCTTCTTAGACAAGGAGAAACCCGAGTTGCCCAACAGAATTCCAGCAGGCTTCAATGTGGCATCAATTATCTCAAGTCTGGGCCCACTTTCTCTTTCACAGACGAAGCAAATTAAGGAAAAGGAAATAAGATCCAGGCTGAAGGGCGTGAGGGGGTACTGTTAACTTATAGCTACGATAATATCCAGCGATTTAAGTAGCCCCCAGCTGGCAGCTCTGTAAGGTAACAAGGCTGAGTAGAAAATAAGGATTATGTTGCTAAGGCTCCATTGTGAGAACGAAGCACTGAAGAGAAAGTTGAACGGGCAGATTGTAGGCGTTAGACCTACTTATAAAGCTTCTGAGAGATCATTGTTACAGGGGAGGAGAAAATTCATTAACCTCTCCAGATACCCTCAGGAATGGCTAAGAAATAAAGCAACCCATTTTTGCATCATGGGTGTTATCCCACCGCAAACACAAACTCATCCCGTATCGATTTCAAGAGAAACCTTCAAGGACGCTTGTGGTGTTTAGGTAAGAGGACTGGACCACAAAGGATCAAATCTAGGGTGCTGTAGATGTTTTGAGCACACTCTTGGAGGCAAGAACCTATTGGAAAGTCTGGCAGAATCTCCTCCAGATAAATTGAGATAGAAAGGAAAGGAGCCCTTACACTGGGAGAATTTATAGACATTTTTATATCTGCCGTAGTCTAAGATGGAAAAAAGATACTTCACATTCCCAAGGAATAACAAACATTCAGCACTACAGATAGAGGAGCCAAAATCTCTAGCAGAGCTAGATGTCAAAGGTGCCTCATCATTACTCTGTCAACAACAGTTCTAACAACATCACAACAATGTCAAGATAACTCCTACATATGCAGTATAGCTTGAGTTGAGCTATCTTTTTGTTCAGCAGTTTCTCATTGTCTACAGCGTTGTTTCTCAGCCTTAGCAACGTTAAGATGTGTAGACTTCAATTCCCAGACTTGGAGGGATTCTGGGAGTTGAGGTCCACCCATCCTAAAGTTGCAAAGGTCATGAAAAACTGGTCTACACAAAAGAGTTATGGGACACCAACCTGATCTCAAACTGGGAGAGAGAGAGAGATACTTTTCAAGACTTTTCTTGTGACGAGGAATTACAACATCAGTTTCCTTCCTAAATCACTCAGCCATTTCCTGAGGATTAAACCAATAACCAGGATTGGTTATCACATTGCAGATTAACCCACTTGTCACTTGCTCTATCTCCCTTAGGCTGTCCAACCCATCAAACATAAACATCCATCCCTTCCTTAGAACTCAATTCCATCTCTGATTGAGGAAAGCTTAGGCAATCATAAATATGCTAGCGTTTAAGATGCTACATGACTTTTTCTGGTTTATGCAGGGGTGTGTGTAAATCAATAGCGTGATCAATAAAGCTTTATGTGCCTGCATTTCTTGGAGAGTGAAGAGTAGCAGCCTTTTCTGCCCAACTCCATGTATTCTGTTTACTGGTCCAGATAAATATCTCCAGCCCCGAGGGACACATTTCTTGCTGAGAGCTCTCTTTGAAGGCAATCTGTGTTGGCGAGAAGATTGGAAGGTGACAATTTCACATCAAGTGATAGTACGGCTCTATACTGCACTTGTGAGGATGTTGCATCCAATTCTGGTCAGCGCAATGCAAAAGAGAAGCCTAGATCCTAGGAAGAGTGCAGAGAAGAGCAACAAAGATGGTCAGGGGACTGGAGGATAAGACATACAACGGGATGCTTGCAGGAACTGGGTATGAGAAGGACCAGGGGTGACATGATAGCAGTCTTCCAATATTTGAGAGGCTGTTACAAAAGCAGCACAAGAAACAATGGATGGCAACTAATCAAGGAGAGAAGCAACCTCAAACTTATCTCCTGACAGTGAGAACAATTAATCAGTGGAACAATTTGCCTTCCGAAGTTATGGCTGCTCCATCACTGGAGGTTTTTAAGAAGAGACTGGACAGCCATTTGCCTGAAATGGTATAGGGTTTCCTGCCTGAGCAGGGGGTTGGACTAGATGACCTCCAAGGTCCCTTCCAACTTTATATTATTATTATTATTATAACTCTGTTCTTCTGTTATTCAAAAGAGGAGCAAAGGTTCAAAGCACTTTCCATGAAACTTATCCCATTCTACCTGCATTACAGAATAAAATTTCTTCTCCCCCACCCCCGAGAATATCTTTTTGAAAAGTGATTTTGAGTCCGCTCAGGGGGCAAGGGGGCAGGCGGTAATTAATTTATCTACCAAGCAGAATTTATTCTATTGCTCTCTCTCTCTCTCTTTTTTTTTACTCCAAACAAAGAACAACTCAATATTGGGTGTGGATGTCTACTCCCTGCTCACTTCCCCCCACCCACCCAGCCCCGAGAGAAAATCCTGAACCGGGGTCCCAGTTATATCATTACGCCCTTTGGTACTGTTTGCCCGTCCTTAGGAATGAAATGGAGCGTGAACCAAGGAAGTTAAATTTCAAAACACACACTTGGAGAGGGATGAAAGAAAATTACAGTACAGCCGTTGTGATTTTCATATAAATCAGTAGAGTCGAGGGACGGGAAAGGGGGGGGGAAAGGAATCAATACCGATTTAGATGGAGGTTCAAAACCACGAGAATTTACTGCGTGGCTGTTTTCGGCAAGTGGCTTTACCGTTTTACACATGGCACGCGAGCGCGCGCAAACACACACAGAAAGACACACAGAGACGTACACAGCTCCACTTATCTTTTAATGATCCTTTGCTGGCTGGCTAATCGTTGGTTCATGAATCCACTTGCCTTTCAAAGCGTTCCCCAGACTAAGCAACAGTTCAAACACAGAAAGGTTGAGTTTTCACCACTCCAGGTGGCCAAATTGAGGGGGGGGGGAGAGAGAGAAATGTTATTTCTTCTTCTTGCCACCCACCCCTTCTCAAAAAACAAAAAAACCCTTTAGAAGAGATCGTTGTCTCTCGAGAGATAAAAATAAGGAAGAGGAGTAACAGATGAGTAGACGAGCCAGCCAGCTGTCTGTTCCCAGGTACTGGGGTTGTTTTTTTTGGGCCTTTTCAAAAGATCTTTTTCGTCCTGTGTTTTCCTTCTCCCATCCCTTGGCACCACAAAGATGCCCTCGGTATCTTTTAAACTCCAAGAGCAGCTGGAATAATTTATTGGCCACCTTCTCCTAAGTGGCCTCCTGACCTATATTTTTTGGCCTTTGGAAGGACGCTTTGTGATTTAGCCAAATCTCTCTCTCGGCTTTTCAGGCTAAACCCTGCTGCCAGTTTAAAAGCAACCAGAGCATCGGAAACATTTCATCCTAAAATGAAATGAGAAGGAGCGTCCTGTGGTCTCTGCAACGTTTGGCTTCCGTAGCACCAAGGAATAGCAATCCATTTAAAGCCAAGGGCTTCCTAACTTATTTATTATTCTATCCACTTTGTCTAGCTGAATTCAAGATGTTTGAATGGTTCCCCTTCCACGTATGAAATAAAACCCCTCATTCCACCTCATCGTAATTAGGACCGAATAAATAAAACAACTGCCAACAAAACCTTTTTTTCCCCTTTTTTTTGGCTGCCTTATAAAATCAAAGGCGCCTGGGACCACACCAAAATAGGCACAGAAAGCTGGCTTTTGTTTCCCGAGCCAGGGCTGAAATTGTAACACCCATCTTGAACTTCCTGAGTCCCCAAACTGGAAAAGAGTTTTTCTTCATGAACGGGCGAGAAAGTCCTCAATATGAGACACGCATTTTCCTGTCTCTTCTTATCTCCCCCGCTTTTAGGGCGAGGCATTTCCCCGTTTGCACAAAGAGCTTGGGGAAGCCGAGGAGAGTAGAGAGAGATTGTGGAAAGGCTGAGAAAGAGGAAGAGATGCAAACCGTCAAAAGGTCAAAAGTGAGTCTGATGGTAGCGCATCTCAAACATGTCAAGTTAGCTCCAGGTATGAGAAACCTGGGAGGAAAGGTTTCGTATCACTCAATCTTGACAAGAAGAGTTCTTCTGAGAAGCCCAATCCATGGATCTGTGAAGATCTCCAGAACATAACCTCCTTGACACAACATCTCTTCTCATGCTTGCCATGCTTTTCATCCTCACATATTCTTCATATTTGGGCTGAAATAGGCTCGATGGCATAAGGGACGCGGTGGCTCAGTGGGTTAGGATGCTGAGCTTGTCGATCAGAAGGTCGGCAGTTTGGTGGGTCGAATCCCGAGTGCCACGTAACAGAGTGAGTGCCTGTTACTCGTCCCAGCTTCTGCCCACCTAGCAGTTCGAAAGCACGTAAAAATGCAAGTAGAAAAATAGGGACCACTCCGGTGGGAAGGTAACAGCGTTCCGTGCGCCTTTGGTGTCTAGTCATGCCGGCCACATGACCACGGACATGTCCTCGGACAAAGCGCTGGCTCTTCAGCTTTGAAACAGAGATGAGCACCGGCCCCTAGAGTCGGAAACGACTAGCACGCATGTGCGGGGGAACATTAGGCTCGATGGCATAGCCATAGACAAAGTGGAAAGTTAACTTGGAACAGACAACCCATAGGAGGCAACCACGCATTCCCACAGCCTCCCAGTTCTGATTGCTCCTTCCCAGTTCTACCTTCCTGTTAGTCCCATTTTTTCTCCCCTGTACTTCTCCTTCCCTCTCTCTTCTTTCCCCTCTCTTACCAAAATATATTGTAGCTTCTCTTTCAAGGCACGGAAGATAGGCACTTTGCTTCTTGTGCAGATGGACGAGGCCCAACTTTCAGCTGTATATCTGTGGCTGGTTTACCCATTGTGTACAGGTCTTCCTGGAAAAATCTTGAAAGCTAACAGACCTTCTCCAGCTTCTCCCCATGCTAAATGTCCCCCAAAGTGACACGATATTTAAAACATGGAACTTATGTTCCTTGTCCAGGACGCCTTGCAACATCTGCAGAGCGCCAGCATCCCCAGCGTAGGAGAAGCTCCTTAAGGAACGAGAAATGAGCCTCGGAAGAGACTTTTGGGGGGAAGCCAAGCAAACAGTGATTCTTATGGTGAAGCTTTGCAGAGTTTAATGGTCTCTGTAAAGCCCCCCGGGCGACTTTTCCATCTGACAAGGTGGTGCTGAAAGACATCCTTTGGACGAAGGCCAGAAGGGCATGGATGGAGGAGACCACAAGGGCAACAGATATGTCTTTTGAGCGAGGTCTTCTAGAAATCAGTCTTGTCACCCCCGTCTTCCTTTCTACCAATTTGTCTGGAGTCCGAAAAGGCCTGTCTGAAGACAGACCCATCTAAGACTACCCAAGACCTGTTAGGCAGGGAAAGAGGTAGACAAATATATCAAAAATACTTTCCTGTTACCTGGAAACCCGACAGCTGGACAGCTTTTTCGCGCTAAGCAACCAGTCCTTCAACACTGGAAAGATAAATTTATGGCCCACCGACTGAAGGCTTGATGCTACTTGTGACTTATGCTTACGGAACATAGATTATGTGTGGACAATTGCAATGAAATGCAGTCAGCTTTGACTGAAACTGCTATCCAAACCTTCGCACAGAGCTAGAGGAGATCCTTCTTTACGCACAGAAATTGTTCTTTCCTCCAGTTCTTTTTTTTATTTTGTTCCGTTCCATTAAATAGTTTATTTATTTACTTAAACGCATTGTGCCGCGCAACTGCTAAGCTTGTAAGCCGCCCTGAGTCTTCGGAGAAGGGCGGGATATAAATGGAATTAAAATAAATAAAAAATAAATAAACTACGGTGGAAACAAATAAAGCAGAAATGAGAAGAAGTGGGGGGAAAAAACCCCAAATCCCTCTAGATGTTTCCTGTACTGTACATATGGGTTCTCGACTTACAACAATTCACTTAGTCGCCTTTTGAAGTTACAACAGCACTTTGAAAACTGACCATTTTTAGACTTACGACCGTTGCAGCATCCCCGGGGTCACGTGATCAACATTCGGATGCTTGGCAACTGATTCATATTTTTGGTTCGTATTTATGATCCCGGGGGGTGGGTCACGTGATCCCCTTTTGTGACCTTCTGACAAGCAAAGTCCACGGGGTAGCCCAATTCACCCCACAACCTGGTTACCAATTTAACAACTGCACTGACTCGCTTAAAAACCGAGGGAGGAAAGGCCGTAATATGGGGCAAAAATGACTTAAAAGCTGCCTCGCTTAGCAGTTTTGGAAAAATTGGGCTCAACTCCGGCTGTAAGTCAAGAGCTACCTGTACATTGCCCAGTCTCTATCCATTGCGGTAAATCCTGGTTTAATTGTGGCTAATAAACCACGTTGGATGGGGTTTGAGCACCCTGCTGCAGCCTAAAATAGGCTTCACAGGCTCCAATCGTTGTTGCTGTCCGCGAGCGGCAGGAAGCCATTTACACTGAGCCACAAAAGAACCGTTTGACTCTTGCCTCTTAACTTTCCGCATTTTAATATTACTCCGTGGGCAAATCATCTTTAAAGGAATAGAAAAATCCATAGGCTAAGGGTGGAAAAATGAAAGCCGCCCTTTGGTGTGAACGTCTCTCTTTCCCCCGCGCGTATTTTCCATCTGAAAATAGCTTTTGTTCTTTACACATTCCTACAGGAGTAATTATTCTCCTAATGTTCCACATAGGTGTTTAACATTTTTTTTAAAATTATTTCCTTTGGAGAAAGAAAGTTTCTAGTTTTCCTTGAAGAAAACTGGATTTATTAAGTAAACAAGGGAAGATGATCTCTCCATCCCTTTGGCAAAGCCGTACATATTCACACCTCCTTTTATCGTAAATATATATGTAGATATCATGTATACATGCACACGTGCGCACGCGCGCACACACACATACACTTTGAGAAGCTCACGTACGACTATGGAAATAGAAGCTGAAATTGAAACTTTATGAGAAAAACCCCTGGGGAAAATGAACTTAGTTAAACTTGATAACACAAGAATGAAAAGGCCGGATCCGGTGTTTTTCTCCGGCTTCAGCACCTCACAACACATCTTCCTTGCTGTCTTTTAAGATCAATAACACAACCCTGCATATTTTATTTTTAGATTTCAAAGGCTTCTCCGCATTTCATTTCTCTAATAGGAAAGAGAACTACAAAATGCCTTGGACACCTTACAAATATATATCAATGAAAAATAAATTGCTCTTGAACGCTAGCAAAAATTCAAAACCATATGCTCGGAGAGTTGTTCCGGGCGCTCGTAATTAAATTTTTACAAATTGAATCCCCTCCTCCTCCTCCTCCTCCTCCTCTTTTTTTGTTTATCTTATCTTATCTGGCATTTTCTTCCAGTATCTCTGTTTCTTCAGCCCAAACAAACAAGACGCCAGAAGGTGGGCATCCGTTTCGCGAAAGGAGAGGGGAAGTTTCGATTTCACAAACTCAAGGCCCATTTTGCTTCTCTAAAACGACTTAACAACCACAGCTGAGGCTAGAACTTACATTGTGAAACAAGGCAGTCGTTAAATGAGTCACATTTCATTTTATGACCTTTTTGCCCTGGCTGCCAGGCAAATGGGTGCTTGACAGCCGTGGGTGCTCCATCCCTGGAAGTTTTTAAGAAGAAATGGGACAATAATTTTGTCTGAAATAGGGTCTCCTGCTTGAGCAGGGGGGGGTTGGACTAGAAGACCTCCAAGGTCCCTTCCAACTCTTGTTATCCTGTTAAACCACTGCCATTGTTAAGTGAATCGCGCAGTTGTTAAGCAAATCAGGCGCCTGACTTGGCTTGTCAGAAGCAGGCTTAGAAGTTTGCAAGAGGGGATCGCGTGACCCCGGGATGCTGCAACCGTCATAAATACATGCCAGTTGCCAAGCTTCCAAATTTTGATCACCTGATTATGGGGGTGCTGAAATGGTTTTCAGGGCAAGAACCAGTTATAAGCCCCTTTTTCCAGTGCTGTTCGGAGTTCAAATTATGTCTAAATGAATAGCAATAGCAATAGCACTTAGACTTATATACCGCTTCACAGTGCTTTATAGCTCCCTCTAAGCAGTTTACAGAGTTAGCCTGTTGCCCCCAACAATCTGGGTCCTCATTTTCCCAACCTCGAAAGGATGGAAGACTGAGTCCACCTTGAGCCGGTCAGGATAGGAAGGAAGGAAGGAAGGAAGGAAGGAAGGAAGGAAGGAAGATAGCAATAGCACTTAGACTTATATACTGCTTCACAGTGCTTTATAGCCCCCTCTAAGCGGTTTACAGAGTCAGCCTGTTGCCCCCAACAATCTGGGTCCTCATTTTACCAGCCTCAGAAGGAGGGAAGGCTGAGTCAACCTTGAACCTATCAGGATCGAACTCTTGGCGGTGGGCAGAGTCAGCCTACAACATTGCATTCTGACCACTGTGCCCCCATGGTCGTAAGCCGAGATTCCCTGTATTATTATGAAACATCTCTTTCTGAGCTAATGCGAAAGACAAGTGATATGACTCTTCTTAGGACTTCTGAGATCTTGACAAGTTCCAGAAGTCCCTAATGTCCCATTTGGACAGCAGACCACCCATCAGAACCATTTGGGATTCCTAGGAAGAGTCAGTACAAAGATGGTTATAATATGGGGCGGGTTGTTATAAAACCTGGAAAGGAAAAAAAGAAAAAGCAAGAGAGAGAAGCAAGATTTCCCCTCTGAGTTAATAAACACCAGAGTGTAACTGATTGATTGGCAGGTGGAGCGTATTTATTGGTTTATCTGGGCTTTTTCACAAAACTTCGCTTGTCGACCAAACAAGGCGGGTATTGAGCTTGCAAAAAAATAAAATAAAAAATGAGCTGGTCCCAGGTTGCACCACAAAACGAACCTGGAGATTCAGGGAAATGTGTGAGCTCACCGGAGCTGAGAAACAAGAAAGGTTTCCAATGAAGCAGGACGTTCAGGTGCAAAATGTTTATCTTACTGTACTGGACACCAGCTGGGCTGAAGATGTGTTGATGCCTCAGGCCATCAATACAGGAGCACCGCCTTTTGTCTGATTTCAAATTATTGGAAACAGTTGGAAGTTCCCAGGGTGCCCTAACGCATAGTTTGCTTAACCGCTGATGTTTGTTTTGTTTTTTTGAATAAGAATCAATAGCTGGGTCCGCACAACATGCCAACCCAAATCCTAGCAAGCTATGTTACGATTGAGTAAGATCAAGCATCATAATAATCCAGCTCTGAAGATCTAGTTCTAATAAAGATCTAACATACGAAGAGGGGCTGTGGGACTTGGGTTGGGCTAGTCTAAAGAAGAGAAGAAACAGGGGAGACATTATAGCATTATTCCGGTATTTGAGGGGCTGCCACAAGGCAAAGGGGGCCAGGTTGTTCACCAGAGCACCAGAGGGAAGGACGAGAAACAAGGGTTGGAAACTGACCAAGGAGAGAAGCAACCTGGAATTAAGGAGAAACTTCCTGACAGGGAGGACAATTAACCAGTGGTAGCTTATCCCCAGAAATCGTGGGTGCTTCATTTGTAAGATTGTTAAGAAAAGACTAGACAATCGCCTGTCTGATATGGTGTAGATTCTCCTGCTTGAGCAGGGGGCTGGACTAGAAGACCTCCAGGGTCCCTTCCAGCCCTATTCTATTCTACGTAGTTCCAACTCTGTTTTTGATCTACAGAGACAGACTTGTGCAGAGATAGGCACATGTTCCAGAAACGGTGACCGGTGATTCTAGAAATAATTCCTGGAGACCTTTAACAGGGGAAGATCTTGAATCCTTGGAGAATCCTATACCATTCCTCTTCCTCCCCAACGCTACTGGTTTTTAATCTGCTCTACAGGTGGGCAAATGGTTCCAGAGCACAGAAATATACAAAGGTCCTTTCAGAAGACCACCGAACACACCAGCACTGATCCACACAAATTAAGGTAAAAGACATTGCCCTATCTCCTGTCTTTAATCATTTATGGAGGGCCTTCAGTACCGAAACGTTACCTTCTCTTTAAAGGTTGGCTTGGGCGACACTGCTTGGGAAGTTGCTTTGCGGATGGGGTCCTCCCCAGTTTAATCTCCTTGAATAAAGGTAAGCTAGAACTCTCCTGAAAAATCTTGGACGATGTTTGGTTGAATAGCCAAGATCTGACTACGTAGAACGCATGAGGCATCTGCTTGGGATCCATCACAGCAAACCATTGTTGAAAATGTCACCAAGAACAGTGTGTTTATGAACTTCGTCAGCACTCTCTGCATAGACCTTCTAGGTGCCATTGCTAAACTCCATCACCACCCTCCATTAAGTTTAGGGACAAAAGGACAGTGAGATCTTCCAAAGTCAAATTGTTCTCGCTATGAAAAGGGAAGGGAGCAGATTACCTTATCAAGTTAATACAGTGTGGTAGACTGTTACAGACAGCACATCCAGAAAGACTGTAAATGTCTCACAGATTTAGGAAAACTCTTCCTCAGGGAACAACACCTAAGAAAGAAGCCTCAGTGGTTCAAACTGGACACTGAGCATCGCTTACTGGGGACGATTGCTCTCAAAAATTGGGAAACAAATGGGATGCAGAATTAACAGGATTGGAAGGGACCTTGGAGGTATTCTATTCAATTCTATTCTGTTCTGTTCTGTTCTGTTCTGTGCTGTGCCGTGCCGTGCCGTGCCATGCCATGCCATTCTATTCTATTCTATTCTATTCTATTCTATTCTATTCTATTCTATTCTATTCCATTCCATTCCATTCCATTCCATTCCATTCCCATTATTCTATTCTACTCTACTCTATTCTATTCTATTCTATTCTATTCTATTCTATTCTATTCTATTCTATTCTATTCTATTCTATTCTATTCTATTCTATTCTATTCTATTCTATTCTATTCTATTCTATTCTATTCTATTCTATTCTATCCTATCCTATCCTATTCTATTCTATTCTATTCTATTCTATCTCTCCCCCCCCCCCCTGCTCAAGCGGGAAACCCTATACTATTCCAGACAAGTGGCTGTCCAGTCTCTTCTTGAAAACCTCCATTGATGGAGCACCCACAGCTTCTGGAGGCAAGTCATTCCACTGGTTAATTGTTCTGACTGTCAGGAAATTTCTCCTTAGATTCTTAGACAAGCGTCTTAGATTAACGCTTCAAGAATGGGCCGGTCCTTTCTGTTGAAAGACCTGCCGTGTTTAGAAGGTGTACGGCAGGTTGACAGCATCCCTTAAATGCCAGCTGGACGACTCCATGAAATTTGAAATGCTGCTAATTATGTTCTGTGGAGAAGAATTTTTCTGCCATTTCCCAGGGACTTAATATGCCATCAATCTCCAGTCATTTTTTTAGAGATGAAAAGTCTCATAGCCACTTGCCATTAATAGCAAAACAGCTTTACTTCTAAACTGCGGTCCGTGGACAGTTGTATTAATCAAGCGATACCAATCAAGTGTAAAGTGCTGTTAGCAGATCTCATAAGAGGCAATCAAACTTTTGTCCCACATGGATATCGATTGTGGAATAAATATGTTTGGGGCCACATCATCATCTTAGTATTTATCTCATTCCTGTTTCAGGGGTCTGTTAGGTGTTTCTAGATAAGATATCACCCATAAGTTAGCTGAGATTAGCTGAAAGTCATTTATAATTGACTTTCTTTCTTTCTTTTTTCTTTCTTTCTTTTTTCTTTCTTTGTTTCTCCTTCCTTCCTCCCTCCCTCTTTCCTTCCTTCCTTCTTTCTTTCTTTCTTTCTCTCCTTCCTTCCTCTTTCCTTTCTTTCTATCTCTCTTCTCTCTCCTTCATTCATCCTCCCTCCTTTCTTTCTTTCTTTCTTTCTTTCTTTCTTTCTTTCTTTCTTTCTTTCTTTCTTTCTTTCTTTCTTTCTTTCTTTCTTTCTTTCTTTCTCTCTACACAACAAGCCCCAAGCCCCAAAATGCAGTGTTGTTGTTTTGTCTCCTGTTGGAAGCTGGGAAGAGAGTGAAGCGCCATCAACTTAGTGGTCTCTGAAAATTGAGTAGTGGGAAGAAAAATTATGGTGACATTTATGGATCGTTCCTGCATCTCTTGGAATGGAAACAAAACAAGAGCGATTCACGGTGTTCATGAATCATAGATGGAACGCCGCATTTATGCTCACAACATCTGGTTTGAAAGCACCTTCGTCTCCCCACCAGGTGACTGAGTTAATTAAGGAATGGATGACTTCATAGCTAGAGTAGGAAGTGAAAGACGGGCACGAAGAAGAAGAGAGGAACCCGGGATTTGCAAAAGGCGTCTTAAGTGCTGCCTACTTCAGAAGTTCATCAGTGTCCAAGTGAGGTAACGGTGACAGGGCACCTGCCTCTTTTAGCTGACACCGGAATAATTAATTTCATGGAAACAACTTGCATCATAGGTTAATTTATTTTGGCTGGCAGCTGCATACATTAGGAGACTTGTTAACGCCACAGCCGAGGCAAGATTTATTTGAAGGAGTTGGTTTATTTATATCTTTGGATGATTTCATTGCAAAGAAATGGATAGAGAAGAGCCAGGGCTTGGAGACAGAGCATCTCCACCCACGGTTGATTTAGGGTTTAAAAACAAAAAAAAAAAAGAAGCCAGCATGATTTTTGCACAAACTTAAAAAGTGTCTTTCAGTAAAGCAAAATATTGTGATAGGAGATGTAAAAGGAATTCTGCTGATAGGAAGGAATTCTTCTGTGAGATCTCTTTGGCTCTAACCCAATGATTAGACTAGCACACTGTGCTAAGCCATAGTTGGCTTGATCTGTGGGTAAACCATACTTGGCTGAGTTAATACAACATAAATCATAAACTATGATTTGCGAGCTACAATGATTGGGTTCCTATTGCAGTAAGCCAAAATCAAAGAAAGAACATTAGAATAGAATAGAATAGAATAGAATAGAATAGAATAGAATAGAATAGAATAGAATAGAATAGAATAGAATAGAATAGAATAGAATAGAATAGAATAGAATAGAATAGAAGCTGGAAGGGACCTTGGAGGTCTTCTAGGCCACCCCCCTGCTCAAGCAGGAGAACCTATACCATCTCAGACAGGTGAATATCCAGTCTCTTCTTAAAAATCTCCAGTGATGGAGTGCCCACCATTTCTGGAGGGAATCTGTTCCACTGGTTGATTGTCCTCACTGTCAGGAAGTTTCTCCTTAATTCCAGGTTGCTTCTCTCCTTGATCGGTTTCCAACCATTGTTTCTCATCTTCCCTCTGGTGCTTTGGAGAACAACCTGGCCCCCTCTGCCCTGTGGCAGCCCCTCAGATACTGGAACACTGCTATCATGTCTCCCCTATTTCTTCTTTTCTTTAGACTAGCCAGACCCAAGTCCCGCAGCCGTTCTTCGTATGTTCTAGCCTCCAGGCCTTTGATGACATTACCATTCATTTGTTTAATTGTTGTTGTTGTTATCATCATCATATTTAATTCTATTTTATTTTATATTTTATTTATTTAATTTATATTCCACCTTTTTAGGGGCGCGACGGCTCGGTGGTTAGCGGAAAGCTGACAGCATGGGTTTGAGACACGATGGGGTGTTTTAACCGGGGCAGCGTTAAAAATACACCTCTTTTTCCTTGTTCGTACCTGTCCCTGGTATAGAGAGATTATTATGGTATTGATTTCCTCCCCTGCTGCTCTCCCTGCTAGATAAATAACCCCCCTGTCTTTTGAAGACCCGAAGATTGTGGGGTCTTGACTCCACAATGTGGGAAAACAGCGAAGGCGATTGAAATGCATCAAGAGCCAGCCTCTCCAGCCGTTTAGAGATTATATTATTTCTGAATGCGCCTGGTTATCGTGGCTGTATCTGACACAAACAGAAAAGAAAAAGAAAAAAAATCAAGGTTTTGTATTTCTCAAGTTCCTCTTGAAAAAAAAGAGGCAAAGGAACACAATGTTGTTTTTTCCCCCACCAGCGTTCTCTCTGAGCATCATTCAGCATTTGTATCATATGGGTCAAGCATTACAGGATTCGTCTGACGTGCCCAGCGTTTGCTGCGCAAAGCAAGATGAGCGCTGTACATCGTGGCTTGTGGTCTACTTCTGCGAGAGGAGCCCCTGCTTGTGGTGAGGATCCCTCTGTTCCTTCCGAGCACGGGAAAGATACGGCAGGCCCCTGAGCTTGCATGGTTTTTGCTCAGCCAAGAATTGGCTTAGGGAGTCCTCGTTCAATGACTGCCTCAAACAGAGACTATTCACACTGACAGTGGTGATGAACAAGGCACCTTGCAGCCAGTCCTTGCACCAGCTGAAGGAAGACCATCAGCACAGTCAGTTTCACTAACTGACCGCTTCACTTAATGACCAAGTTGCAGATCTCAATTGTAGTTGCTGAACGAGGACAACCTGCAATCGCCTTTCCATCCCCTAACTTGGATTATCTGAGTTGGCATTTCTTTTTCCCCCTCTGTCTCTCTTTCCCTCCCCCCTCCCTCCCAACCTTTGTTAATGCTAAGCTCCAAAATGGGGTGGGGGTCTTTTAGGAGGGTGGGGACTCCACTAACTGCAGTCTTGTGCTCTCGAGCACAATTAAAACATCTCGCATCAAACACCCAGAGACACACTTCAAACCTGGCCCGGCGGGAAGAATTGGCTCACATTGCAAGCAGAAGCCAGAAACCTTCATTATTATTGTCATGCCTTTTTCTTTCTTTCCTTTCCCCCCCCCGCCCCCCGTTTTAGAAAAAAAAACACCTCGTCTTTGTTCAAGCCAGAGGAGGGGGGAAAATGTATCCTTTGATCTCTATTTTTCAGGATCAGTGAAAAGCCAGCCCTGCTTTTGAGCTGATCTTCATATAGACTCAGCCTTTTGTACAGGGGGTGGGGTGGGGGGGTGGAGGAAAATGCCGGGTTTGTATACGGCTGATTGCCAGCCTGCCTTTGAAAGAAAGGTGGTTTGTTGATGTCATCGCTGCCACCGCTCTTTTCAGATGGCTACCGAGCGCTGTGATTAAGTTGCAGCTGGGTGTATCTCCGCACTTTGTCAATTACTTGGCTTAATTTGCAGCCATCCTACAATGGCAGCATCCAATAGCCGGTGGGGATCGCTCGCCTTGGGTGGTGGCGAAGCACGTAAATCAAACAGTAAAAAAAAAAACCAGAACCCCATGCTGAGCCTCGGCGTGTGTGGCACACGTCCTGACACATGTTTGAAATGGCAGCGTAATCTCTCTTGAATTGTGCTTCTGGCAGGGAAGTCTGTGGCGCTAATTGGCTGAGCCGGTGTGATGGCAGAGCACACTTAGTTGCACAGAGAGCTAAGCAGGTGGAGGTCCAGCTCCTGAGAGGCCGGGAATGTTTGTCCGGTTCTCCCAGATGACAGCTACGCACAGGCTCTGAAGAAAAATTCACTGGGAGAAGACCGTGGGATGCGGGGAAGGCCGCAGACCGTTGCCCAGAGGAAGGTGAAGGAAAAGCGTGGAGTCGCAAATGTCTGGAAAAAGTGGAGCCAAGATGATGGCTGTACAGCAGCAGCCCCCAACCTTTTTGGCACTAGGGACCGCTTCCATGGAGAAAGGGTTTTTCTGTGGATGGAAGGTGTGTGGTTTTGTGTGCTGCCTGCATCCCTGGGATGGGGATGCTGGCATGCCGTGGACTGGTGCTGCTCCATGGACTGGGTGTTGGGGACCACTGCTATACAGTATATAGGATCTAGAGGAAGGCTGATTGGGAAAACCTTGGGATGCAAGGAAAGTCAGTGACCCTTGACCCAGAGGAAGCTCAAGCAAGGGAGATGTAAGAGATGACCAGGCTGAGCCCGAGGGAGGGGTCAAACATGTCATCAGTCTCGAGTCCCTTTGTGCCTATAAGAGATCTTGAATTCATTTACTCTTATTTACCATCAATATGCTTGGACTATTAGTAGTTCAGATTCTTGTAGAGAGCACTAGCATGTAATAAACCTTTATATTCATTTGAATTGCCTGGACTTCTGGATTTTCCCATGCTTGACAGGCATGGAGCCACGAAGGGCTGGAAGAACATGTTTAATCAAAATGATGGCTACATACATGTCAGGCACAAGTAGCCAGATCTGCACATAAGGTAAAGGTAAAGGTTCCCCCGCACATGCGTGCTAGGCGTTTCCGACTCTAGGGGGCGGTGCTCATCTCCGTTTCAAAGCCGAAGAGCCAGCGCTTGTCCGAGGACATCTCTGTGGTCATGTGGCCGGCATGACTAGATGCCAAAGGCACACGGAACGCTGTTACCTTCCCACCGTAGTGGTCCCTATTTTTCTAATTGCATTTTTACGTGCTTTCGAACTGCTAGGTTGGCAGAAGCTGGGACGAGTAACAGGCGCTCACTCTGCTACGCGGCACTCGGGATTCGACCCGCCAAACTGCCGACCTTCCGATCGACAAGTTCAGCGTCCTAACCCACTGAGCCACTGCGTCCCTTAGATCTGCACAGGTAGCGTTCAAATGTAATACTTTATTACATACTGCCAATTATACAGGAATCTCTCCAGACTGCTTGCCTTCTCTTGGGAACAGATAGCTAAGGTTCTGTGGAGCTGAGGGGAGGGAGGGCAGTCCTGAATCTCTTGCCATATTTTGAAAGAAAGAGAGAAAGGGTTAAGACACTAAAGGAGAGGTATTTTGAAGACCTCTCTAGTCATTAAAGGACAGAAGAGGCAGTAGATCAAGGATAAGACAAGACTGCCTGGAAGGCAAGTTGGAAAGTTGTGTGCTTAAGAAGCGATTAATAGGTCCAGATGCTGACAAGGGAAATCTGGAAGTCATGTCCGCTATGCTTGATTTGAAGAAGTCACTCTGATAATGCAGCTTGGACATCACTTATGGATCTACTGCACTCAGAAATGGGTGATTCAGTTCCCAGCTTCAGACGGGGGATGTGCCATTCATGTAAATCCAGGCAGTCTTGATTCATAAAGGAATGACTCCAAGAAGCCCACTTAACTTTTCAGTTGTGTTTTAGCACCAGCCCTCTGCAAGCACCTGGTAATTGCATCAAGATTATTATCTATGCATCCATATATCCCGTTTAGAATTGCTAAATTCTCCAGCTGTTTTCGGGGCCACTCTGGTTGCCCAAGTGGGTGGTGCTCAGCCTTCCTCTTCAGCAACTCCTTCATGATATTGAGAACTTAAGAGGACCAACTTTGGGGACGATCATCTCGCTTGGCCTCCAGCAAACGGTGAGAATCCATGCTGTGTGGCAGCCAGATATCCCTGGGGAGGGATGATGGATAAGAGGTACCGTCAGAGGAGGTATCATACTTCTGTTTCAAAGTACCTGTCCACAGGCTAACCTAGGGGAAGAAGGATGCAAATTGTCAATCTGTATGTTTTGCAGAATTAATGAAAGGTTGTTGTTGTTAACTGCAAAGTCATGTCCGACCCATCGCGTCCCCATGGACAATGTTCCTCCGGGCCTTCCTGTCCTCTACCATCTTTTGGAGTCCATTTAAGCTCACACCTACTGCTTCAGTGACTCCATCCAGCCACCTCATTCTCTGTCGTCCCCTTCTTCTCTTGCCCTCAACCTTTCCCAGCATGAGGCTCTTCTCCAGTGAGTCCTTCCTTCTCATTAGGTGGCCAAAGTATTTGAGTTTTAGCTTCAGGATCTGGCCTTCTAAAGAGCAGTCAGGGTTGATCTCCTCTAGGACTGACCGGTTTGATCGCCTTGCAGTCCAAGGGACTCGCAGGAGTCTTCTCCAGCACCAGAGTTCAAAGGCCTCAATTCTTTCGCACTCAGCCTTTCTTATGGTCCAACTTTCACAGCCATACATTGCAACTGGGAAGACCATAGCCTTGACTGTATGCACTCTTGTTGACAGGGTGATGTCTCTGCTTTTTAGTCTGCTGTCTAGATTTGTCATGGCTTTCCTCCCCAGGAGCAAGCGTCTTTTAATTTCTTGGCTACAGTCCCCATCTGCGGTGATCTTGGAGCCCAGGAAAATTTTCAATTTTCTTGAAAAGAACGTTAATGAAAGGTAGATTGGGATTATTGGTAATACTTGGATTAAGTTACCTCTTTGGGCCTTTGAGTCTGTCTTGACTTTGAAGACTTAATAGTAAGTGTGATACAGTAGAAGAGAATATTATAGCTCAGGGTTGAGCTGTGGGGTCCTTGGTGCTCTCTGAGCTTGGTTGATTTCTTGCGGACATTTCATTACCCAACAGGGTAACATCACTAATGCTAGTGAGTGTGAGGTTTGCTCCCCGCTTATATAACATCATCAGATGATCATAGTTGGGTACTGAAACATCTGCCGGGAATAGAGGCAGCAGAACGTGGAATGTCTGGTGTGCAGGAAGAGAACAAGGACTCTCTAGCAATTCCCAAGTTATATCCATAATTGCAGATCTTTGGTTTAGTCTGGCAAAATTCTGTCTGTACGTAAGCAA